>NW_028273714.1:0-362490 GCF_024610735.1 Ursus americanus | reverse complement strand
TTACATTTTCTTTTTTCTTTTTTTTTTTTTTTGGTTTGGGTCACATTTTAAGAATATTTAAAAGCCCTGTAAAAACCAGAATTGACCGATTGCAGTTAAAAATCTTTCCTCAGAAATGCATCATAATTGTATCAGTGTTGATCAAGTAATTTCCATGAAATCTAAGTTTAGAGATACATAGGAGTGACACTAGAAAAAAAAATTTAGGGTGCCTGGGTAGCTTAGTCAGTTAAACATCTGACTTTGGCTCAGGTCATGATTTTGGGATCCTGGGATTGAGTCCCACACTTGGCTCCCTGCTCAGTGAGGAGTCTGCTTCTCCCTTGGCCCCTACACCCCACTCTGCTCTCTCTCTCTCTCACAAAAATAAATACATAAAAATCTTTAAAAAAAGAAAAGGAAAAAAGTTTTAACGTTTGTGAGTAAGCTTCCTTAATAATGTTTTTAAGTTTTTATTTAAATTTCAGTTAGTTAACATACACTGTAATATCAGTTTCAGGTGTAGAATTTAGTGATTCATCACTTACATGCAACACCCAGTTGTCCTCACAACAAGTGCACTCCTTAATACCCATTACCCATTTAATCCATCCCCCCACCCACCTCCCCTCTGTTAACTATCAGTTTGTTCTGTATAGTTAAGAGTCTGTATTATGGTTGGCCTCTCTTTCTTTTTTGAAAAAAATATTTATTTGCTAATTAGAGAGATCACTCGAGTGAGGGGACAGGGGCAGAGGGAGGAGAGAGAATCTTAAGCAGGTTCCATGCTCAGCATGAAGTCTGACGTGGGGCTGGATCTCACTACCCAGAGATCATGACCGGAGCTGAAATCAAAAGTTGGACTCTTAACTGACTGAGTCACCCAGGTGCCCCCTCTTTTTTTTCCTCTATCCTCATATGTTTTATTTCTTAAATTCCACATGTAAGGGAAATCATATGATATTTGTCTTTCTCTGACTAACTTCTTATGCTTAACACAATACTCTCTACCTCCATCCATGTCATTGCAAATGGCAAGATTCCATTCTATTTTATGGCTGAATAATATTCATATATATATATATATATATATATATATATATATATATATATATATAAAATTCTCTATTCATTCATCACTTGATAGACATTTGGGCTCTTTCCATAATTTGGCTATTGTTGATGATGCATCTATAGACTTTGGGGTGAATGTATCCCTTCAAATCAGTATTCTTGTATCTTTTGAGTAAATACCTAGTAGTGCAATTGTTGGATCATAGGGTAGTTCTATTTTTAACTTTCTGAGGAACCTCCATACTGTTTTTCAGAGTGGCTTCACCAGTTTGCATTCCTACCAATAATGTAAGAAAGTTCCCCTTTCTCTGCATCCTCATCAACATC
The DNA here is from genome assembly GCF_024610735.1 of Ursus americanus. Classification (NCBI taxonomy): domain Eukaryota; kingdom Metazoa; phylum Chordata; class Mammalia; order Carnivora; family Ursidae; genus Ursus; species Ursus americanus. The sequence goes on along the minus strand of NW_028273714.1, from coordinate 361,110 downwards.
TGTTGTTTCCTGTGTCATTAATCTTAGCCATTCTGACAGGTGTAAGGTGATATCCCATTGTAATCTTGATTTGTACTTCCCTGATGATCAGATATGTTGAGCATCTCTTCATGTGTCTGTTGGCCATCTGTATGTCTTCTTGGGAAAAATGTCTATTCATGTCTTTTGCCCTTTTTTTCATTAGATTATTCATTTTTGGATGTTGAGTTGGATAAGTTCTTTATATTTTTTGGATGATAACCCTTTATCAGATAAGTTTACAAATATCTTCTCTTATTCTGAAGGTCATCTTATAGTTTTGTTGATCATTTCCTTCACTGTGCAGAAGCTTTTTAGTTTGATGAAATTCCAACAGTTTATTTTTGGTTGTGTTTCCCGTGTTTCAGGAGACATACATAGAAAGAAGTTACTACAGCATATATCAAAGAGCTTGCTGCCTGTGTTTTCCTCTAGGATTTTGATAGTTACATGTCTCACAGTCAGGTTTTTAATCCATTTTGAATTTATTCTTGTGTATGGTGTAAGCACGTGGCCCAGTTTCATTCTTTTGCATGTTGCTATCCAATTTTCCCAACACCATTTGTTGAAGAGACTATCTTTTTCCCATTGGATATTCTTTCCCTCATTGTCAAAGATTAATTTACTATATAGTTGTGAGTTCATTTCTGGGTTTTCTATTCTGTTCCATTGGTTTATATGCCTATTTTTGTGCCAGTACCATACTGTTTTGATCACTATAACTTTGTAATATTACTAGAAGTCTGGAATCGTGATGCCTCCAGCATTGCTTTTATTTTTCAATATTGCTTTAGCTATTCAAGTTCCTTTGTGGTTCCATACAAATTTTAAGATTGTCTGATCTAGGGGTGCCTGGGTGGCTCAGTCAGTTAGGTGTCTGCCTTTGGCTCAGGTCATGATCTCAGGGTCCTGAGCCCCACATCAGGCTCTCTGATAAGTGGGGAGTCTGCTTCTCCTTCTCCATCTACCTGCTGCTCTGCCTACTTGTGCTCTCTGCTCTGTTTTGTGTTCTCTCTCTCAAATAAACAAGTAAAATCTTTTAAAAAAAGATTGTCTGGGGGCGCCTGGGTGGCACAGTCGTTAAGCGTCTGCCTTCAGCTCAGGGCGTGATCCCAGCGTTCTGGGATCGAGCCCTACATCAGGCTCTTCCGCTGGGAGCCTGCTTCTTCCTCTCCCACTCTTGGTATTTTGATAGGGATGGCATTAAATGTGTATATTGCTTAGGGTAATATACATATTTTAACAATATTTGTTCTTCCAATCCATGAGCAGGGAATGGTTTTCAATTTCTTTGTTTCGTCCTAAATTTCTTTCATCAGTGTTCTATGTTTTCACAGTACTGGGTCACAAATCAGTCCTCAACAAGTACAAAAGGATTGAGATCATACCATACATATTTTCCAACCACAATGTTATAAAATTTCAAGTCAACCACAAGAAAAATTTTAGAAAGACCACAAGTATGTGGAGGTTAAAGAACATCCTACTAAAGAATGAATGGGTCAGCCAGAAAATTAAAGAATAGATTTTTAAAAATACATAGAGACAAATGACAATGAAAACATGGTGGTCCACAACCTTTGGGATGCAGCAAAAGCAGTCATAAGAAGGAAGTATATAGCAATCCAGGCCTACCTCAAGAAGCAAGAAAATTTTCAAATAAGCAGCCAAACTTTACACCTAAAGGAGCTAGAAAAACAACAACAAATGAAGCCTAAAGCCAGTAGAAGAAAAGAAACAATAAAGATCAGAGCAGCAATAAATGATGTAGAAACAAAACAAAACAACCCAGCAGAAGAGATCAATGAAACCAGGAACTGGTTCTTTGAAAACATTAATAAAATTGATAAAACCCTAGACAGACTTATCAAAAGAGAGAGAGAGAGAGCCCAAATAAATAAAGTCACAAGTGAAAAAAGAAGTAATCAACACCACAGAAATGTAAACAATTATAAGAGAACATTATGAGAAATTTTATGCCAAATAATTGGACAATTTGGAAGAAATGGGTAAATTCCTAGAAACATACAAACTATCAAAACAGAAACAGGAAGAAAGAGAAAACTTGAACAGACTGATACCCAGCAAAGAAATTGAATTAATATTCAAAAATCTCCCAACAAACAAAAGTCCAAGGCCAGATGGCTCCCCAGGAGAATTCTAGAAAATATTTAAAGAAGAATTAATATTTATTCTCAAACTCTTCCAAAAAATAGAAATGGAAGGAAAACTTCCAACCTCATTGTATGAAGCCACCATTACCCTAATTGAAAACCAAAGACTCCACTAGAAAAGAGAACCACAGACCAATATTCCTGATGAACATGGATGCAAAAATTCTCAACAAAACACTAGCCAATCAAATCCAACAGTATATTAAGGAAATCATTCGCCACAATCAAATGGGATCTATTCCTGAGTTGCAAGGGTGGTTCAATATTTGAAAATCAATAAACATGATATACCACATTAATAAAAGAAAGGATAAGAATCATATGATCCTCTCAAAAAGCATTTGACCAAGTACAACATCTATTCTTGATAAAAACCCTCAACAAAGTATGTTTAGAGGGAACATTCCTCAACATAATAATGAAAAACCTATAGCTAATATCATCCTCATTGGGGAAACACTGAAAATTTTTCCTCTATGGTCTGGAACAAGACAGGGATGTCCACTTTCACCACTGTTACTTAACATATTACTAGATCCTAGCCTCAGCAATCAGACAAAAAAAAAAAAAAAGCATCCAAATCAGCAAGGAAGAAATTGAACACTATTTGCAGACATTATATTCTATAGAGAAAACCCCAAATATTGCTAGATTCTATATAGAACCACCAAAAAAAATTGTTAGAATTGATACACAAATTCAATAAAGTAACAGGATACAAAATCAATGTACAGGAATCTGTTCCATTTCTATACACCAATAATAAAGCAACAAACAGAAATCAAGGAATCAATCCCATTTATAATTGCACCAAAACACATAAGATACCTAGAAGTAAACCTAACCAAAGAAAATTCAAAGAACTAATTTCTCTTTCTAAGGGTTTGACTAGATACTTCATACAAAAGTGGAATTGTGCATATTTGTCTTTACCTGACTGGCTTATTTTACCTAGCATAATGTCCTCAAGGTTCGTCCATGTTGTAGCATATTACAAGATTTCCCTTGTTCTTAACATTGACTAGTCCTTGCTGTGTTTTTACCCATTTTTTCTGGCTTCTGAAAGGAATTTGTGTGTTTAAGACTGATTGTTTATCTTAAGCATTTGATAGATTTTAATGTGGAAGACATAAAGACCTAGGATTTTCTTTATGAGTCATCTTTTAATTATGCTTAATGATTACTTTATTAACTATACTTCTATGTAGATATTTAAATTCATCTTAGGTCACTTTTAAAAAATCTTTTTATAAAAATAATTCTACTTTATGTAAATATTTAAATCTGTTATTTGTAGTGACTGTGTGTGCCATTTTATTCCTCATGTTGATAATTTGCACCTCCAGAATTTTTCTTTACCTTGATCATATTTTGAAAGGCTAATTTTATTAGTCTTTTCAAAGAAATAACTTTGGCTTTGCTTATTCTCAGCATTATATATTTTTTGTTTCTCATTCATTTTTGCTTTTCTGTATTATTTATTACCTTTAATTACTTTTTAAAATTTAATAGGCTCATTTTAAATTTTTCCTTAATGTTTTCAGATGGTTTAGATTTCTTCTAAGCAAGGTCTCTCTATATCAAGCATTTTTTTTCTGGAGTATATTTATATAGTATAGTGTGTGTGTATATGTGTGTATATATATATATACACAGAGGCATATATATATATATATATATATATATATACACACACATACACACAGGCATATATATTTTTATATATATCTATATCTATATATATTTACACACACACACAGAGGCATACACACACACACATATACATGCAGGCACATATATACATATACACACATACACACAGGCATATATATATGCCTGAAGTGTCAGTGGTAGATAAGGATGCTGTTTGGAGCCTTTGGCAGGCCCCATTAATGTATCACAGTGCAGGCCTTTAGGATTTTGGAGGAAGGCCCTGCCATAATCTATAGATAACTACTTTCATTTTCAGAAACAATTCTTGGCCTGCTACTGGGTTGTTGTGGAGCCTGAATGGTTGACCATGGGCCACCAAGTTACCATATAACCTCAGCTGCCTTTCATGAACTGGGTGTTTCTGACCCACCAAGCCAAAAAATTAAGCATGCAAAGCAGCACTCCATCATTAAATGGAAATGGTAAATATGTGATCAGGCCCAAGCAGTCCTGAAAGCAGTACTAAGTCACATGAAGAAGTGGCCTAAATGCCCATGGTCCCCTCTCCTGCTATGCTGCTTGTCTCTCCTGGCATGCACTTATGGCCTTATAGGGATTTCCTTAGCATCAGTTGACAGACGAAGAGAAGACTTGGGCCTATTTTACAGATAATTTGGCACAGTAAGCAAGAACCACCAGAAAGTAGAGAGTTGCAACACTACAGCCTTTCTCTTTGACATTCCTGAAGGACAGTAGTAAAAAGAAAGCCTCCCAAAGGGAAAGAACTTCAGGCACTGTACTTGGTTGTGAACTTTGCTTGGAAGGAAAAATAGCCAGACATGTAATTCATGGGCTGCAGCCAATGGTTTGGTTGTATAGTCAGGGACTTGGAAGAACATGAGTGGAAAAGTGGTGACAAATGTAGGGAGAAAATATGCAGATAAACTTCTCTGAATGTGCAAAAAATGTGAAGATATTTGTATCCCATGTGGTTGCTCACTAAAGTGGGACCTCGGCAGAGGAAGATTTTAATAATCAGTTGGAGAGGATGACTTATTCTGTGGGTACTAGTCAGCCTGTTTCCCTAGTCACACCTGTTCTTACCCAAAGGACTCATGAACAAAGGGGTCATAGTAGCAGAGACAGAGGTTATGATTTGGCTTAGCAACATGGACTTCCACTCATCAAACCCAAATGGTTACAGTCACTGCTAAATGCCTAATCTGCCAGAAGCGTGGGCAATGTTGAGCCCCAGGTGTGGCACCATTTCCTAGGATGATCAGCTAGATACCTGGTGGCAGGTTGATTATATTGGACCACTTCCATCATGGAAGGGGCAATGTTTCTCTTTATTGGGACAGACAGTTGCTCTAGATTTTGATTTGCCTTCCCTACATGCAATGTTTCTGCCAAAACTTTCTCCCATGAACTTATAGAATACCTTACATACTGTTATGTTATTCTACTCAGCATTTATTCTGGTCAAGGAACTAACTTCAGAGCAAAAGAAATGTGGCAATGATCCTGGGCTCATGGAATTCACTGGTTCTCCACTGTCCTGATGCAGTTGGCTTGACAGAATGGTGGAATGGTCTTTTGAGCAATCAATTACAGCAATCAGTTACAGCAATCAATTCATCTAGGTGGCAGTATCTTTTGGAGCTGGGACAAAGTTATCTAGAAGAATGTATATGCTCTGAATCAGTGTTTGTTATATGGTGCTATTTCTCACATAACCAGGATTCATGGGTCCAAGAATTGAAGGGTGGAAACCATTTATTCTTACGCCAAGTGAGCCACCAGCAAAATTTTTGCTTCTGACTTTATGCTGTGCTGGCCTAGAACCCCTAGGCCCAGAGGGAGGAATGCTTTCACCAGAAAATACAACAATGATTCCTGGAGAAAGAAATTGGGAGATTTTTTAGGATGTCTCTTAGTTATTACCATGCCTTGTAATGAAAGTCAATAGATCCATACTATGTTATGCCACTAGTTTTCCTGGTTCTCCAGCTTCTGCATGGCAGATCATGGGACTTCTTGGCCCCCCTAAACATGTGAGCTAGTTCCTATAACAAATCTCCTCATTTATCTATCACATATCATCTCTCTCTCTCTATCATCTAATTATCAATCATTGATATCCTATTGGTTCTGTTTCTCTGGTGAACCCTGACTAATGCATTTGTATTATTGTAATTTCGTTTTAAGAATAAACCTTTGCAGGCACCTGGGTGGCTTAGTCTGTTAAGCGTCTGCCTTTGGCTCTGGTCATGATCACATGGTCCTGGAACCGAGTCTCACATCAGGCTCCCTGCTTAGCAAGGAGTCTGCTTCTCCCTCTCCTTCTGACCCCCACCCCCCATGCTCTCTCTCTCACAAATAAATAAACAAAATCTTTAAAAAAAAGAATAACCCTTTGCATTTTGATATATTTTTCTTTATCTCTATGAATTCTTTCAGTGTTAAAGTCTATCAAGCTTTCTTTTGTATAAAGTTTTGTATAAAGTTCCATGGCATGTATCTTTCCATCCTTTACCTTGAACATTTATGTAACTGAGTTGTGTCTCTTGTGGGCAGCATATAATTGAGAATTTTTTCCAAATCTTAGGATCATTGGTTTTTGACTGGTAACAGACCTGACAATAACATAACCAGATAGCATTGCAATTTAAAGGATAACGGTGGGCATTAGTCGTGATATTAGATTTATTATATTATAAACTTTATCTCATGCCTGCTGATAACAGAGTTAGTGCATACTAACAATTAGTATGAGATAATTTTAAAAATAAGAAATATGTAATATAACATAAGCATTCATTTCTTACAAATAATTCACTGGTGGAATTTTTTATATAAATAGAAATTTATATTATATTTATGTTATATTAGAAATCTTAATATTTTCTGGTCTATCATAACCATAATATGCAGGTTTTGAATTCCAGACAATCAGGCATTGCATGTAGTTTTGTTTTTGTTTGTTTGTTTGTTTCCATTTTTCCTGTCCATCGAAGATAATTACTCTGGAAGAATAAATAAAAGGGAAAAAGTCACCTGTTTGACCAATCAAGTTAAAAATGGAAAATTCAACAAATAGCATGAGGTTACCCTAATTATAAGATAGAGTTCTATCATGTAATTTATTTGTGACCAACTTCTGAACACACAAATGTTGAAGGATTAAACATTATTAGAAAAAATTTTGAAGATCATAGTGCAAAGTTTTTAAATGGCAAATTGAAAAGTCATTTATAGTTTACTGTGTCTATGATCTAGTTTGCAATATTGAAATATATTTTCCAATTCAATTTTATTATATGCAGCTATATGACTATCATCATTAATATATATTTATATTATTTACATTTAATACATTAAATTTTCTCTATTTCTCTGTCTCTACCTTTCACCCTTAAACTATTTTATACTCACTGTGATATGATGGTTTCTGTTTTCCTGGCTACTCTTTAGGTTCACTTTCACTTTCAAGTTGCCTATATGTTTCAAAATAAATATAATCACTTAAAATTATATTTTCTTTGTTCTACAAAGCTCTGTATACACTATCAATATTGAAACAGCTTTAAATTCCTATTTAGGGTCTGAGACCAGTCACTACTTGAGAATATCTTGCCACTGAGAACACCTCTCAACCAGTAATCAAGACTAACATGAGGAAAAAACAAGCTTACCTAAAAATGATTTAATAATTTTTATATTTATGACATTAGCTAAATAGCTAAACAGCTAATTAGCTAAATAGTTTAAGCTTTCTTGTGATTCATCTTCTGCCATATTTATTTCTATTAATTTTACTAGCTTTTTCCCTCAAAGATATTTGATGCCAGTTTTTCCACAATAAAGCCATCCAACATATGAATATTCTTTTAATATTGAATTATGTTAACTATTTCACACACTCATATTATTTCAGCAATTTTACATAAACTTTTCAAAACATTTCTATGAAATGTATTCCCTTTTCATTGATATTACCTTATCAACTTTAAATACTTTTATAAAATTTACTTTATGTTAAATAAAATGAATAGCACAGATATAAAATTCAAAGGCAGAAATTATTTTATAGCAATTTCCCTGAAGAAAAGTAAACCAATTTTAATATTATTTTTATTTTTGAGGCATATTTTCAGATGTTTCTAAGGTTTTTAATGAAAAACTGTCTTTTACTTTTTCTGAATATTAGCTTGGACTACTATAATCTAGATTTTTCTCTAACTATTGTTTATTGACTTTTAACATTTTCTTCCTCTAGTTGCCAAATTTATTTAATGACTAAAAGACTATTTTTTTAGATTTCTTTTCCTTTTAATAATATTCATAAAATACATCAAAATATGTAAGTGTTAAAGAATAAACTAATAATATCCATATATATTTAATAATTAAGATAAAAAATAGGAGGTAGATAAGCATTAACTAGAAATCATTTCCACTTAATTTTACCCCAACAGAGTTCAAGTTGTTATAAGATTAAAATTGCTGATTTTTGAAAAAATTGTTTGTTATCCATTATAATAATTATTAATATAGCATTATATTTCATATAAATATAAAATTTAAATCTGAATTATTAGTTACATCATAATGATGTTATTTATTAATGTAATATATATGCCAACAAATTATGAAAGTAATGAATCTTAAATATGAAATCAATATACTCATCGCTTGTATAGTCCTCTGCTCTCCATTTTTTTCTTTGGAAATAAACTTTTACCAGTGTGATAATCAGTACACAGAAAATAATGAAAAAAGGAATGAGTAAGAAAAATGGCCATCTTGTAGGTTTGGAATGGTAAGCATTCTCAATGTAGCTTCTTTCTAGGAGAGAAAACATCAGTGATTTAAAAGCAATTACCAGGAATATAATAAAGACATTTCTATATTTTAATACTATTAGCATAAAAAATTTTAACTCTTTCATAATTTTATCATTAACATATTTTTAAATGAAGTAGGTAAGTTGACAGCATAGGTACCCTCCAAAATATTTCTAACTTCCATAATAGTTCTTTGCTTTGTTATTGAGAACCTTTTATTTCATACTTTCTTTTCAAAACAGTTTGATAATAAAGTTGAAAAGAAAGTGTGACCCCTGTAAAGAACAATTTTTCTCAATACCCTGTTTTTAGTAAGAAACACTGTACATGTTATAAAATTTTCATAAGGTCCAAAGTACCTTTCATTTTATTGCATTGATATGTATTTTCATGTCTTATCTAAGAAATTATTGTTTATTCCAAGGTCATGTAGAAATTTCTCTGCTTCTTTCAAGAAGATATATAGTTTTCATTTATATGTTCAGATTTATGATTTATTTCATATAAACTGTTAAGTTGAGATTTTAAGGGTCATTTGATTTCATTTGGATATTCAATTGTTACATTATGTTTTGAATTGATTTTTCTCCTTCATTGAACTGTATGTATTTTACTTGAAAAACTGATTAACCATATAACAATGTGTATATTTACCAATGCCATCCTGTCTTCATTAATGTAACTATATACTGAATCTATAATATAGTAAATTCAATATGAGGCAAATGGACTAAGATGTCCTTCTTTGTTGTTCTTTTTCAGGGATTTTTTTTTTTTTTTTTTTGGCTATTCTGAGCACTTTTGCAAATATTTTAGAATCAGGTTGTTAATATATAAAAAGTTGCATGCTTTTATAATTGGGTTTTTTAATCTTTAAATTTTGTTATGATTGACATCTTAGCAATAATAAACCTTCCAATAGGTAAACATGACACATTTCTCCACTTATTTTTGTTTAACACTGTCTGCATTTCTGTTTTAGTTTCAGTGTAAAGGTATTAGACATACTTTGTTACATTTATTCCTAAAACTTATATTTTGATAGCATTGTAAATGGTACTAATTTTGTTGATTTCCATTTACTGCTGCTATTGTATAGCAATACTACTAACTTTTGTTTTTGTTTTTCAAGTTTTTATTTAAAGTCGTTAGTTAACATATAGTATAACAGTGGTTTCAAGAGTAGAATTTAGTGATTCATCAATTACATGTAATACCCAGTGCTCAACACAAGTGCCATCTTTAATACCCATCACACATTTAGACCATCCCCCACCCATCTTCTGTCCAGCAACCCTCAGCTTTTTCTCTATAGTTAAGAATCTCTTTTTTAAAAAAAAAAGTCTCGGGGCGCCTGGGTGGCACCGCGGTTGAGCGTCTGCCTTCGGCTCAGGGCGTGATCCCGGCGTTATGGGATTGAGCCCCACATCAGGCTCCTCCGCTATCAGCCTGCTTCTTCCTCTCCCACTCCCCCTGTTCCCTCTCTCGCTGGCTGTCTCTATCTCTGTCGAATAAATAAATAAAATCTTTAAAAAAAAAAGTCTCTTAGAGTTTGCCTCCTTCTATTTTTCCCCCTTCCCCTATGTTCATCTGTTCTGTTTCTTAAATTCGACATGAGTAAAATCACAGTATTTGTCTTTCTCTAATTTATTTCACTTAGCATTACACACTTTAGCTCCATCCTCCATCCACATCATTGCAAATGGCAAGATTTCATTCTTTTTATGGCTGAGTAATATTTCATTATATATCTATATCTATATCATCTGTATCTATGTATATCTATCATCTATCTGTCATCTATCTATCATCTATTTCTCACATCTTCTTTATCCATTTATCAATTGATGGACACAAGGGCCCTTTCCATAATTTGGCTATTACAGATAATGTTGTTATAAATCTGGGGGTCCATGTGTCCCTCCAAATCAGTGTTTGTAACCTTTGGGTAAATACCTAGTAGGGCAATTGCTGAGTCCTAGGGTAGCTCTAATTTTAACTTATTGAGGGACCTCCATACTGTTTTCAGAGTGGCTGCACCAGTTTGCATTCTCACCAAGAGTGTAAGAGAGTTCCCCTTTCTCCACATCCTCACCAACATCTGTTGTTTCCTGTGTTGCTACTTTTAGCCATTCTGACAGGTGTGATGTGATATCTCATTGTAGTTTGATTTGTATTTCCCTGATGATAAGTGATATTGAGCATATTTTCATATGTCTGTTGGCCATCTGTATGTCTTCTTTGGAAAAATGTCTATTTGTGTCTTCTGCCTATTTCTTAACTGGATTATTTGTTTTTTCAGTGTTGTTTGGTAAGTTCTTTATAGACCTTGGATACTACTGACTTTGAAAATTTCCTTTGACCTTTCAAAAGATATTACTCCTAGAACTGTTTTGCAGATTCCTTAGGATTGTCTATGTACTTCCCAACATCTGCAGTCCCATTTCATCCTTTCTAATAATCTTTATGCTCCTGATTTCTTCTTTTTTGTTATTGCATTGGCTAGGATGTATGGGAAAATGTTGAATAGGCATAGTGAGAACATAATTTGTTGCCTCACTTTCAACTTTTTTTTTGAAAAACAATGTATTTCATCATAAGCTATATTAGCTACATTTTCTTTTGGTATTTTTATTAAATTTATAAAATTTACTTCTGTTAGTTTGCTGCTTTGAAAAATTCATAAACATGTGTTGGATTTGTCTGTCAAATGATTTTTATGTATCAAGTGAGAAAATCATATTTTTAAAAAAATAATTTTGTTGATTTGATGAATTGTACTGAATGACTTTCAAGAGATTAAGGAGACTTGCATTTCTAAAATAAACCCAACTAGTCTGGATTACTATCCTTTTAATATAGATAGGTATAGAATATGAACTAATATTTTAAGAATGTTTACATCTATGTTTATAAAAGATATTGTTCTGTAATTTTTGTATGTTAACTTCTTTGAATTTGGTATTAGGGTTATATTTTCCTCAAAAATTGGGTGAAGAAGTCCCCCCACCTGTTTTTTATTTTTTTAAGTATTTTAATTATTTATTTGAGAGAGAGAGAGAGAATGAGTGGGTGGGGGGGAGCAAAGGGAGAGGGAGAAGCAGACTCCCCACTGAGCAGGGAGGCCTATGCAGGTGATCCCAGGACTCTGAGATCACGACTTGAGTTGAAGGCAGACGCTTAACCAACTGAGCCACCCAGGTGCCCCCCTACCAGTTTTTTAAATGGTATTTCTTCCTTGCAAAAATTTGCTGGAAGTGACTTGTGAAACCATCTATACCCATGTGTGTGTGGGGGGGAGTGTTTATTTTTGTTGGTAATGATATTTAAAAATTATAAACTCACAGATCAAAGTCTTAATTCTGGTTTCTTGGTTATATCCTTTGATTTATAATTCCTTTTCCAAAAGGAATAGCTATTTTTTACAACTGAATAGCTTTATCAGCCTTGCTTCTTGCCCATACCTAATTGGGACTCAAATAGCTTGATCTCTTTTAGTCTGAGTTGATATAATTCCTCTAAAATGTGTGGGTTTCCTGTGTGTCGAATAAAAAAATACACCTCATTAATCAAAGGCCATGTCCACAAATCTTTTTGAGATAAGCCTTTTTTCTATATTGGACCTTGGCGAGGCTGCTATGGGAAAACCGATTTAAGATTCTTCATAGCCTTATTGTTTGAGTGTTTTTAGAAGCATTCTACTACAACATTTAGAAGACCTTTTGCATAGATTAAGATGTATAAAATGCATCACTACTTTTCTGAGGTTTTTTTTAAAAAAGGGTCTTACAGTCACATGGTTGATTTAATTTTTGATTGAGGTCAAATTTTACTGTTCAATATATCAAATTCAGTTTTTAGCCATTTCTTACAATAAGAATGTTTTGCTGGAAGAGACTCCAGGGATAAGAATGTTTTATTTTCAAACTAAACAAAAATGAAACCAAAAACCCCCCAAATTCTAAATCTTTTATATTTGATCAACATTTACTTGAAAACTGAAATATTTTTCATTAATTATTACTGTCTTCTCATGTTTTATCATAGGTTACTTAAATCACCTACTGGAAATCTTTACAACCTACATGGAAATGTTGCTGACCAGAACCAAGGAATTCTATTTTCCACATTACCACAGGCAGCGGTGATAACAAACAATTAACCACTTCATAATAAGTGTCCTTATTTCCCTAATATGTTTTTTAAACTGTTTTTGGATTGCTCACCAACAGTATTCTCAAGACAATTTCAACAATACACTGAGCCTTCAACAGTTTCCTAGAGGTTTTTCTACCTTCTGTGCACCATTCCGTTCCAAAGCTAATGCCACATCTTCAATTCATTTTATATAATACACCATCTGATTACCAAATTGTTTTTTATTATATATATATATATACACACACGATACAGAGAGAAAGAGGTAAGAGGTGCAGGAAACTCCTCCCAAATGTAGTAATTTATATTTTTAAGATATTTTAAGATTTTATTTATTTATTTGTCAGAGAGAGAACACAAGCAGGGGGAGTGGCAGGCAGAGGGTGAGAGAGGAACGGGCTCCCATTGAGCAAGGAACCTTATGCAGGACTCAATCATGACCTGAGTTGAAGGCAGACGTTTAACCAACTGAGCTACTCAGGCACCCCCAAATATAGTAATTTAAAACAATTATTTGATTTTGTTCATTTTGTCCATTTTGTGTGTCATGAATTTGGGGAATTTGCATTTTGTGTCGCAATGTAATCAAATTTCAAATAGAGAAGATGATTTTCAACAGAATGTATGTTCCAATAATAAGAGTTGCAAGAATTAGTATTCTAAAAGGCCAGTCAGAATCTCACTTCTATACATTTTATTGATCAATTACATTACTAAGGTCAACCTGAAATGATATGTGTGTACTCAAAATCTGCTCTAATTATCATAAATTTAGGTTTTTATATTAAGTCTGGCCCTAAGCATCATTGGATATGCTGGATTACTCTAAAACCCGTTCCTCTTTGGGCAAAAAAAAAAAAAATTGAAGGAAACTACTTCAGACTTCTAGTTATATTTGGCCAATAGGAATAACTGGATAACATTCGGAGAGTCGGAAAAATGAAATATTCATGATATTTATCCCCCTGCCTCTGCAGCATCTCCAATAGTGGCTGCCTATGCTCCCTTCCTGCACCTTATGCTAGGCAGTACCTCTCCCTATGATTTAGATCCTGGTATGTGTAGCCCTGACTGTAGTTACATGTCATGAAGGTGCCTCAGATTCTGGTTCAAGTAATACCACTCTTTTCATTGTCCTTCTAGACCTAAGAAATGGTAGTGGATTGTTCTGTTGCCTCACAGTTCTCTGATTGGCTTTCAACTCTGCCATTATGTGTTAGCTGATGCCTTATATTGAATTATTTCTGTGTGAAGGACAAAAGTGATTTCTATTTTGTTGCCTGGGTCTTTACTGATATATCTTATTTATAATGTTATGTTACATATGTTATATTACTCTCTACAATAAAACATAAACTAACTTTACATGTCTTATTATTTGATATCCATACATAATCTAAATATAGATTGGTAGGCAAATAAATAAAAAGTTATTTATTTTGTTAAATTTAATAAATTAAAATATCGTTTTAGTTATGTTTTCAATTTGCTATTAATACTTACCAGAACTGGGTAAGCCAGGTGCAGGTGGGAAATTGCCACTGTCAATACTCCCACCAATCCAGGAATCGTCATTAATTTGGCAATTAGGAGGTAAATATGAGGGATTACAATGACAGTTCTTTTTATTATTGCATATCTGAAACCAGGAGAAGTATCACGTTATGAGATGGGTGGCAATAATTATTTGTGTTCCAGTAGAATTTTAAAATAATACTTAGGTTAAATAAGGCCAATCTTCTTATGTGGTTTATGAATATATAAATGTGTGTGTGGTGTGTGTGTGTGTGTGTTTATGTGTTTGCTTTCTAGGATTATTCTCAATGATTTCTATTCTCACATCGTATTGTTGGTACTTACACCTTGTTCATGGCATTTTCTTGGAGTACAATCATAATTCAAGTACCCGGCATCTATACATTCTTTATTCTTGCAAACCTAAAATGAAAATAAGCCAAAGTAAGTTAACTGAAATAACCTCTGTATTTGATATTTCACTAAAAGTGTTCTATATTATTCTCATATGGGTATTCATTTAACAATAAGTGTTAATGCACTGATTAATTTATAGTGTTATTATGTTTCCAACACTAGAAGAGATTCTGATTATTGGATAGTAAAGAAAACAACAAAAGTATCCTCCCTTCTTATACTGGGATAAAAGGTACAGACATGAAATTTAAAAAAAAAAGTGAAGATAAGTATGTCACAAATACTGTAATAAAAAATAGTGTAATGAAAGAATAAAATACAGGGAATTTACCTGATATGTGGAGAACAATTTTAACCTCCTGATGAGGTCTGGATGTTAAATAGGACTTAGTCAAGAATAGAAATGATGTGTGCCTGAGTAGCACAGTTGGTTAAGTTTCAGGGTGGCACAGTGGTTAAGTGTCTGACTCTTGGTTTCAGCTCAGGTTTGTGAAATTGAGCTTGCATCAGGTTTCATGCTCAGTGTGGAGTCTGCTTGAGTTTCTCTCTCTCTTTACCTCCTCCCATAAATAAATAAATAAATAAATAAATAAATAAATAGACAAAGTACTTATAGGAAAAGAAATAATACTTAAAATGACCCTACACTGATAGTATAGAAATTTGAGAAATATTAACAGCAATGTAGCTGCTACACAGAGAATACCCATTCAATCCTTAATTCACTATATAATTGAGTCCTACAATGTGCCTGCCCTGAAAACACACCAGTGAACAACAACAACAACAAAATCTCATATTGTTCATATTGCAATCAAAGATACAGAAATACACAAATAAAAAGGACAGATGTGATGTGATAAAAATTGTTATGGCAGAATTGTGTGGAGCTTTACATTCTTAAGCTGAAAGTCAGCCTATAACCTACAAGCAATTGGTTGTATTTAGGAATTTTACTGGAAGATGGAAAGCTGATAAAAGTAGGTTTTGGAAAAGTGGATGGAAAGGGCAAGAGAAAATGTAGAGACAAATTAAGGTACCATTATAGCAGTCCAGGAAAATGATAACCATAGCATGAAATTGAGTGGCTGTGGTGTAAGGAAAATCCGTGGTTATATCTGAGATATAGTTTAGAAGTTTAATCTACTGAAGTATAATTATGGATTTTATATGGAGGATATAAAGAAAAACAGATCAATAACACCAAGGTTTCTGGCTTATCTAACACTCTTAGTGGTGGTCCAAACAAATGAGGTAGGGAAAGCTAAGCAGAAAGCTCAAAAGTATAGCAATTATTTTTTGAAACTTCTTTCAGCTATGCTTCATATTTTTTAAAAAAATTAAAAATTTACTGCCCTCATGAGTGACATGGTAAACCAAAGAACATGTAATTGGATATATTGCTTTTATAAAAATACTTTCTAAATAATATTGTCAATATTTCTTTGGTATTCTTTTCTCTTAAAAATATATGATCATCATATACTATTTTTTAAGATTTTATTTATTTGCTTATTTGAGAGAGAGAGAGCACAGGAGAAGGGGAAGGGGAGACAGAAGGACAAGAAGACTCCACGCTCAGTGCAGAGCCCAACATGGGGCTCAATCTCATGATTCTGCGATCATGACCTGAGTTGAAACCAAGAGTCAGATGCTTAACTGAGCCACCCAGGTGCTCCCATAATATACTAATTGTTATAGCTCTGTTTAAGACTTAGAAGGAAATATACTGATTATAAATACATGGCCAGGTTATTCTAAGGGATTGTGGTAATAGTATAAAAATTCTAGGTCTGGATACAGACTAGTGTTGCTATAGTAGAAATATATGTGTTCTGTTAAAATGATGCCTTAACATCTAACTAGCCCTTGGGCAGAGAAGTTAAATATATAATTTGCAGAGCTGCATCCAGAAGAAGATAAACTTAAGTCTCAGAACCATTAAATAAATTCACCACATTTAGAGTGGAACTTGCTTGAAAGAAAAAAGTTGAGAGGAGATTATTGGCATTATGAATATTCTGTTCGTGCAATGGATTTTTTTTTCTTTTGCTTGAACATGCTTACTTCAGTTATACCATGCAGAAAGGCTAGGGGAAAACACTATCCAAAGTGGAGAGCTAGCTACAAAACCGCAGAAGTTATTTATCACCATATTATAATAATATAAGTCTTTGAAACAGATTTTTTAAAACTTAGCTGGAGATTAGAAAAAATTATGCACCTTCCAATTCCTTTCACTATGGTAGAATAAGATTCTATAGAGATCTTCTTGTATAGAGAACTTAAAATAGGGAATAAAATAAATTATGTACACATAGTCTTTAAAGAGAACACATGGCTATACCAGAGACAAAGTAAAAATTATTTTTAGGTTCACAAAATATGAGACAATGTGATTCCACAAAACTAACCAAAAATTGAAGCCAGTATTCCTCCAGTGGCCATCAATGACTAAACACATAATCTTTAAATGATCATGTTTACCCTACACCAGTGACAGAATGACAAGAAGACTTAACCAAATACTGAAAAAATAATCTGGAGAGTATCATCAATAAAATGGTGCGCTAAGAATTCCCAAGTTCTTGCTCTCCCTTGGAGATATTGTTAAAAAGAAGAAGAAAAGCTGGCTAAAATAACCAATGGGAACTCTAGAAAGTCAATGGTCTACAGCAACCAAGAAAATGCCCAATCAAGAAATAGCCACATTCAAAATCATAGAAAATGTGTGGGTTTTTTTTGTTTGTTTGTTTGTTTGTTTTAATCAAATTTGCCCCACTCCTTCCCCAGCATGGCACAGTCTTGGTTTGGAGGAGGAAAATGCTGAGTTCACAATTATTTCCCTCGAACTGAAGGGAGCAAAGGAAACCTTATTTTCAATATTATTATTTGCCTGGGAGCTGCCTGAAGGACTGGTCTCTGTTTAACCTAACTTGAATCTCAGATAGGGAGAAGAAATGAACACTGCTCAGGAAAGCTGCAAGGAGACTAAGACAGAAGATCAATAAGAAAATAGAGGACTTGAACAACACTATATACCAATTGGACCTAATAGGCATATATAGAACACTGCCTGACAACAACAAAATACACATTTGTCTCAACTGCACATGGACATTGCATATATAGTCCACATTTTAATCACAAAAAAGTCTTAATAAATTTAGAAGTTTGAAATCATACAAAGTATTTTTTCTGAGTAAAGTGAAACTACAAATTAAAAGCAGAAGGAACACTGGAAAATTGAAAAATATGTGGAAATTATCACATTTTAAATTTAAAAAGTTGGTCAACAAAAAGACACAAGAGAAATTAGAAAATATTCTAATGGAACCAATGAAACAAATGAAAACAAAAACACAATACACCAGATTTATGAGATGCAGGAAAATCCTGCTGACAGTAATTTTTAACTATAAATCAACATCTTTAAAAAAAGAAGTATTTTAAATGAACAACTTAAACTTGCACCATCAATCAATAAATAATGAATGAATAAACAAACAAACCGAAAGGTAACATAAGGAAGAAAATAATAAAGATTAGAACAGAAACAACAGGAAAGAATAGAAAAAATAGAGAATAAAAAATTAGAGACCAAAAAAATTGAAAAAAACTTTTATGTAGAATGACTAAAATAAAGAAAGAATATTCAAATAAATAAATTACAAATGAAATTGGGGACATCGCTATCAATTTTACAGAAATAACAAGCTTTATAAGATAAAAAACTGAGAGCCAACATTTGGGTAAGCTAATAAAATGAACAAATATTTAGGAACACCCCATCTACCAACACTGAATGATAAAGAAATAGAAAGTCTGACTAAATGTATAAACCATAAAGAGATTAATTATCACAATCCTTGAAACAAAGAAAATTCCTGGACCAGATACCTTCTCTGGTGAATTTTACCAAATATTTACAGAAGAGT
The DNA here is from genome assembly GCF_024610735.1 of Ursus americanus. Taxonomy (NCBI): domain Eukaryota; kingdom Metazoa; phylum Chordata; class Mammalia; order Carnivora; family Ursidae; genus Ursus; species Ursus americanus. The sequence goes on along the minus strand of NW_028273714.1, from coordinate 342,390 downwards.
TAAATCATATCAGGTGTGGAGAGAGGAGAGAAACAGATTCTCACACCAGAAAGCTAAGGCAAGGGAAAATCACATGGGAAAGACAAATCCCCACAACATTTGGCTTTGACAAACAGAGGGGCATAATTTCACAAGAGTTTTCAGTCAGTGGGGTTTAACACTTGGTAGTTTAAAAATCACTGGGATTGGCTCTGGGAGAGCCAGGAAGGTGAGAGGAAATTTGAGTCCCTGACCTTAAAGAGATAGCACAACAAACAGCCCCATGGAGATGGAGCATAGAAAGCAGTTTTAAAAACACAGGGGGTATACAAGAGGGAAATTTATTTACTAATCTCAGAGCCTGAGCTGGAGGGGAGGGACTTCTCCAGGAACAACAGAGCTGGCAGCTACCATTTCCCTCCTCTGCCCCACAGCCTAGATACACAGATACCTGTGGGAAACAGTGCAGCACCAACGCTAGTTTGCCAGTTTGCTAACAGGTCACCTTGCCCCTGCATTCTCCTGCAGACATGCCCTTTTCAGCCCTGCCTTATCTCAGATTTCCTCCCATAGCAGCCCCACACAAACCTTGCTAACACTGAACACCCTGCCCCTAAGTTCTCCTGCAAATTTGCCACTTCCAGTCTGCCCTTGATCAGTGCCCATCCAAAATGGTACCACAAGCCTGGCAGTATGCAAGTCATCCCAAAAAGGGCCAGTGCCACTCCAAAGTGACTCCTGCTCTGGGGAGAGAGGAAGATAATCCCACACATACTAGTCCCATTTTAGCCCCAACAGTGGGCTGGGGGCAAACATCTGGTCTGACTGCAGGCCCTGCCCACAAAGCTTCTCAGGGAAAGTGTCCTGCAGTTTGGTGTTAACACATCTCTGAGAAATTCCTGATCTGACCCAACTCGAGCCCAAGTCAACACCACATTGGCCCCCTAACTGCATAGGGACCAAACCCAGGCAAAGAGAACTAAGGCAATGAAGGCAAAAGCAGCTCAGCCATAATAGTAAGGTGCATACAATGAACATAGGAGATATCCTTTATGCATCAGGTTCTAATAAACAGGGGACATTGCACTGCAGGGCTCAATAGGACCTCTTCTTCATAAGGCCTCTACTTTCTGGAGCAGGACACATAGCTTCCTTTCCTAACACATAAAAACAGACACAAAGAGGTAGACAAAATGAGGAGACAGAGGATTATGTCCCAAATGAAAAAAAGGGACAAAATCACAGCAAGACACCTAAATGAAATGGAGAGAAGTAATATGTCTGAAATAGAATTTAAATTAATGGTCATAAAGATATTTATTGGCTTGAAAAAAGTGTCGAGGACATCAGTGAGACCCTTAACAAAGGGATAGAAAATATAAAAATGAACCAATCAGGGATGAAGAACTCAATATCTGAAATTAAAAATACACTAGATGGGGGCACCTGGGTGGCTCAGTCGTTCAAGCATCTGCCTTTGGCTCAGGTCATGATCCCAGAGTACTGGGATTGAGTCCCACATCCAGGTCCCTGCTCAGCGGGGAGCCTGCTTCTCTCTCTCCCTCTGCCTCTCCTTCCTCTCCCCTTTCCTGCTCTCTCACTCTCTCTCCTCTCAAATAAATAAATAAATAAATAATTTTAAAATACACTAGATGGAATAAATAATAGACTATAGGAAGGAGAAGAATGGATCAGTAACCTGGAGAAAAGAGAAATGTAAAGTGATCAAGTGAATGAGAGGAAAAATAATAATAATAAATTAAAATAGACTTAGGAAATTCAGCAACACCTAAAAGAGTAATCACATTTGCATTATGGGATCCCAGAAAGAGAAAAGGTGGCAGAAATTTATTTGAAGAAATAATGATAGAAAACTTCCTGAATCTAGGGAAGGAAACAAAAATCCATATCCAAGAGGTACAAGCAACCCCCACAAAAATCTATCTGAGAAGGTCTACACCAAGAGACATGGTGATTAAAATGGCAAAAAAAAAAAAAAAAGAGTAATGAACAGAATTTTAAAAGAAGCAAGAGAAAACAGTTATATACAAGGGAAACCCTATAAAATTATCAGTTGCTATTCAGCAGAAACTTTGCATGCCAGAAGAGAGGGGAACGATAGAGTCAAAATACTGAAAAAAAAAAAAAAGGTTGTGACCACACTCTATCCAGTAAGCCTATCATTCAGAAGGAAAGACAAAGAGTTTCCCAGATAAACAGAAGTTAAAGGAATTCATGGTCACTAAACCAGTTCTACAAGAAATGTTAAAGGGGACTCTGAGTGGGAAGGAAAAACCATAAGTAGGAGTAAGAAAAGTAGGAAGCACAAAAGCAGTAAAAATAAGTATATCTATAAAAATGAGTGAAGAGAGGAGGGCATGTGATGTAATGAGCACCGGGTAGTATATAAGATTGATGAATTACTGCCCCTACTTCTGAAACTAATAATACTTTATATGTTAATTAATTGAAATTAAATTTTAAAAATAAAATTTAAAAAATGAGTCAAGGGATTCACAAAATAAAAGGATGTAAAGGATGATATGATGTACCTAAAATTTAAAGAGAGTAAATAATGGGTTCAATCTTAAGCAACCATCAAATTAATATAGACTGCTGTATGCAGAGAATGCTATATACAAACATAATGGTAACCATGAATCAAAAACCAGTAATACAGCTGCATAAAATAAAAAGGAATCCAAATATATCACTAAAGAAAGCCAGCAAATCATGAAAGAAGAGAGCAAAAGAAGACAGGAACAGGAAACAGGAACAGAGAAGAATTACAAAAACAACCATTAAACAAGTAACAAAATGGAAATAAGTACATAGCTATCAATAATTATTTTGAATGTAAATGGACTAAATGCTCCAATCAAAAGATACAGGGATGGGTGGCTCAGTCAGTTGAGTATCCAACTCAATATTGGCTCAGGTCATGGTCTAGTGGTTGGGATGGGGTCCTGTGTCAGGCTCTTTGCTCAGGAGGGAGTCTGCTTAAGGATTCTCTTCCTCTCCTCCTCCCCCCATTAACACACACACTCTCTCTCTAATAAATATTTTTTTAAAAAAAGATGTTGAGTGACAGAATGGATAAAAAAGCAAGACCCTTCTATATGCTACCTACAAGAGACTCATTTCAGACCTAAAGACACATGCAAATCAAAAGTGAAAAGATAGAAAAGCAATTATTATGAAAATTGAAGTGAAAAGAAAGCCACAGTAACAATACTTATATTAGACAAAATTTTAAAACAAAGAGTGTAATAAGACACAAAGAAGGACAAAATATAATCATAAAGGAATAATCCAACAAGAAGATATAACAATTCTAAATATGTATGCAACCAACATGGGAGCATTCAAATACATAAATCAGCTAATAACAAACACAAAGGAAGTAATCGATAGTAATACAATAATAGTAAGAGACTGTAACACTTCACTTACATCAATGGATAAATCCTCCAAACAGAAAATCAACAAGGAAACAGTGGCTTTGAATGGCACATTGGATCAGATGGATCCAACAGATATATTCAGAATATTCCATCCTAAAACAGCAGAATACACATTCTTTTCAAGTGCAATTAGAACATTGTCCAGAATATATTATATATTAGAATGAAACAAATCTCAACAATTTCAAAAAGATCAAAGTCCTATCATTCATCTTTCATCTCTTCTGATTACAATGCTAGGAAACCAGAAATTAACCACAAGAAAGGTCAGGAAAGAACACAAATAAATGGAGATTAATTAACATGCTACTTAACAACAAATGGGTCAACTAAGAAATCAAAAAGGTAATTAAAAAATACATAGAGACATATGAAAATGAAAACAAAATGATCCAAAATCTTTGAGATGCAGCATAAGCTGTTCTAAGAGGAAAGTCTATAGCAATAAAGGCCTACCTCAAGAAGCAAGAAAAATATCAAATAAACAACCTAACTTTACACTTAAAGGAGCTAAAAAAAAGAAAACAAACAAAACTCTAAACCAGTAGAAGTAAGAAAACAATAAAGATTAGAGCAGGAAAAAAAAAATGAAATAGGAACTAAAAGAACCATAGAACAGATCAGTGAAACGAGGAGCTGATTCTTTGGAAATATCAACAAAACTGATAAAACTTTATCCAGACAAAGAAAAAAAATGAGGACTCGAATAACAAAATCAGAAATTAAAGAGGAGAAATAACAACTGACATCACAGAAATACAAACGTTTATGAGAATATTATGAAAAATTATCACCAACAAATTGGACAACATATAAGAAATGGATAAATTCCCAGAAACATATAATCTCCCAAAACGGAATTAGGAAGAAATAGAAAATTTGAAAAGATGGAGAGCCAATGAAATTGAATCAATAATTTTAAAAAAAGAACCTCCCAACAAACAAAAGTTCAGGACCAGGGGCACCTGGGTGACTCCTTTGGTTAAGTGCCTGCCTTTGGCTCAGGTCATGACCTTGGAGTCCTGGGATTGAGCCCTACTTCTGGGGAGTCTGCTTCTCCCTCTTCCTCTGTCCCTCCTCCCACTCATTTTCTCTCTCTCTCTCAAATAAATAAATAAAATCTTTAAAAAAAATTGTTCAGGACTAGACAACTTCACAGAGGAACTCTACCAAATATTTATTATTTACTTATTTATTTATTTTTGGAGATAATCGTTATGTTTATTATCTTAATTATGGTAATGGTTTCAGGGATGTACACATATGTCCAAACTCATCAAGTTGTATACATTAAATAAGTAAAAATTTTTGTATATCAGTTATACCTCGATAAAGGCTTAAGAAAATTAAATTAAGTAAACTGGATCTCCCATTTGGCCTCAGCTCAGATGGTCCACTCTTTAGCTCTCCTTGTCCTGGCCCACTTCTCAGTCACTTCTATATCCACCTATGCCATACTGAAACCAAGAGTAAATTGGGAAATTAAAACTTGAGAGATTGAAATTCCCAGAATCCAAACAGAAAAACCCAGAAAAGGGAAATTGGAGCATGTACCTGATCAACTCTCATTTTTCTCACCTCTACCTCTTCCACAAATCCCCTTAAGTTTTGCTTTGAAAACATTTCCCCTAGCCTTGCCCTCCTACCAGCAAGTAACAAGAGTTGTATTTTTCTCTATCTTGATGAAAATGTTAAAATATGACAGAATTCTATGCTCAGGGGTCTTTCATATTTAGTTATTAGATATTTTATAGCAAGTGAAAAATTTTGTAAAAATGGTTTTACCTAGATCTCAAGATTTACTTGAAAATCTCATTTTGTTTTTGTTTTAAAGAAGAGTTAATACTTATTCTTCTCAAACTATTTCAAAAAAAAAGTAGAAGAGGAAGGAAAGCTTTCAAATTCATTCTATGAGGCCAGCATTACCCTGATAACCAAATCAGATAAAGACACACACACACACACACACACAAAAGTGAGAGAGAGAGAGAGAGAGAGAGAGAGAGAAGAGAGAAAGAATGAGAACTACAGGTCAATATTTCTGATGAACATAGCTGCAAAAATCCTCAAGAAACAAACAAAAAAATCCTTAACAAAATGTTAGCAAACTGAATCTAACAATGTATTTTAAAAAATCATTCACCACAATCAAGTGGGATTTATTCCCAGGAGGCAAGAGTGGTTCAATATTCACAACTCAGTCAATGTGATATGTCACATCAATAAAAGAAAGTATAAAAATCATATGATCATTTCAATAGATATAGAAAAATCATTTGACAAAGTACAAAATCCACTAATAATAAAAACCCTCGGCAAAGTAGGTGTAGAGGAAACATATCCCAACATAACAAAGTCCTTACATGAAAAACCCACAGCTAACATCATCCTCAATGGACTGAAGCAAGACAAAAATATCCAAACTCACTACTTTTATTCAACATAGTGCTAGAAGTCCTAGCCACAGCAATCAGACAACAAAAAGAAATAAAATTAGTAAGGAAGAAGTAAAACTTTTACTATCTTCATATGACATAATACTGTATATAGAAAATTATAAAGAATCCACCAAAAAACTACTAGAACTGATGAATGAATTCAGTAAGGTTACAGGATATAAAGTTAATATGCATAAATCCTTTGCATTTCTATACACTAATTAATTATATACTTCATTAAGTAACAGAAAGGGACATTAAGAAAACAATACATTTAGGACTGGGGAAGATGGCGGAGGAGTAGGGGACCCCTTTTTCAGCCGGTCCCCTGAGTGGAGCTGGATAGGTACCAGACCAGCCTAAATAACCACGGAACCAGCCTGAGACGCAGGAAGATACATCCGGATCTCTACAAATGAACATCTCCAGCACTGAGGATTGAGGTACAAAGCGGGGAGCCATGAAACCTCGCATAGATATCGGAAGATAAATGGGAGGGGGAGGGAGCCGCCGCATTCAGGCGCCGGGAAGCGGCAGCCACCTGCACCGGGGAGCGGGCAGACTCATGGACGGCACCCGCGAGAGAGCAGACTGAGACCGTGAGCCAGGATTGCGCCCACCAGGCATCTCGGGGAACACCAGAATCCCGGTGCGCTCACGGGATCCAGACTGAGACCAGGAGCTCCCGGAGCGTGCACGGGGCGGCTGGCGGGCCACCTGCATGGGGGAGCGGGCGGACTCGCAGTCGGCACTGGTGAAACAGCAGACTGAGACCCTGAACCGGGTGCGCTCGCCACCAGGCTTCTCACGGAACTCCAGAATCCCGGTGTGCTTACCGGGCATAGACTGAGACCGGGAGATCCAGGAGCATGCGGGGAGGCTGGCAGCGTTAGAAACACAAAGGACAGAGACGCGCCGGCCCTGGAAGTGAGGGCTGGGACGCTGGGTGTGGGGCACACATCCCGGGACGCTGCAGGCTTGAGCAGCACCAAGTAACAGAGTTAAAGTGGCCAGAACATCAGTGGAGAACGGGCCGCAATCCCTCTGTTCTGTGACAATGCAGTCTCTGCTGCTCTGACTCTCAGAAGAGGAATAGCCGACCGCCAGGGAAAGCCGCCAGAAAACAAAAGCCTGGAAATACCGGCTCACAGTGTGCCCATCCCCATCCCCCCTCGCAGGGGACACGGAGACTCTACCCAAACAGGGTTGCCTGAGTATCAGCGCAGCAGGCCCCTCCCCCAGAACACAGAAGGCAGGCTGAAAAATCAAGAAGCCCACAACCCGGGGCGCCTGGGTGGGGCAGTCATTGAGCGCCTGTCTCCGGCTTACAGCGTGATCCCGGCATTCCGGAAAGGAGTCCCTCATCGGGCTCCTCCGCTGGCAGCCTGCTTCTTCCTCTCCCACTCCCCTGCTTCTGCTTCTGTTCTTGCTGACTGTCTCTCTCTCTCAGATAAATAAATAAAATCTTTAAAGAAGAAGCCCACATCCCTAAGATCCCTATAAAACAAGGGGCACAGCCTGGGACCCAGTCAATAATTTGGGCTCTGGACAACCCTGCAACCTCTCCTCATCAGAATGACAAGAAGGAGAAGCCCCCCCCCCAGCAAAGAAAAGACAGTGAGTCTGTGGCCTCTGCCACAGAAATAATGGATATGGATATAACCAAATTATCAGAAATGGAATTCAGAGTAACGATGGTCAAAATGATGAGTAGAATTGAAAAAAGTATTAACGAAAAGGTTACTGAGAATATAGAATCCCTAAGGACAGAAATGAGAGCGAATCAGACAGAAATTAAAAATTCTATGAGCCAAATGCAGGCAAAACTAGAGGCTCTGACGGCCAGGGTCACATAAGCAGAGGAATGGGTTAGTGAATTGGAGGATGGGTTAATAGAGGAAAAAACCAAAATAGAAGCTGCTCTTAAAAAAATCCAAGCCCACGAATGTAGGTTATGGGAGATTACTGACTCAACGAAACGATCCAATGTTAGGATCATCAGCATCCCTGAGGGGGTGGAGAAAAAACAGAGGTCTAGAAGAGATATTTGAACAAATTGTAGCTGAAAACTTCCCTAATCTAGCAAGGGAAACAAACATTCGTGTCCAAGAGGCAGAGAGGACCCCTCCCAAGCTCAACCACGACAAACCTACGCCACGTCACGTCATAGTGCAATTCGCAAATATTAGATCCAAGGATACAATATTGAAAGCGGCCAGGGCAAAGAAATTTCTCACGTACCAAGGCAAAGGCATCAGAATTACGTCAGACCTGTCTACACAGACCTGGAATGAGAGAAAGGGTTGGGGGAGCATTTTTAAAGCTCTTTCAGAGAAAAACATGCAGCCAAGGATCCTTTATCCAGCAAGGCTGTCATTCAGAATTGATGGAGAAATAAAGACATTTCAGAATCGACAGTCACTAGCCAATTTCGTAACCACGAAACCAGCCCTACAGGAAATATTAAGGGGGGGGTTCTATAAAAGTAAAAAGGCCCCAAGAGTGATACAGAACAGAAAGTCACAGCCAATACAAACAAAGACTTTACTGGGAACATAGCATCATTAAAATCATATCTCTCAATAATCAGTCTTAATGTGAATGGATTGAACCTTCCCATAAACGCCACAGAGTTGCAGATTGGATAAAAAGAAATGACCCATCCATTTGCTGTCTACAAAAGACTCATTTTGAACCCAATGATGCATTCAGACTGAGAGTAAGGGGATGGAGTACCATCTTTCACGCAAATGGACCTCAAAAGAAAGCTGGGGTAGCAATTCTCATATCAGATAGATTGGATTTTAAACTACAGACTATAGTTAGAGACACAGAAGGGCACTATATTATTCTTAAAGGAAGTATTCAACAAGTGGATGTGACAATTATAAATATATATGCTCCCAACAGGGGAGCAGCAAGATACACAAGCCAACTCTTAACCAGAATAAAGAGACATATAGATAAAAATACATTAATAGTAGGGGACCTCAACACCCCACTATCAGAAATAGACAGAACACCCTGGCAAAAACTAAGCAAAGAATCAAAGGCTTGGATGCCATACTCGACGAGTTGGACCTCATAGATATATATAGAATACTACACCCCAGAAACAAAGAATACTCATTCTATTCTAATGCCCATGGAACATTCTCAAGAATAGACCATGTTCTGGGACACAAAACAGGTCTCAGCCGATACCAAAAGATTGAAATTATCCCCTGCATATTCTCAGACCACAACGCTCTGAAATTGGAACTCAACCACAAGGAAAAATTTGGAAGAAACTCAAACACTTGGAGACTAAGAACCATCCTGCTCAGGAATGACTCGATAAACCAGGAAATAAAAAATCAAATTAAACAATTTATGGAGACCAATGAGAATGAAAATACAACAGTCCAAAACCTATGGGATACTGCAAAGGCAGTCCTAAGGAGGAAATACATAGCCATCCAAGCTTCACTCAAAAGAATAGAAAAATCTAAAATGCAGTTTTTATATTCTCACCTCAAGAAGCTGGAACAGCAACAGAGGGACAGGCCTAATCCACGCACGAGGAAGCAGTTGACCAAAATTAAAGCTGAAATCAATCAAGCAGAAACCAGAAGTACAGTAGAGCAGATCAACAGGACTAGAAGCTGGTTCTTGGAGAGAATCAATAAAATTGACAGACCACTGGCAAGACTTATCCAAAAGAAAAGAGAAAGGACCCAGATTATTAAAATTATGAATGAAAAAGGAGAGGTCACGACAAACACCATTGAAATTGGAAGGATTATTAGAAATTTTTATCAACAGCTATATGCCAATAAACTAAGCAGTCTGGAAGAGATGGAATCCTTCCTGGAAACCTATAAACTACCAAGATTGAAACAGGAAGAAATTGATTTCTTAAACAGGCCAATTAATTATGAAGAAATTGAGTCAGTGATAAACAACCTTCCAAATAACAAAACTCCAGGCCCGGACGGTTTTCCTGGGGAATTCTACCAAACATTCAAAGAAGAAATAATACCTATTCTCCTAAAGCTATTTCAAAAAATAGAAACAGAAGGAAAGCGACCAAACTCATTCTATGAGGCCAATATTACCTTGATCCCCAAACCAGGCAAAGACCCCCTCAAAAAGGAGAAATACAGACCTATTTCACTAATGAATATGGACTCCAAAATCCTCAACACAATCCTGGCTAATAGAATCCAACAATACATTAAAAGGATTATCCATCATGACCAAGTGGGATTCATCCCTGGGATGCAGGGGTGGTACAACATTCGCAAATCTATCACTGTCTTAAATTTTATCTAGAAACAAAAATTCAGAAATCATATGATTCTCTCAATAGATGCAGAAAAAACATTTGACAAAATACAGCATCCTTTCCTGATTAAAACCCTTCAGAGTGTAGGAATAGATGGCACATTTCTCAAGATCATAAAACCCATCTATGAAAAACCTACAGCAAATATTATTCTCAATGGGGAAAAGCTGGAAGCCTTTCCCTTAAGATCAGGAACACGACAAGGATGCCCACTCTCGCCACGATTATTCAACATAGTACTAGAAGTCCTCGCAACAGCAATCAGGCAACAAAAAGGTATAAAAGGTATCCAAATCGGCAAAGAAGCAGTCAAACTGTCTCTCTTCACAGATGACATGATATCTATATGGAAAATCCAAAAAAATCTACTCCCAAACTATTAGAAGTTATAGAGCAATTCAATAATGTGGCAGGATATAAAATCAATGCTCAGAAACCAGTTGCATTTCTATACATGAATAATGAGACTGAAGAAAGAGAAATTAGGGAATCCATCCCATTTATAATAGCACCAAAGACCATACGTTACCTTGGAATTAACTTAGCCAGAGACGTAAAGGATCTATATTCTAGAAACTATAAATCACTCTTGAAAGACATTGAGGAAGAACCAAAAAGATGGAAAAATATTCCATGCTCATGGATCGGAAGAATTAACATTGTTAAAATGTCCATGCTACCCAGAGCAATCTACACTTTCAATGCTATCCCTATCAAAGTACCGATAAATTTTTTTAAGGAACTGGAACAAATAAAATAGTCCTTAAGTTTGTATGGAACCAGAAAAGGCCCTGAATTGCCAAGGAACTGTTGAAAAGGAAAAACAAAGCTGGGGGCATCACAATGCCGGATTTCGAGCTCTACTACAAAGCTGTGATTACAAAGACAGCATGGTACTGGCACAAAAACAGACACATAGACCAATGGAACTGAAGAGAGAACCCAGAAATGGACCCTCGGCTCTTCAGGAAAATAATCTTTGATAAAGCAGGAAAAAACATCCAGTGGAAAAAAGACAGTCTCTTCAATAAATGGTGCTGGGAAAATTGGACAGCTACATGCAAAAGAATGAAACTTGACCACTCTCTCACACCATACACAAAGATAAACTCCAAATGGATGAAAGCACTCGATGCGAGACAGGAATCCATCAAAATCCTAGAGGAGAACATAGGCAACAACCTCTACGACATCGGCCAAAACAAACTTTTTCATGACACATCTCCAAAGGCAAGAGAAACAAATGATAAAATGAACATGTGGGACTACATCAAGATAAAAAGCTTCTGCACAGCCAAGGAAACAATAAAAAAAACTAGGAGGCAGCCCACGGAATGGGAGAATATATTCGCAAATGATGCTACAGATAAAAGACTGGTATCCAAGATCTACAAAGAACTTCTCAAACTCAATATGTGAGAAACAAATAAACAAATCATAAAATGGGCAGAAGATATGAACAGACACGTTTTCAATGATGACATACAAATGGCCAACAGACACATGAAAAAATGTTCAAAATCATTAGCCATCATGGAAATTCAAATCAAAACTACAATAAGATACCACCTTACGCCAGTTAGAATGGCAGAAATTAACAAGGCAGGAAACAGCAATTGCTGGAGAGGATGTGGAGAAAGGGGATCCCTCCTACATTTTTGGTGGGAATGCAGGTTGGTGCAGCCACTCTGGAAAACAGTGTGGAGGTCCCTTAAAAAGTTAAAAATTGAGCTTCCCTATGACCCAGCCATTGCAATACTGGGTATTTACCCCAAAGATACAGATGTAGTGAAGAGCAGGGCCATATGCACCCCAATGTTCATAGCAGCATTGTCCACAATAGCTAAATCGTGGAAGGAACCGAGATGCCCTTCAACAGATGACTAGATTAAGAAGTTGTGGTCCATATATACAATGGAATATTACTCAGCTATCAGAAAGAACGAGTTCTGAACATTTGCTGCAACATGGACGGCACTGGAGGAGATAATGCTAAGTGAAATAAGTCAAGCAGAGAAAGACAATTATCATATGATGTCTCTCATCTAGGGAACATAAGAACTAAGAAGATTGGTAGGGGAAGAAAGGGATAAAGAAAGGGGGGGTAATCAGAAGGGGGAATGAAGCATGAGAGACTATGGACTCTGAGAAACAAACTGAGGGCTTCAGAGGGGAGGGGGGTAGGGAATTGGGATAGACTGGTGATGGGTAGTAAGGAGGGCACGTATTGCATAGTGCACTGGGTGTTATATGCAACTAATGAATCATTGAACTTTACATCAGAAACCAGGGATGTACTGTATGGTGACTAACATAATATAATAAAAAAACATTAAAAAAAACAATACATTTACAATTACATCAGAAATAATAGAATACCTCGGAATAAACTAAACCAAGAAGATAAAAGTTTTGTATTCTGAAACTATAAAACATTGATGAAAGAAATTGAAGATGACACAAATAGAAAGATATTCTATGCCAATGGAATTCTATGCAACTGTAATAACAAATATAATTAAAATGTCCATACTTTGAAAGCCATCTACAGATTTATTGCAATCCCTACCAAAACACCAATAGCATTTGGGGTGCCTGGGTGGCCCAGTTGGCTAAGTGACCAACTCTTGATTTTGGTTCAAGTCATGGTCTTAGGTCATGAGATTGAGCCCGAGGTCAGGCTCTGCACTGAGTGTAGAACCTGCTTAAGAGTCACTCTCCCTTACTTTATCTCTCCCTGCTCACATTCTTTCTCTCTCTCTCTCTCTAAAGAAAAAAAAAATACCAACAGCATTTTTCACAGAACTAGAATAATACTAAAATTTGTATGGAACCATAAAAGACCCCGAATAGCCAAAGCAATCTTGAAAAAGAAAAACAAAACTATAACCACTGGAGATTTTGATTCCTTCTGTGTGAGATGGTGCCTGGGAATCTGTTTTTGTGAGTAGAGCTTCAAGTGATTCTTAAGGATCAGGCAGGTTTGGGAAATATTGGTTTGGTAGTTAACAACAGGGCTTTGGAAGCAGATGGATCTGGGTTCTAGACACATTTCATTTAATTGCCAGCTGTGTGTTTTGGAGCACATAAATAACTTCCTTAAGTGTTAGTTTCCTCTAATAGCAATACTTACCTCTTAAAATTATTGAGAGCATTAAAGGAAATACCTATATAAAGAGTGGGGCCCATAATAAATATGCAACATTATCTATTATAATTATGTTCTATTTAACAATAATTAGACAAATATTTGAGCATTTATGGCCAATGATGAAGACTTATTCTTTGCCCTCTAGGTGGAGATGAGATTTTACAGTAAAGGCAGTAAGTTATGTCATCAAGGGGCACTGGCTGGCTCAGTTGGTAGAGCATGTGACTCTTGACCTTGGGGTCCTGAGTTCAAGCCCACATTGAGTATAGAGTGAAAAAAAAGTTATATCATCAAGTAAGTTAAGGGCCATTTTTTTTTTTTTAAGAAAAGAAATCACATAGGCAGAATATGCTAGAATTGAGTTATAGGGTGAGTGAGTGGGATGGAGTCATGTGGGAACTAGGAACAATGAAGATTCAAAGGCAGGAAATGATAAAGCTTCTTCACAAAACAGTGAACAATCCTATTGGTCTCTTTCATATGACAAACTTTTAGTAGTGTCAGGAGATAAGGATAGAAAGATTGATGGGTTTTGAGAGAAGATTTGTTTCCACTGAAGATTTTGGACAGGAGAATAATAGTAAGAATATAGTGTACTTTAACCATCTTAAAAAGGTACAAATTAACCTGGCAATAGTGTGAATGTAAGAATTAATTCTGGAGAAAAATTAGGAGTTTATTTCAATAGTAATAGTGATTCAGTAGTAAATTAGGGTTAATAACAATGGGAATCTACCTCTCAAAACAAAATGCAGATGCTTAAAATACATCTGAAGAGCACTTGGGTAGCTCAGTCAGTTAAGTGTCTGCCTTAGGCTCAAGTCATGATTCAGGGGTCCTGGGATCGAGTCCTGCATCAGGCTCCCTGCTCAGGGGGAGTCTGCTTCTCCCTCTACCCCTCCACTCTGCTCCTGAGCTCTCTCTCTCTTTCATGTACTCTCTCTCCTTCTCAAATAAATAAATAAAATCTTTAAAAAAATACATCTGAAAGATGCTGTGTTTAACTCCTATAGTCTAGGTAAATAAAGAAAAATATGCACATATTAAAGATTTTCCATGTGATCCATTAAAAAGAAATAAAACAAAAACAAAAGTGGAACTATCACAATCCAAGATTTAAAAATATATCACAAAGCTATAGTAATCAAAACAGTATGGCACTGGCAAAAAATAGACACAGATCAATGGAACAGAGAGTCTAGAAATAAACCCATGATAATACGGTCAATTAATCTTCAACAAAGAAGGCAAGAATATGCAATGGGAAAAAGTCTATTCAACAACTGGTGTTAGAAGAACAGAACAGCTGCATGCAAAAAAATGACATCCAAAGTACAGAAATATATAAAGAACTTATACAACTCAACACCATAAAAACAAATAATCCAATTAGAGAATGTGCAGAAGACACGAACATTTAACCAAAGAAGATATTTATCCAAAGAAGATATCCAGATGATGAAGAGATGCATGAAAAGATTCTCAACATCACTCATCATCAGGGAAATGCAAATCAAAACCATGATGAGATATCACCTCACACATGTGAGAATGGCTAAAATAAAAAACACAAGAAACAAGTATTTATGAGGATATGGAGAAAAAGGCATGCTTGTGCACTGGTGGTGGGAATGTAAACTAGTGTAGCCAGAATACAAAAGCACTAATTTGAAAAGATACATGTTCCCTATGTTTATTGCAGCATTATTTACAATAGCTAAATATTGGAAGGAGCCCAAGTGTCCATCAATAAATGAGTGGATAATGAAGATGTTGTATATTTTATATACTGGAAGACTACTCAACCATAAAAAGAAAATCATGCCATTTGCAAAAACATGGATTAGAGAGTATAATTCTAAGTAAACAAGTCAGAGAAAGGCAATACCAGATCATTTCACCATATGTGGAATTTAAGAAACAAAACAAAGAAAAAAAGAGGCAAACCAAAAAAATAGACTCTTAACTATAGAGAAAAGACTGATGGTTACCAGAGGCAGATAGGTGAAATAGGTGAATAAAACACACACACACACACACACACACACACACACACACACACAGAGCTAACATAATACTCAATGATGAGTTAAAATTTTTTCTTTAAGAACTGGAACAAAACAAAGATGACTGTTTTCATGACTTCTGTTCAACTTGGGATTGGAAATTCTATCCAGAGCAATAAAAAGAAATAAAAGCTATCCCAGTTGGAAAGAAAAGAGCAAAATTATCTTTTTCCAGATAACATGATCTTATATGTAGAAACCCATAAATACTACACACAGAGATACACACAATATTAGAACTAATAAAGAAATTCAGCAAAGTTGCAGGATACAAAATCAAGACATAAAAATCAGTTGCATTTCTACACACTAAAGGTGAACATCCTGAAAAGGGATTGAAGTTATCAGTTCCATTTATAATAACATCAACAAGAATAAAATACTTAGGAATAAAGTTAATCAAGGAGATAAAAGACTTGTACACTGGAAACTACAAAACACTGATGAAAATCATTAAAGAAGACACAAGTGGAAAGGTATTCCATATTCAATGATTGGAAGACTTAATATGGTTAGGGTGTCAATACTACTTACTTAAAGCGACTTGTAGATTCAATGCAATCCTTATAAAATCCCTTGGGTTTTGTTTGTTTGTTTGCAGAAATAGGAAAACTTATCCTAAAAATCATTATGGCATCAAAGGACCACAAATAGTTAAAGTGATCTTGAAAAAGAAAAAACTTAGACTCCCACTTACTGATTTCAAATTTACTAAAAAGCTGTGTAATCAATAAAATGTAGTACTGACAAAGGCACCATATAGACCAATGGAAAAGAATAAAGAGCCCAAGGATAAAGTCCTGGATATATGGTCAAATGACTTTCAGTAAGGTTGCCACAGAAATTCAATGGAAGAAAAAAAGTCTATTTAATAAATGGTGCTGGGAAACCTGGATATCCACATAAAAAATAAATGAACATGGACTTTTACCCTACATCATAAACAAAACTAACTATAAATGTATTCTAGACATAAACATAAGTACTAAAACTATAAAATTCCTCAAAACATACTGGGGAAATTTCATGGTATTGGGTTTAACAATGATATCTTGAATATAGCAAAAAACCACAGGCAAAAAGAAAAAATAGATAAATTGGATTTCATCTAAATTTAAAACTTTTATACATCAGAGGATGCTATCAACTATTAAAAGCATCCCATAGATTGGGAGAAAATATTTGCAAATCATACATCTGATTAAAATTAATATTCAGAATATAAAAAGAACTACTAAAATTCTCAAACTCAATTAATTTTTTTTAAATGAACAAAGATTGGGAATAAATATTTCTCTAAGAAGATATGCAAATATCCAATATGCATATAGAGAGATGCTCAACATCACTAGCCATTAAAGAATAAAAATGATAATGAAGTACTACTTCACACCCATTAAAACGGCTATTATAAAAAAATGAAAACAACAAATGTTGGTGAGCATGTGAAGCCATCGTAACCCTTGGCAGAAATGAAAAGTAGTGGGAAAAAAGTATGGGAGTTCCTCAAAAATTAAACAATTGCCATATGATCCAGAAATACTTCTAGGTATATAATCAAAACAATGGAAAACAGTGATCTGAAGAGAGATTCGTACACCAATAGTGGTAGAAACCTTATTTACAATAGCCAAAAGATGAAACAAACCAAATGCCCTTTTATGGATAAAAGGATAAGCAACATATGATATAAACATGCAATGGAATATTATTCAGCCTTAAAAAGGAATGAAATTTTGATACAGCAACAAAATGGATGAATTTGAAAACATTATATCAGGTGAAATAAATCAGACTCAAAAGGATAAATACTGTAGGATTCCACTTGGATTAGGTACCTAGAATATGCAAATTTATAGAGACAGAAAGTAGAATAGTGATTACCAGGGCTGTGGGGAAGGCTCATTGGAGAGTGTTAGTTTAATGTATACAGAGTGTCAGTTTATAATGATTAAAATTTTCTGGAGATGGCTAGTGATGGTCATTGTACAAAAATGTGAATGTATTTGTGTTCCTGAACTGCACACTTGAAAATGATTAAGGGGGTAAATTTTATGCTACATATATTTTATCACAAAATATAGTATGTAATTTATGTATTAGTGTTTTAAAAACTAAGATAGGAGGTACACTCACTAAACTCATATTGTGAGAACAGTATATACTGCTATTCACAGCAGCCAAGGGTATCCTAAAAGATAATATAACTTTTGTTAATATATGGGGAATATACAGTCTAAACAAATTGAATTATTTTCCACAGTTGAAAGGGTGGGGGAAAAGCAGAATATGTATTTAATACACACTATAACATGATTAAATGTAAATAAAATGCAAGATAAGTCAAATCAACCCAGAAGCAGAAATGTTTTGAAAAAAAATTGAAATTCCTTTCTTACAATAAAAAACCTATTTGAAAATAAGAAAGGGGTGTCTACAGGAACACCATTTTAAATCTTATGCACTTTTGGCCGTTAGAATTGATTACACCTGCAGTTTTATTTAGCACAGTCAGTGTGATTTTCCAGACCCAGCCAGGTGACTTTCAACAGTCTGTTTCATTACCATCAGTAGTGTGATATATTAACTTGTGCATATCTTCAGGGCTTTAATCTTTTATGTGAGCATGCAAATAGCTTACGTTTTAGCAACTTGAAACCAATTCCTGTTTTCCATTCTGAAAGAACAGGCAAATAAATACCCTGCCCACATTATAGGGATTTTTTTCATACCTTAGTCTTTTACATTTTTACTCAAGGAAAAACAAATAAAACCAAAGTAGTGGTGTACTCATGATTATCATTATTTCTATTTTCAGTGCTGTCATAGTCCTGTCTCCTGTTGTGGCCGCCACAGTAAGGATGCGTAATAGGATGGCATTTGTCAGGAATTTGTTTCCACCATATTATTTTATGACTCCTTCAGTTTCTCCCTCAGAATCAAGCATTGATATTTTCCACCTTGATCTTCCTCAAATATTGTAATGAGTATATGTGCTTCTTTCTTTAAAGATTTTATTTATTTGTTTGGCAGAGAGAGTGAGAGAGAGAGAGCAGGAACAGAGGGAGGGGCATAGGGAAAGGGAGGAGCAGACACTCAGATGAGCAGGGAGCCCAATGTGGGGTTCAATCTCAGAAATGCAGGATCATGAACTGAGCCAAAGGCAGATGCTTAAAGTACTGAGCCACCCAGGCACCGCTGTGCTTATTTCTTTTGACAGAACATTTTCCTATCAGGTTTTGGGCTTATCATTTCTATTTGAATTTCAAGATCAAGACTTATAAATACAGATCTTGGCAAATCCTTGTTATATTCCTTGTGTACAAGCAGGTTAATAGCATTTACTATTTTTCATACTTAGTCACTAATGTCTGAAAACTGAAACAATATATTTAGGACTCAATATCTTCTGCTATTTCTTTATAAACAGAAAGAATTATAAAATCTCTTGTGACAACGAATTCATTAAAGTCCAAATGAACATTTAGATATGAAGTATTTAATAAACAATGATGCTCTAATTTTCAGAATACCAAAAAAAATTATTAGAGCACTAACATGCAGCTAGCTTGATAATCTTTTGTTAATAGAAATATATGATATATATGAAGCCAAAGTTTTGCAGCTACCATTTGGATAATGCCTCCCATAATCTCTGCCCAGCACCTGTATCTCCCTACCTTGAAACAGAAACTTTTCCAACATTATATGCATTGCTTCTTTAAAGATGAAAAGTAGAATGATTTAAATCTGCTGACATAGATGTCTTATTTGATAAAGCATCACTTTGGTTATGAATACTGTAACAGAGTAGTGACTACCAGATATCCCTCATCTTGTTCACTAACTGTGGCAAATAAAAATGGCATGCATCCTTTTTTCCCTTTAGCTCTTTCAAAAAATGTTTCTTAAAATGTGGAGATAGTTGGAGTTCCATCAATCATCTTCAAAGAACCAAGGAGAGTATTACTGTACAGGATCTATAGCTGAAAATTAGACTGAATCTATATCATTGATGACATGGAACCCCTTAATTTGTCTGGATAAACAATATCCACATATTTTTAACATGATGAGAAAGAATAAACCATCAACTGTTTAAGCCATTCTTAGTGGGTCTTGTCTCGTGCAATTCCTAATTCATATAGTCTGTGTTTGACTAGTTAGAAATAATGGGGTGTTAAAAATTCAAGACGCTTTTGGCAATAATTTGGGAAATATTTTTGAAAATAAATTTCACAAAATTAAAACTTATTACAAAGTTTTAAAAATGAGTTTTTTTGTGAGAATTTGGGGTGACAACTTTTGGATACTTTTTTTACAACCTAATTTTTAAAATAAACATTAGTAAAGATAGGCAGTAATAGGACTTATATGTATGGCAAATACTTCTATAATTATCAGATGAAATAATACATATATATCTTTATTGAAGCATAATTACCATACAATGTTTTATTAGTTTCAGGTGTACAACATATTGATTTGACAGTTCTATAATTTTCAATGCTCACCATAAGTATGAAACCATCTGTCACAACACAATGTTATTACAGTATTATTAAATATATTCCCTGTGCTATACTTTAAAAAGAAGATTTATTTATTTGAACGAGAGAAAGGGAGAGTGAGTGCACGAGTTGGGGGAGTGGCAGAGGGAGAGAATCCTTAAGCAGATTCCCTGCTGAGCATGGAGCCCAATGTGAGGCTACATCTCACACCCATGAGATCATAACCTGAGCTGAAACCAAGAGTCCGACATTCAATAGACTGAGCCATTCAGGCGCCCCTCACCCCATGCTGTACTTTATCTCCATGACACTTATTTTATAACTGGAAGTTCGTATCTCTTAATCTACTTTATCTATTTCACACATCCCCCAAACCACCTCCACTCTGGCAACCACCACCAATTTGTTCCCTGTATTTAAGAGTCTGTGACCAGGGGACACATGAAAAGATGCCCAGCATCACTAATCATCAGGGAAATGCAAATCAAAACCACAATGAGATATCATCTCACAGTTGTCAGAATGAGTAGTATCAAAAAGATAAGAAATAACAAGTGTTGGCAAGAATGTGGAGAAAAGGGAACCTTCATGCACTGATAATAGGAATAAACTGGTGCAGTCACTGTGGAAAACAGTATGGATGTTCCTCAAAAAGTTAAAAATAGAAATACCATATCACCAAGAAATTCTACTATTGGGAATGCAAGTTGGTACAGCCACTCTGGAAAACAGTGTGGAGGTCCCTTAAAAAGTTAAAAATTGAGCTACCCTATGACCCAGCCATTGCACTACTGGGTATTTACTCCAAAGATACAGAAATAGTGAAGAGAAGGGCCATATGCACCCCAATGTTCATAGCAGCATTGTCCACAATAGCTAAATCATGGAAGGAGCCGAGATGCCCTTCAACAGATGACTGGATTAAGAAGTTGTGGTCCATATATACAATGGAATATTACTCAGCTATCAGAAAGAACGAGTTCTGAACATTTGCTGCAACATGGATGGCACTGGAGGAGATAATGCTAAGTGAAATAAGTCAAGCAGAGAAAGACAATTATCATATGATGTCTCTCATCTAGGGAACATAAGAACTAGGAAGGTTGGTAGGGGAAGAAAGGGATAAAGAAAGGGTGGGTAATCAGAAGGGGGAATGAAGCATGAGAGACTATGGACTCTGAGAAACAAACTGAGGGCTTCAGAGAGGAGGGGGGTGGGGGAATGGGATAGACTGGTGATGGGTAGTAAGGAGGGCACGTATTGCATGGTGCACTGGGTGTTATATGCAACTAATGAATCATCGGACTTTACATCAGAAACCAGGGATGTACTGTATGGTGACTAACATAATATAATAAAAAAAACATTAAAATATTAAAAAAAAGAAATTCTACTATTGGATATTTACCCAAACAAAATGCAAACACAATGAAAACACTAATTCAAAAAGATATATGCATCCCTATGTTTATTGCAGCATTATTTATAATAGTCAAGATGTGGAAACAACTCTAGCGTTTATCCATGGATGAACAAATAAAGAAGATGTGAGATTATATACAGAGAGAAAGAGAGGGAGAGAGAATAGAATATTAGTCATCCATAAAAGAGAATGAGATCTTGCCATTGGTGACAACATGGATGGACCTAGAGGGTATTATATTAAGTGAAATAAGTCAGGCAGAGAAAGACAAATACCATATGATTTTACTGATATATGGAATCTAGAAAACTAAATGAATGAACAAACAGCAGAAGCAGACCCATAAGTACAAAGAACAAACTGATGTTTGCCAGAGCAGGGTAGAGAGATGGTCAAATGGGTGAAGGACAGTGAAAGAAACATGAATGGTGATAGATGGTAGCTACTCCTGTTGTAAGCATAGCTTAATGTATAGACTGCAAATCACTGTTATACACCTGAAACTAATGTAATGTTGTATGTCAATGATACATCAATAAAAATTCAAGAACTATATATATAATATGGTTAGTATATAAGTATCCTATATTTGTCTATATGGGCATATAAATAAAGAATTGTTGGAAGATTCATGAAAATGGATAATAGTTACATCTCAGATATGTGCCTTTGATTTTTGCTTCAATTATTATTTTCATCACAAAAATGAATGTACATTATTTTAACAGCTATTTTAAAGTATTTGTAGGGAAAGATAATTCATGGCATTAGTACAATCTATGTACTATTAGACAAGTTAATAAAATACAGTGAATGAACAGTATGATTTTCAATTCAGTGAATATACATAATGTCCATGAAAAAGGTATGAAATAGCCAATAAAATGTTCATAGCAAAATAATCTGTGTGAATGCATATTTAAACATTTTTCCTTAAAGTTTTTTTATTTTTGAAAGCAAATGTACAATCAAATTGTGAGAAAAATATTAAACATGCATTTGAAAATAGAGTATAAAATATTAGGAATAAAATAAATATTAGGAATTTATTTGGGAATGAAAGGCCACGTACCTTATTAGCACCACAAACAGTTCCTTCTTTTACCCACATCATTTCGCCATCTCTAAAATTATGTGGAAAATCCAAAGCAACACAGAGGCGTCCAGTTATATTGGCATAAATAACAGTGGCATTCGGAATCTTAATTATTTCTTCCCTTTTATATTGACATATTAATTTTCCACACAGCAGATCCCTATAATTTATGAATAAATGAAATCATTAGATTTCAATAAAAAGAAATATTAGAATATCATTTATGAAGCAAAAAGATTTAGGTAAAGCATTTAAGGCTTGCAAAAACATGCATGAATTAATTGTAAAATAACAAGAAGTATAAAGGCTTTGCTTGCATTGTTAAAAATAACTGAATATTTTAATAATT
Organism: Ursus americanus; assembly: GCF_024610735.1. Classification (NCBI taxonomy): domain Eukaryota; kingdom Metazoa; phylum Chordata; class Mammalia; order Carnivora; family Ursidae; genus Ursus; species Ursus americanus. The sequence goes on along the minus strand of NW_028273714.1, from coordinate 319,586 downwards.
TTTAACTACTTCCCAGTTAACCTGATCACTTTTTTGGTAATAATTCCTTCACTCTTTTTTTGATTTGTAAAGATAAGCAATTCCAAGATTATTCTATTTTTAAAAATTAGTAAAGTTGGTAAAGTTTATCTAATTACCAGTCTTATTGGATTTTCTTTTCAATTGTTCAAACATAATACCTACTCTCAGAATTATGGGTTCCAAATAGACAAGACATTGAAACCCACATTCAAAAAGCATTATACACAATAAATATTAAAATAAAACCATGAAAGATACATCATAAAGATAGTGCTGTGAAATACAGAAAAAGTGATAAAAGTAATGAAAACAGAAAAAAGCATTAAAAGCAAAAGAGCAATAATAAAATTTAAGATTGACTTCCCAAGAAAAACAATGACCAGAAGATTATTGAATGACAGTTTAAAAAAAGAAGCAAATTGTCTTCCCACTCTATATGCAGAAAAAATATCTTTCAAAATGAAACATGGCATTTTCAGACAATAATTAAGAAAATTTGTCACCAGCAGTCCTGAACTAAAGAAAATATAAACCAAGTTCTTCACACTGAAAGGAACTTATCCTAGATGGAAGCTTACAGAAGTACAAAATGTATATAACTCTATCAGATTGAGGAAGTCCCTTTTTATTCCTAGTTAGATGACAATATTTATCATGGATCAGTACTAGATTTTGTGATAAGTTAGAAACAGAACCAAGAACATTGTGCTAATAAATCTAAATGAGGGGGCTATGGGATAAAGAGAGAAGATATATTTAAATTATCTACCCCCAAAACAAATATAGAACTGGGCAAATTTGTCAAAACAACCATTTCAGGGCTATAGAAACTGATCAAAACAAACAAAAAAGTGAGACTCATTTATGAAAAGCTGCCATAAAATCAAGTAAGAATAGTGGGAGGTGTGTTCTTTTTTGCTGAGTCTGCTCCTATGTCCTCTCCCAAATCAGTTGATGCTATTTTACCAGGGCAGGGCTGGTCATGGAAACCTTTAAATTAAATGTCAGAGGAGTGGTTCTAGACTTGGTGAAGAGGACAAATAATCTCACCCATCAATACTTTGAATAAAAGTAGTAATAAGGTTAGGAAAAGAATGTAAAACCAGAAACACTGTGAGCCCAAAGTTGAGATCTCAATTGGGATTAGTCAGCTATTAAAGTTTGTTTGTTCAACAATTAAAGTCCTATGTGATCTAACAGATTGGACAGAAATTAAAGGCATGATCCTGGAAATAGTAGTTCCATAAAGGGTAGTGATAAACTCTCCTTATATCACATCCCTAGCTGACAGGGAGGCTACATGTATGTGCTGGAGGAACCTCAGAAAGACTGATGAGAACCAACACCAGTGAAAACTTTACATTTGCCTATAATCTAAATGTGCTCCCCAATTATAAAGAAAAGCCTAAAACCACATGGCTCTAGAGATAAGTTCTATGAAATGAATAAAGAAAAAATAATGCTACACAAATATTGACAGAAAGTGAGAAATCAATCAATGTAAAACACCACATTAATAAAAGAAAGGAAAAAAACCATATGATCATTTCAATAGATGCAGAAAAAAAGCATTCAACAAACTACAACATCCATTCATGATAAAAACCCTCAACAAAGTAGGGTTAGAGGGAACATACCTCAATGTAATCAAGGCCATTTATGAAAAACCCACAGCTAATATCATCCTCAATGGGTAAAAACTGAGAAAGCTTTCCTTCTCTATAGTCAGGAACAAGACAGAGATGTCCACTCTCAACAGTGTTATTTAATGTAGTACTGGAAGCCTAGCCACAGCAATCAGACAAAAAGAAGAAGGAGGAGGAGGAGGAGGAGGAGGAGGAGGAGGAGGAGGAGGAGGAGGATTGGAAGGACAAATATTGTTAAAATATATTACCCAAAGCTATCTAAACTTTCAGTGCAATCTCTATCAAAACACCACCAGCATTTTTCACAGAACTAGAACAAACAATCTTAAAATTTTTATGGAATCGCAAAAGACACTGAATATCCTAAGCAAACTTGAAAGAGAAAAGCAAAAGCTGGAAGCATCATAAGTCCAGACGTCAAGTTATATTATGAAGCTGTAGTAATCAAAACAGTATGGTACTAGCATAAATCAATAGAACAGAATAGAAAACCCAGAAATGAACCCATAACTATATGGTCAATTAATATTTAACAAAGCAGGAAGGAATATACAATGGGAAAGAGACAGTCTCTAAAGAATGGTGTTGGGAAAACTGGACAGCTCCCTGCAGAAGAATGAAACTGGACCACTTTCATACACAATACACAAAAATAAATTCAAAATGAATGAAAAACCTAAATGTGAGACAGGAATACCAAAATCCTAGAGAAAAAAATAGGCAGCAACCTCTTTGACACTGGCCACAGCAACTTCTAACTACATATGTCTCCTGAGGGAAGGCGAACAAAAGAAAAAAAAAAAAAAACCCACAAAAAATCACTATCAGACTTCAGCAAAATAAAAAGCTTCTACACAGTAAAGGAAATAACAGAACTAAAAGGCAACCTTTGGAATGGGAGAAGATGTTTGCAAATGGCATGTCTGGTAAAGGGTTAGTATCCAAAATATATAAATGACTAATACAACTGAACACTCAGAAAACAAACAATCCAGGGGCGCCTGGGTGGCTCAGTCGTTAAGCGTCTGCCTTTGGCTCAGGGTGTGATCCCGGAGTTCTGGGATCGAGCCCCACATCGGGCTCTTCCACTGGGAGCCTGCTTCTTCCTCTCCCACTCCCCCTGCTTGTGTTCCCTCTCTCGCTGGCTGTCTCTCTCTCTGTCAAATAAATAAATAAAATCTTTAAAAAAAAAAGAAAACAAACAATCCAGTTAAAAAATTGGCAGAAGATATGAATAGACATTTTTCCAAGGAAGACATACGGATGGATAACAAACACTTGAAAAGATGGTCCACATCACTGATCAAGGAAATGCAAATCAAAACTACAGTGAGATGTCACCTCACACAGGTCAGAATGGCTCAAGTCAATAACACAAGAAACAATTGGTTTTGGTGAGGATATGGAGAAAGGGGAACCTCTTGCACTGTTGTTAGGAATGCAAACTGGTACAACCACTCTGGAAAACAGTATGTAAGTTCCTCAAAAAGTTAACAATGGAATTACCCTATAATCCAGCAATTGCACTACTAGGTATTTACCCAAAGGATACAAAAACACTGATCCAAAGGGATATATGCATCCCAATATTGACAGTCACTTTATCTACAATAGCCAAACCACAGAAATTAGCCAAGTATCCATCAACTGATGAATGGGTAAAGAAGTATGAGATATATATAATGGAATATATACATATATAAAATGGAATATGACTCAGCCATAAAAAAGAATGAAATCTTGCCATTTGCAATAATGTGGATTGAGCTAGAGTATTAGGCTAACAGCATATGATTTCACTCATATACGCAGATTAAGAAACAAAACAAATGAACATGGGGGGAAAAGAGAGAGAAAGAGGAAAACCAAGAAACAGACTCTTAACTAGAGAACAAATAGATGGTTACTAGTGGGGTGGTGGGTGGAGAGAGATGGGTTAAATAGGTGATGGGGATTAAGGAGTGCACTGTTGTGAGGAGCACCAGGTGTTGTATATAAGTGTTGAGTCACTAAATTGTATGCTTAAAACTAATATACTGTATGTTAACTGGAGTTTAAACAAAAACTTAGGGGCGCCTGGGTGGCGCAGTCGTTAAGCGTCTGCCTTCGGCTCAGGGCGTGATCCCAGCATTCTGGGATCGAGCCCCACATCAGGCTCCTCCACTAGGAGCCTGCTTCTTCCTCTCCCACTCCCCCTGCTTGTGTTCTCTCTCTCGCTGGCTGTCTGTATCTGTCAAATAGATAAATAAAATATTTAAAAAATAAAGAATAAAAATAAATAAATAAATAAAAACTTAAAACATTAAGATTTCAAGAGCTAAAGTTAGATTAACAAAAGTAAATGAATTATATATTGTAGAGTTATCACTATTTAAGGTATATGCAATATTTTAACAAATTGGGTATCTTGAAAATTATGTCTGATGGATAATGTGAGCATCTATTTATAGTATATGTTATGCCATAAAATTTTTATTTGGCTTATGAATTGTGTTGGAGGTCCCAAATTCTACCACATACCCACTGATATATCAGAGGATTCAACAAATTGTCCTGCACCAAAAGTGGCAGGGGAGACAAACACCAGCCCAACTATATACCTGTTCTCAAAATAAATTCCTGATCAGCAAAATCTTAGCAATGATGAAAATAAAGATATCTTAGAGCAATTTTCTATGGCCTGACTTTTTCTGCCTTTGGGCAAAAAAGGAAAATGAAAAAGAGAAAAGCAGCTCTTGATGTTCAGGTGAAAGAATTAACAGCAAGGCATTAGAATTGATGTGAACTGACGTGCGCCTATAGCTAGATCATCGTGCCTAACTGTTGAATATAAGGAATTTTAGGAATATCAACCTTAAGCCAAGTTACTCTGTGACCATGATGGGTCAAGACAAAGACAAACCTGCTCCATAAATTATGTCTTTAACATAGAGAGACAAGACATAAACATGGTCCAAACAACAAAATTACCAAACATCGCTCTCATCCAGCTAATATGAGTGACTGTTGCTCATTATCAATGACAACTTCAACTTCTCTCCAGTCGTTCTTCATATGTAAGATTTATTGAGGTACCCAGTCATAGAACTACCTTCACTTTCTGAAAACATCCAATTCAGAAGAAAGATCGACTTCCTAAAATCCTGTTGAAAATCACTTAATGCAAATCCAAGTCCTATAAACATTTTCTAAAACTTTGGAACAAAGATGTCCCACAGTTTCCCATGGAGTTTCACTGATTGGTACATGTAATAAACCCAACTTGTTCAACTACAGTTGTGTTCCTGTGGTCTTTGGCTGGAAGGCATTGACACAGAACCTGATCTAAACTCATTTCTACAAAGAGTGGGTTAAAGTGGATTCCAGTAAGGGTAGAATTCTAATCTGTGTGTGTTTCAGACACACACACACACACACACACACACACACACACACAAGGCACTGGAATTTAACCAGGAAGGGAAAAATTATATGAGAATAGAGCCTTAAAAATTGGAATTAAGTCAAGAGATATTATGGATTAGGATTTTTTAAATTCAATACAGAACATTCAATCTCTTAGCTTGAATAGTCAGAGTGCAGAACTAAAAAATGGGCCTCATGTTAATTAGGTGACTGTAAATTTAAAGGTACTCAGCACTAAAGTGTGCATAAACTTCATCCTAAATCCTGGCAGACCACTGAACTAAGCACGTGCAGTGAAGACTCCAGGGAGTTCATAAGAAGCATCTTAAGAGGCATAAAGAAATGAACAGTATTTCAGCTGCTGCTCACAGAGAGGTATTGTTTATAGTATAAGTCCAACTATGTTAAATTCCTTCCATAACAAAATTCTATAGCATTTAGAAAACATAAATGAATGCAAAGTTTCCATTACATATTATTCATAGTATACAATATAAAGTCAAAAAAATTCTAAAAATAAAATGTGACATAGTCAAGGAGCAAATAAATCACTAGATACCAAAATCAAAATGACGTAAATACTGCAATTTGCAGAGAAGCACTGTATAGCAGCTAATATAAACATATCAATGATTTAAAGGAAAATACAGTCATGATAGCTTGAAGGGGTTTTTTTAGTCAATAGATGGAATCTTTGTACATAATTTTAGCAATTGTGAAATGACTTCTATGTATTTTGAGCTGGAACATATAAGAAGGGAACTTATAAATGTACTAAAATGTACTTTGTGGTGTTTAATAAAAAATAAAATTATCACTTTAACTTCATGTTTTAAATACAGAGATATTCGTGAACATATAAATAATTGTGTGATACATGTATGTGCATATATTACGTGTATGTTCTAGCTCTATTGACTAAGAGGGCTTAGAGGTAATGAAAGACAGTGGAAATAAGCACACCCAGTGCCCAGATATTTATTTTTTAAATATTCTCTACTAAAACATATATGGGCTACTTGGATAAATAGCTGAATCCAGAGTAGAGGTAGGAAAAGTATAACAGAACCTAGAAGATTTTGTGCTAGAAAAATTTGGAAGTTCTTAAAGAGTCATATACAGTTTTGAAAAAAGACACTGTGGCCAAATAAAAGAAACTCTCAGTAGCCAAACCGAGACAATCTGAAAAAGAATCAGAATAAATAATAACAGTAATGTATTCTATACTATTGAAGAAAATAACAATTGCTGAGTATGAACTGATATAAATAAACACATAAACAAACAAACAAATAATTATAGTGAAGGGAATACTTCCTACAGTACATTTCTAGTTTAAAGGCAGAGTCAATAATGGAGTTAGAAATCATCAATGGATTTTAAATTCAGTGGATCAAAGTTTGAATAGGAACAAAGTATGCCCATGGTTTCAGTATAATTTAACCTAAAATATCCAAGATTGAGAAAAAAATGCCATGTACCCTTTAAAAATTTCATTAAAGCATATATGTCCATTGTGGACATGCTGAAATGCTTAAAATCAATCTAATTACAAAAAATATCCATCAAAACCAAATTGAGGGAAATCTTTAAAACAATTACTCCGTAGCATTAAAAAAAAAAAAAAACCTATGGAAAAGAAAAAATTGAAACAAAGAAAATTTTCTAGATTAAAGCGCATTATGATAAATACATTATGATATTAGATTAGATAAATACATTAGATAAAATACATTATGACTAAATGCAAATATATGACTGGATTTGAAAAATCCTTGCCTTCCTGAGAAAGGCAAAATAACTCTAAATACTTCACTGAGACAATTATAGAAGTTTTAATATGAACCATATTTTATAGCTACAATATAGTTTTGTTAAGAAAATATCTTTATTGTCAGGAAAGACACGTGATTTATTTAGGGGTAAAGAAGAATAGTTTTCAATATTCTTTCAAATGGTTTAGGAAAATCATTTTGAAGACAGGAGAGGAAAGTTGAAAAAAGGATAAAGCAAAAGGCCAAACTGTAAACAATCGGTAAACCTGGGTAAATGTGTATGGGGAATCTGTACTATTCATGCAAACTAGAAGTGTTTTACAGAAAATTTAATTTCACTATCAAACCATCTTTGAAATTATATCAAAATAAAATATTATAACAGTAACATTCTAGTTCTAATATATATATTAATTATAAAATTTAATAATTAACTCCCATATAGTGCATACTATGTGTCAGTCCCACTCTAAATACTCTCAATAGAGTATCTAAATTCCACACTGGCATCAGCCCAATGGTGTTAGTGGAATTAATATTCATATTTTACATATCAGAAAAATGAAGCACATATCACACAAGTAGGTAAGCAGTGCGATTGGGATTTGAAACAAAGATGTATGGCTATAGAGCACATGTTCTTGAACACAGTGCTTTACTTACTGGATAGTACAAATTCATGCATTTTCATTTCCTCACTATAAGAATGCTCATCCTTTGTAAAATTAAAATGACAGTATGCAAAATAAGAATGAGCAGTCTGTCTAATGTTTTTAATGTACCTATACAAATTAAACACTCTGAGGGAAGGTACAAGGGATAAGCAAATATATGAGAAAGAGCAGTATAAATATTCTGTATTAAAGACATTTATAATTTATAGTCTTACTTCATGATCAAGTAATATTTTGATTACTCATAAGCTTAATTATCTGCTGGTATTTTCTAATTTAAAGCAATAAATAGAGTTTCTCAGATAGATTTCTTAAAACATACTTAGTTTGACACTGTCTGTATCCTGAAGGACCTGAACCACAGTTTCCAGATTGATCAGTCTTAGAATTAAGGTGAGTATAACACTCTTCAGGACCAAAATCTGCATCTGAAAAAAATGTGTAGTTAGTCATATTGAGCTTCTATTAATTTAAAATAATTCATGAATATATTTGAAATTCTGAAATAGTTTAAGATATATTGTAGAAAATATGATCATAACAAATTGAAAACAAAACTAAATTTAAGATAACACAAAATCATTTCGATGACATAATTAAAAATTGAAAGCATTCTGATCTACTACCAAAAAGATATCTTAAATTTAACCATGGTGCACAGTTTATTTTGCTAATTTTTTGTAAGTCTAGATATCTATAAGTGTATAAGAAACTAAAAATTGACTTATTGGTCAAGAACCTATTTTGCATAAATGTCTTTTCAAGTCAAACTAAGAAACTAATATCTTACTTTTGCATCAGATTTTCCTCAGACAAAAATCTTGGGGAGTCATAATTTTTACATTCACTACCCAATCCATGCACAAGATGTGTTCAATTCTCATAAGAGCTAATCTGCTTAAAGAGCAGTTTATTTATTATAACCTCCATTAGTTCTACTGTAGTGGAAAGATTAACCCAAAACCTTTGATAGGAAGATTTAACCACTGCACTGTGGTGCTGAAGAAAAATGGCACACCTAAGAGGATCCACAATGGACATCAGGATCTCAGCTGAAACTCCTACGGGCTCTAGTGAACTGAAAATAAGCAGGGTTTTTTTGTTTTGTTTTTTGTTTTGTTTTGCTTTGTTGTTGTTGTTGTTGTTTTTATCCCAGAGATCATTTGCAAACCTGGTTATGGGTGAGAAGTCAAAATTATATGTTTAGCTAGTGAAGCAGGCCATTGATGGTGGACATAAAAATAGGCCAAAGTTGAAAGATTTTTATAGCTATAGTAATAAAATTAAAGATCCAAGGGGCCTCAACATATAGTTTATTCTCCCCTCAAAGCTTTTTCCTGCTTCTAAACATGTGAAAAGCAGAAGATTCAACCAAAAGAGATTCTTAACTATAGGAAACAAAACTGAGGGGCAACTGGGTGATGGGCACTAAGGAGGGAACTTGATGTAATATACAACTTGGTGTTATATACAACTGTTGAACCACTAAACTCTACCTCTGAAACTAGCAATACACTATAAGTTAATTAATTGATTTTAAATACATTTTTTAAATAACAAAATAAAATAAAATATAAGGAGATGACTTCCATAAAGCAGTGTGGATTTTTCAGCAGTTTCTGTGTTGTGCTTACATATCTGCCAAGAGGAAGAGTCTCAGTAAATAAAACAACTCTCATTTGAAAACCCTGAAGTGTTATGCCATAGAAACAGCAGTGAACTAAATAAATGGAACTTTATTTAAACTCTGACCAAAGCTTAATACATATCAGTTTCAGATTTAATTAAAGTGATCAGTCTCTCATTTCATACACTTAACAGAAGAAAAAGATGGATAATAATAGTATCTTACAAAAAGCATTTTAAACTGAAAGCAGGGATTCAAAAAAGGAAAAAATTGAAGAAAATAAAAAAAATTTAACTAGAAATGTCTTTCTCATTCAAGAAAAAAATATAAGATAAAAATATCTACCTATATTAAAATAGTTGAGAAAAAGAACAATGAGACATATATATGAAAATTAATTACAAAGGATATAAATATGCAAGAAAGAAAAGTATCAAAAATAAATATATTGAAGTAATTTTATGGAGAGAGAATTAAATATAAATTAAAATTTTAAGAAAATCTGTATAATAATACAGTATTTACACCAGAGTTCCAAGAAACTCACAGAACATTAAGAAGAATTAAGCATACACACATACACAAATACACCCAAACATGTGATATGAAGACTGGTTAAAAAAAAAAAAATAGGGAAAATCCTGATAGCTCAAAGGGAAAACAGACACAACTTAACAGAGTTTCTTTAGAAAATATGGAAACCATGTAACAATAGAATAACATCTTTAAAATGCTAATGGGGTTAGAGGTTCTAATTCAAGATGGCAAGGTAGGAATATTCTGAACTCACCACCTTCACAGGCACACCAAATCTTCAACTCCATATGGAAAAATTTCATCTCCAAAAAAACCCCTAAAAACTAACTGAGCAACTCCTACACACTGGGCAAAGGAGAAAAAAAAACCCTTAAAATTTGGTAGAAGCGGAGGCACAGATGCCACCCCTGGCATAGTGACCCACGATCATGAATGTATACAAACCCAGAGCAATAACACAAAGAAAGCTGGAGTGCCTATACCAACATCACAAAAATGCAGTATAAGAAAAAAAACTGTTACTAAAGACCAAGAGAGTCAATCAGTGAAGAAAATATTATAGTTATAAACATGTTCCCTAAGAACAAAGCACCAAAATCTATGAAATAAAAACTGGCAGAAGGAACAGACAAAAATAATACCTGACTTTTACCGGCTTTCAATAGTGGACAGAACAAATAGATCAGTAAGGAAATACAAAATTAAAACACTATAAATGAACTAGACCTAAAAGATATCTGTAGAACACTCTACCCAAAATAGCAAGATACATATTCTTCTCCATGCATATGTGAGGCCAAGACAGTCTAAAGAAATTGAAAAGGACTGAAATCATATGAATTATGTCTCTGAATACCATGGAATTCAATGAAAAAACAATAATAAAAGTATATTAGGGAATGTACAAACATGAGAATTAAAAAACACACTCCTAAATAACCAAAGCAGCAAAGAAAAAAAAATCTCATGGGAATTTAGAAAATATTTTAAAATGAGTAGGAATAAAAACATGACATACAAAAATTTATGAGAAACATTGAAAGCAGTATTTAGAAACTGATATCAGTAAATGTTTAAAATAGGAAAGAGGTGGCGGAGTTAAGATGGCGGAGGAGTAGGGGACCCCTTTTTCAGCCGGTCCCCTGAGTCGAGCTAGATAGGTACCAGACCAGCCTAAATAACCACGGAATCAGCCTGAGACGCAGGATGATGCATCTGGATCTCTACAAATGAACATCTCCAGCGCTGAGTATTGAGGTACGAAGAGGGGAGCTGTAAACCTTGCACAGATGTCGGAAGATAAACGGAAGGGGGAGGGAGCCACCGCGTTTGGGCGCCGGGAAGCGGCAGCCACCTGCACGGGGGAGCGGGCGGACTCACAGAGGGCACCCGCGAGAGAGCGGACTGAGACCGGTGAGTCCGGTGAGCCGAGCCCTGAACGAGCGCCACCAGGCATCTCCCGGAACACCGGAATCCCGGTGTGCTCACGGGATCCAGACTGAGACCGGGAGTTCCTGGAGCACGCGCGGGGTGGCTGGTGGCTGGTGGCTGGTGGGCCACCTGCACGGGGGAGCGGGCGGACTCGCGGTCGGCACCCTCGAAACAGCAGACTGAGACCCTGAACCGGGTGTGCGCGCCACCAGGCTTCTCCCGAAACTCCGGAATCGAGGTGTGCTCACCGGGCATAGACTGAGACCGGGAGACCCGGGAGCGGGAGCGTGCGGGGCGGCCGGTGGCTGGCGGCATTAGAAACACAAAGGACAGAGACGCGCCGGCCCTGGAAGTGAGGGCAGGGACGCCGAGTTGGTGCGCACCCCGGGACGCTGCAGGGTTGAGCAGCACCAACAGTAATAGAGTTAAAGTGGCCAGAACATCAGTGGAGAACGGGCCGCAATCCCTCTGTTCTGTGACAATGCAGCCTCTGCTGCTCTGACTCTCAGAAGAGGAATAGCCGACCGCCAGGGAAAGCCGCCAGAGAACAAAAGCCTGGAAATACCGGCTCAGAGAGTGCCCATCCCCATCCCCCCTCGCAGGGGACGCCGAGACTCTACCCAAACAGGGTTGCCTGAGTATCGGTGCGGCAGGCCCCTCCCCCAGAAGGCAGGCTGAAAAATCAAGAAGCCCACAACCCGAGGCGCCTGGGTGGCGCAGTCATTGAGCGCCTGTCTCCGGCTTAGGACGTGATCCCAGCGTTCCGGAAAGGAGTCCATCATCGGGCTCCTCCGCTGGGAGCCTGCTTCTTCCTCTCTCACTCCCCTGCTTCTGTTCCGTTCTTGCTGACTGTCTGTCTCCCTCTCTCAGATAAGTAAATAAATAAAATCTTTAAAGAAGAAGCCCACATCTCTAAGATCCCTATAAAACAAGGGGCACGGCCTGGGACCAAGTCAATAATTTTGGGCTCTGGACAACCCCACAACCTCCCCTCATTAGAATGACAAGAAGGAGAAGCCCCCCCCTCAGCAAAGAAAAGACAGTGAGTCTGTGGCCTCTGCCACAGAAGTAACGGATATGGATGTAACCAAATTATCAGAAATGGAATTCAGAGTAACAATAGTCAAGATAATGAGTAGACTTGAAAAAAATATTAAGGAAAATGTTACTGAGAATATAGAATCCCTAAGGGTGGAAATGAGAGTGAATTTGACAGAAATTAAAAATTCTATGAGCCAAATGCAGGCAAAACTAGAGGCTCTGACGGCCAGGGTCACGGAAGCAGAGGAATGGGTTAGTGAATTGGAGGATGGGTTAATAGAGGAAAAAATAAAAATAGAAGATGGTCTTAAAAAAATCCACGCCCACGAATGTTGGCTACAGGAGATTACTGACTCAACAAAATGATCCAATGTTAGAATCATAGGCATCCCCGAGGGGGTGGAGACAAACAGAAGTCTAGAAGAGATATTTGAACAAATTGTAGCTGAAAACTTCCCTAATCTAGCAAGGGAAACAAAAATTCGTGTCCAAGAGGCAGAGAGGACCCCTCCCAAGCTCAACCATGACAGACCTACACCACGTCACGTCATAGTGCATTCGCAAATATGAGATCCAAGGATACAGTGTTGAAAGCCGCCAGGGCAAAGAAATTTCTCACGTACCAAGGCAAAGGCATCAGAATTACGTCAGACCTGTCTACACAGACCTGGAATGAGAGAAAGGGTTGGGGGAGCATTTTTAAAGCTCTTTCAGAGAAAAACATGCAGCCAAGGATCCTTTATCCAGCAAGGCTGTCATTCAGAATTGATGGAGAAATAAAGACATTTCAGAATCGACAGTCACTAGCCAATTTCGTAACCACGAAACCAGCCCTACAGGAGGTATTACGGGGGGTTCTATAAAAGTAAAAAGGCCCCAAGAGTGATACAAAACAGAAAGTCACAGCCAATACAAACAAAGACTTTACTGACAACATGGCATCATTAAAAGCATATCTCTCAGTACTCAGCCTTAACATTAATGGTTTAAATTCTTGCTTTAAACGCCACAGGGTTGCAGATTGGATAAAAAGAAATGACCCATCCATTTGCTGTCTACAAGAGACTCATTTTGAACCCAAAGATGCATTCAGACTGAGAGTAAGGGGATGGAGTACCATCTTTCACGCAAATGGACCTCAAAAGAAAGCTGGGGTAGCAATTCTCGTATCAGATAAACTGGATTTTAAACTACAGACTATAGTTAGAGACGCAGAAGGGCACTATATTATTCTTAAAGGAAGTATTCAACAAGTGGATATGACAATTATAAATATATATGCCCCCAACAGGAGAGCAGCAAGATACACAAGCCAACTCTTAACCAGAATAAAGAGACATATAAATAAAAATACATTAATAGTAGGGGATCTCAACACTCCACTCTCAGAAATAGACAGAACACCCTGGCAAAAACTAAGCAAAGAATCAAAGGCTTTGAATGCCATACTCGACGAGTTGGACCTCTTAGATATATATAGAACACTACACCCCAGAACCAAAGAATACTCATTCTATTCTAATGCCCATGGAACATTTTCAAGAATAGACCATGTTCTGGGACACAAAACAGGTCTCAGCCGATACCAAACGATTGAAATTATCCCCTGCATATTCTCAGACCACAATGCTCTGAAATTGGAACTCAACCACAAGGAAAAATTTGGAAGAAACTCAAACACTTGGAGACTAAGAACCATCCTGCTCAGGAATGACTCGATAAACCAGGAAATCAAAAATCAAATTAAACAATTTATGGAGACCAATGAGAATGAAAATACAACAGTCCAAAACCTATGGGATACTGAAAAGGCAGTCCTAAGGGGGAAATACATAGCCATCCAAGCCTCACTCAAAAGAATAGAAAAATCTAAAATGCAGTTTTTATATTCTCACCTCAAGAAGCTGGACAGCAACAGAGGGACAGGCCTAATCCATGCACGAGGAAGCAGTTGACCAAAATTAAAGCTGAAATCAATCAAGCAGAAACCAGAAGTACAGTAGAGCAGATCAACAGGACTAGAAGCTGGTTCTTGGAGAGAATCAATAAAATTGACAGACCACTGGCAAGACTTATCCAAAAGAAAAGAGAAAGGACCCAGATTATTAAAATTATGAATGAAAAAGGAGAGGTCACGACGAACACCATTGAAATTGGAAGGATTATTAGAAATTTTTATCAACAGCTATATGCCAATAAACTAAGCAATCTGGAAGAGATGGAATCCTTCCTGGAAACCTATAAACTACCAAGATTGAAACAGGAAGAAATTGATTTCTTAAACAGGCCAATTAATTATGAAGAAATTGAGTCAGTGATAAACAACCTTCCAAATAACAAAACTCCAGGCCCGGACGGTTTTCCTGGGGAATTCTACCAAACATTCAAAGAAGAAATAATACCTATTCTCCTAAAGCTATTTCAAAAAATAGAAACAGAAGGAAAGCTACCAAACTCATTCTATGAAGCCAATATGACCTTGATCCCCAAACCAGGCAAAGACCCCCTCAAAAAGGAGAATTACAGACCGATTTCCCTAATGAATATGGACGCCAAAATCCTCAACAAGATACTTGCTAATAGAATCCAACAGTTCATTAAAAGGATTATCCACCACGATCAAGTGGGATTCATACCTGGGATGCAAGCGTGGTTCAATATTCGCAAATCAATCAGCGTGATACATCATATCAACAAGAAAAGACTCAAGAACCATATGATCCTCTCAATCGATGCCGAAAAATCATTTGACAAAATACAGCATCCTTTCCTGATTAAAACCCTTCAGAGTGTAGGAATAGAAGGTACATTTCTCAATCTCATAAAAGCCATCTATGAAAAGCCTACTGCAAATATTATTCTCAATGGGAAAAGCTGGAAGCCTTTCCCTTAAGATCAGGAACACGACAAGGATGCCCACTCTCACCACTATTATTCAACATAGTACTAGAAGTCCTGGCAACAGCAATCAGACAATGAAAAGGGATAAAAGGTATCCAAATCGGCAAAGAAGAAGTCAAAATGTCTCTCTTCGCAGATGACATGATACTCTATATGGAAAACCCAAAAGAAGCCACTCCCAAACTATTAGAAGTTATAGAGCAATTCAGTAACGTGGCGGGATACAAAATCAATGCTCAGAAATCAGTTGCATTTCTGTACACGAATAACGAGAACGAAGAAAGAGAAATTAGGGAATCCATCCCATTTACAATAGCACTAAAAACCATACGTTACCTTGGAATTAACTTAACCAGAGACGTAAAGGACCTTTATTCTAGAAACTACAAATCACTCTTAAAAGACATTGAGGAAGACATAAAAAGATGGAAAGATATTCCATGCTCATGGATCGGAAGAATTAACATAGTTAAAATGTCCATGCTACCCAGAGCATTCTACACTTTCAATGCTATCCCGATCAAAATACCGAGAACGTTTTTCAAAGAACTGGAACAAATAGTCCTTAAATTTGTATGGAAACAGAAAAGACCCCGAATCTCCAAGGAACTGTTGAAAAAGAAAAACAAAGCTGGGGGCATCACAATGCCAGATTTCGAGCTGTACTACAAAGCTGTGATCACAAAGACAGCATGGTACTGGCACAAAAACAGACACATAGACCAATGGAACAGAATAGAGAGCCCAGAAATGGACCCTCAGCTCTTTGGGCAACTAATATTTGATAAAGCAGGAAAAAACATCCGGTGGGAAAAAGACAGTCTCTTCAATAAATGGTGCTGGGAAAATTGGACAGCTACATGCAAAAGAATGAAACTTGACCACTCTCTCACACCATACACAAAAATAAACTCCAAATGGATGAACGACCTCGATGTGAGACAGGAATCCATCAAAATTCTAGAGGAGAACATAGGCAGCAACCTCTATGACATCGGCCAAAGCAACCTTTTTCATGATACATCCCCAAAGGCAAGAGAAACAAAAGATAAAATGAATTTATGGGACTTCATCAAGATTAAAAGTTTCTGCACAGCCAAAGAAACAGTCAGAAAAACTAAGAGGCAGCCCACGGAATGGGAGAAGATATTTGCAAATGAAACTACAGATAAAGGACTGGTATCCAAGATCTACAAAGAACTTCTCAAACTCAATACACGAGAAACAAATAAACAAATCAAAAAATGGGCAGAAGATATGAACAGACACTTTTCCAATGAAGACATACAAATGTCTAACAGACACATGAAAAAATGTTCAAAATCATTAGCCATCAAGGAAATTCAAATCAAAACCACACTGAGATACCACCTTACGCCAGTTAGAATGGCAAAAATAGACAAGGCAAGAAACAACAATTGTTGGAGAGGATGTGGAGAAAGGGGATCCCTCCTACATTGTTGGTGGGAATGCAAGTTGGTACAGCCACTCTGGAAAACAGTGTGGAGTTCCCTTAAAAAGTTAAAAATTGAGCTACCCTATGATCCAGCCATTGCACTACTGGGTGTTTACCCCAAAGATACAGACGTAGTGAAGAGAAGGGCCATATGCACCCCAATGTTCATAGCAGCAATGTCCACAATAGCTACATTGTGGAAGGAGCCGAGATGCCCTGCAACAGATGACTGGATTAAGAAGTTGTGGTCCATATATACAATGGAATATTACTCAGCAATCAGAAAGAACGAGTTCTCAACATTTGCTACAACATGGACGGCACTGGAGGAGAAAATGCTAAGTGAAATAAGTCAAGCAGAGAAAGACAACTATCATATGATTTCTCTCATCTATGGAACATAAGAACTAGAATGATCAGTAGGGGAAGAAAGGGATAAAGAAAGGGGGGGGTAATCAGAAGGGGGAATGAAACATGAGAGACTATGGACTATGAGAAACAAACTGAGGGCTACAGAGGGGAGGGGGTGGGGGAATGGGATAGGCCGGTGATGGGTAGTAAGGAGGGCACATATTGCATGGTGCACTGGGTGTTATACACAACTAATGAATCATTGAGCCTTACATCGAAAACCGGGGATGTACTGTATGGTGACTAACATAATATATCATTATTTAAAAAAATAATAATAATAAAAAATAAAAATAAAAAATAAAAACAACAAAAAAAATAAAATAGGAAAGAATATTTCAAATTAATAACCTAGAATTCCATCTTAAGATACTAAAAAAAAATTCTGAGCATAAAGTAAACAGAAAGAAATAAAAGGATTATAGCAGAAAACAATAAAATAAAAAATAGACAAATGACAGAGAAAAATCAATGAAACCAAAATTTTGTTCTTTGAAAAGATCAACAATGCTGACGAATTTGAATTATTAAATCAGGAAATTGCCTGCAATGAAAAGGCTGAGTGCAGATGACTTCAATGGTAAATTCTCCAAAATTCTCAGACAATTAATACAATATGTTACTGATTCTTCCCAAAAATATGGGTAAGGAATTCTTTTGCATCATACAGTGCAACTTATTAAAACAACTCAAGCCATTTCAAAAAAGAAAATAAAGATTAGAACAATATCTCTCACAAATATAGACATAAAAATTTCAAAAAATCTACAGAATTTAAAAAACAAAACAAACAAACATGGTAGGTGGGGGAAGAGAGAAAAACAAAGAAGCAGACCCTTAACTATAGAAAACAAACTGATGGCTACCAGAGGAGAGGTGGGTGGGTGGATGGGTTAAATAGGTGATGGGGATTAAGGAGCACACTTGCTATGATGAGCACTGGTTGTTGCATGGAAATGTTGAGTCATTTTATTGTACACCTGAAACTAATAATTAACTGTACTAATTAACTGAAATTGAAATAAAAACTTTAAAAAAATCTATAGATTAATGCCCTTTATGGGTAGTGATTTTAAAAACGTCAACAAAATGCTAGTAAACTGAATTCTAAAGCATATTAAAAGCATTATACTTCAGGGTTCCTCAGTGGCTCAGTCAGTTAGGTGTCTGCTCAGGTCATGATACCAGGGTCCTGAGATTGAGCCCCATGTCAGAGAGACTGCTTCTCCTTCTCTCTCTGCCAACTCCCCCTGGTTGTGCTCTATCTCTCTCAAATAAAAAAATAAAAGCTTTAAAAATTTTTTTAAAATAAAAAATAAAATAAAAGCATTACACTTCATTTACCAAGTGAGATTTATTCCTAGAATTCAAGGATGATTCAACATACAAAAAAAGTCAATATTATACACCAAAATAACAGTTATTATAAAGGGGGTAAAACAATAATCTTGTCAATTGATGCAAAAAAAAAGCATATGAAAAATCCAATACATTTTAATGATAAAAACATTAAGTAGAAGAAGAAGGAAAGTCCTTCAATATAATAAAGACTATCTATAAAAACACAATTAACATAATACTCTATGGTGAAAAATTTAAACATTTTCCTGTAATGACAAGGAGCAACACAAGGATGTAAGATTTTGTCACTTATTTAATGTAGTAGAAGTCCTAATCTAGAGCAAGAGGCAAGTAAAAGAAATAATAGGCACCTAAATTGGAACAGAAAAAGTAAAATTATCTCTGTTCACAGTTGCCATGATTTCATATATACAGAAAACCCTAAGGATTTTAAACACACACACACACACACACACACACACACACACACACACAAACAAATTCAGCAAAGTTTTGGGATACAAAATTAATAACACATGAAAATCAATTGTAATTTTATACATCAGCAATTGAAAATCCCAAAACGAAATTAAGTAAACAATTTTATTTATCAATGTATCAAAAAGAAAAAAAATCTTATAAGTGAAATTAACCACAGAAATAAAATTTGTAAAATGAAACCCACAAAATGTTGCAAAGAAAATTAAAGAAAACACACCAAAAAATGGAAAGTTATCCCATGTTTATGGCTTGGAAGACAAACTATTAAGATGGCAATCTCACCCAAAGTGATCTACAGCTCCAAAGCAAACCTTATCAAAATACCAACATATCTCCGCAGAAATAAAAAAAAATCCATCTGAAAATCTGTATGGAATATCAAGGGCCTCAAATAGAAAAAAAAAAATCTTGAAAATGGAGAACAAACTTGGAGGTCTCATACTTACTGATTCAAAAACTTACCACAAAAGCTACAATATCAAAACAATGTATATTGGCATACTAGAATTAAAGACAGATATACACACCAATAGAATAAAATAGAGACCCCAGAAGTAAATCCTTTCATATATGTCTAATAATTTTTGATAAGGATACCCAAACCACTCAGTTGGAAAGGACAGTCTTTTCAACAATTTGTGTTAAGAATATTGGATATACACATGCAAAAGAATGAAGTTAAACACTTACTTACATGATATTCTAAAAATAACACAAAATGGATTAGATACATAAATGTAAGAGCTACAATTAGAAAATACTTTTTAAAAAATGATGGCGATTAAGGAGTGCACTTGTTTAGATGAGTACTGGTGTTGTATGCAAGTGTTGAATCACTAAATTGTACACCTGAAACTAATATTACACTGTAGGTTAACTGGATTTTAATTAAAAACTTTAAAATCTTTTTTTGTGTGTGTGTATAGTTGACATACAGTGTTACATTACTTTCAGGTATACAACATAGTGATTCAACTTCTTTATGCATTATGCTAAAAACTATAAAACTCTTAGAAGAAAATACAGAGGAAAAACGTTTTGACATTGGATTTGGCAATTGTTTCTTGGATATGATGCCAAAAGCATAGGCAACAAAAGAAAATATAGATCAAAAATTTAAAAACATTTGTACCTGAAAATCAACAGTGAAGTTACTTCAATGGATATGTAGTATCAGTTTAGAAAATTAAAAAAAATTCTGGGGATGGATGATGGTAATGTTTGTAAAGTAATGTGAATACACTTAATGGCACTGAACTGTACACTTAAAAATGGTAAAAATGATTTCATGTCATGTATTTTTTTCACAATAAAAAGAAATTTTCAAGTATATACCAACAATCCATCGATATAAAAAAAGGATAATACAAAAAGCCTACAGCAAATATCATTCTCAATGGGGAAAAGCTGAAAGCCTTTCCCTTAAGATCAGGAACACGACAAGGATGCCCACTCTCACCATTATTGTTCAACATAGTATCAGAAGTCCTAGCAACAGCAATCAGACAACAAAAAAGAATAAAAGGTATTCAAAGTTGCAAAGAAGAAGTCAAACTCTTTCTCTTCGCAGACGACATGATACTTCATATGGAAAACCCAAAAGACTCCACCCCCAAATTACTAGAATTTATAGAGCAATTCAATAATGTGGCAGGATACAAAATCAAAGCTCAGAAATCAGTTGCATTTCTATACACAATGAGACTGAAGAAAGAGAAATTAGGGAATTGATTCCATTTACAATAGCCCCAAAAATCATAAGATATCATGGAATAACTTAACCTGAGAGGTAAAGGATCTATACTCTAGAAAGTACAGAACACTGATGAAAGAAATTGAAGAAGAAACAAAAAGATGGAAAAACATTCCATGCTCATGGATTGGAAGAATAAACATAGTTAAAATGTCCCTGCTACCCAGAGCAATCTACAATTTCAATGCCATCGGGATCAAAATACCAATGACATTTTTCAAAGAGCTGGAACAAACAATCCTAAAATTTGTGTGGAGCCAGAAGAGACCCCAAATCACCAAGGAAATGTTGAAAAAGAAAAACAAAGCTGGGGGCATCACCTTGCCTGATTTCAAGCTATACTACAAAGCTGTGATCACAAAGACAGCATGGTACTGACACAAAAACAGACACATAGACCAATGGAACAGAATAGAGACTCCAGAAATGGACCCTCGGGCCTGTCCACTAATCTTTGACAAAGCAGGAAAAAACATCCAGTGGAAAAAGGACAGTCTCTTCAATAAATGGTGCTGGGAAAATGGGACAGCTATATACAAAAGAATGAAACTTGACCACTCTCTCACACCATACATAAAGGTAAATTACAAATGGATGAAAGACCTCAATGTGAGACAGGAATCCATCAAAATCATAGAGGAGAACATAGCCTGTAACCTCTTCGACATCGGCCACAGCAACTTCTTTCATGACATGTCTCCAGAGGCAAGAGAAACAAAAGAAAAAATGAACTTGTGGGACTTCATCAAGATAAAACATTTCTGCACAGAGAAGGAAACAGTCATGAAAACAAAGAAGTAACCCACAGAATGGGAGAAGATATTTGCAAATGAAACTACAGATAAAAGGCAGTTACCCAAGATCTATAGAGAACTTCTCAAACTCAATACACGAGAAACAAATAAACAAATCAAAAAATGGGCAGAAGATATGAACAGACATTTTTCCAATGAAGACATACAAATGGCTAACAGACACATGAAAACATGTTCAAAATCATTAGCCATCAGGGAAATTTAAATCAAAACCACATTGAGATACCACCTTACGTGGGTTAGAATGGAAAAATTGACAAGGCAAGAAACAACAAATGTTGGAGAGGATGTGGAGGAAGGGGAACCCTCTTACACTGTTGGTGGGAATGCAAGTTGGTACAGCCACTTTGGAAAACAGTGTGGAGGTCCCTTAAAAAGTTAAAAATAGAGCTACCCTTTGACCCAGCAATTGCACTACTGGGTATTTACCCCAAAGATACAGAAGTAGTGAAGAGAAGGGCCATATGCACCCCAATGTTCATAGCAGCATTGTCCATGACAGCTAAACTGTGGAGGGAGCCAAGATGCCCTTCAACAGATGAATGGATAAAGAAGATGTGGTCCATAATACAATGGAGTATTACTCAGCCATCAGAAAGAACGATTACCCAACATTTGCAGCAACATGGACAGCACCGGAGGAGATTATGCTAAGTGAAATAGGTCAAGCAGAGAAAGACAATTATCATATGGTTTCACTAATTTATGGAACATAAGAAAGAGCAGGGAGATCGGTAGGAGAAGGAAGGGAAGAATGAAGGGGGGGTAAACAGAAGGGGGAATGAAGCCTGAGAGACTATGGACTCTGGGAAACAAACTGAGGTCTTCAGAGGGGAGAGGGGTGGGGGATTGGGATAGGCTGGTGATGGGTATTAAGGAGGGCACGTATCGCATGGAGCACTGGGTGTTATACACAAACAATGAATCATGGAACACTACATCAAAAACTAATGATGTACTGTGTGGTGACTAACATAACATAATAAAAAATTAAAAAAAAAATGATAACACACCATGGCCAAGTTGTATTTTTTCCAGAAATGCGAGGCTGGAAATTAATTATTGTAATGTACTATATCAATAAACTAAAGGACAAAAAAAATGATCATTGCAACAAACACAGAAATGGACAAGAAAAATCTAGCATTCAACTCTTGATTTAAAAAAAAAAAAACTTTGCAAAGTGGCTAACAGAAGTGGAACTTCCTTAACCTAATAAGGAGGATTATGAAAAACCATAGTTAACATCATCCTTAATAATGAGAAACTCAATGCTCAACCCCTAAGATAGGGAACAAGTCAGAATATATGCCCTGAGTACTTCCACTCAATATTGTACTGGAAGTACTACTCAGGAAAAATAGCCAAGAAGAAAAAACAAAAGGCATATAGATTGTAAATTAAGAAATTAAAATATATCCATTTCCTAAGACATTTTCTGATATATAGAAATTCTAGGAATCCACAAAACATGCTTACTAGAATTAATAAAGAATTTTAGCAAGGTTGCAAGATAAAGGTTCAATATTCAAAATCAACTGATATCTACACACTAGCAATGAACAATGAAATTTGAAAAAAATCCTATTTATAATAACATCAAAAAGAATATCAAGAGATATATTTAACAGAAGTATAGAGCTTGTATACTGATAATTACAAAACTATAAAATATTTAGTTAAAATTAAGTAAGATACAAATATTGGAAAAACATTGCGTGTCTGTGGATTGGTAACCTTATTATAGTTGATGTAATATTACACCTCAAATTGATGTACAAATTCAACACAAAATTACTGTCAAAATTCCACAGCTGACTTTTTTGCAGAAATTGACAAGTTGATTCTGAAATTCAAGAAATGCAAGAGACCTAGGATATCCAAAATAACCTTAAAAAGAAAAAAAAAGTGGATTGCTCGCATCCCTGGTTTCTAAACTACAAAGCTACAGTAATCAAGACAGTGTGCTACTGACATAAGTATATATATGTGTAGATCAATGGAGTAGAACTGATGGTCCAGAAATAAACCCTTAAACTTTTACAATCAAGTGATTTTTCAGCAGAGATGCCAAGTCCATTAAATGGGGGAGTAATCATCTGTTCAACAGTGATGCTGAAACAATTGGGTACCCACACGCTAAAGAATTAAGTTGGAACCATTTTTCACACCATATACAAACTAACTCAAAATGGATTCTAGACCCAAATTTAAGAGGAAAACATATAAAACTCCCAGAAAAAAGGGGGGGGGAGTAAATCAGCACCTTGGATTAAGCAATGCTTTCTTGTTTATAACACCCAAATCACAAGCAGACACACACAAAAATAGATAATTTGAACCTCATGAGAATTAAAACTTTGCATTTCAAAGGTGGCTATCAGAAAAGGGATGACATAATCTACACAAAGAAATAAAAGATTTGCAAAACATGAATTTAGCAATAAACTGAATACAGATTAAATAAAAACTATTACAGCTCAATAATTAAAAAGACAACCCAATTAAAAAAAATAGCTGACTAGGATGTAAACAGATATCTCTCCAAACAAGACATTCGAATGGTCAATAAGCACATGAAAAGATGCTCATCATTAGTCTTCAGGTAAATGCAAATCAAAGCCACAAGATACCACTTCACACTCATTAGGTCATCGACAGAATAACATGGATATCAATTCAACTAAAATTAATGTAGGAGTTAATTTATTAATCTGGTCTTAAGTTCGTATGGAGAAGAACCATGTCAACACGTATGAAGAAGATACAAAAGCCTAAGATGACTTATCTTTGAGATCTTAAAATAATTATACATGGAGAGAAATTAAAATACTGTAAGATTGGCAAGGTGAAGAAACATGACCGGGAGCATGAGAAACATTCACATTTTTAGGTTTAAAAACAACCAACCAGCCAAGCACACACTTAATTTTTAGCAGATAACTGCATTGCAGTGTATTTGAGAGTATTAAGTTGGGGCCGTAAAGGTGATCATCAATATG
Organism: Ursus americanus; assembly: GCF_024610735.1. Lineage (NCBI taxonomy): Eukaryota > Metazoa > Chordata > Mammalia > Carnivora > Ursidae > Ursus > Ursus americanus. The sequence goes on along the minus strand of NW_028273714.1, from coordinate 295,249 downwards.
CTATAATATTAAACTGGATATGCATCAAACAACACACACACAATCACATACACCCTCTCCCTCCCTCCCCTAGCCTCAGGCAACTATTAATTTACTTTCTGTCTTTATATATTGGCCTATTCTGTAAGCTAAATATAGGTGGAATCAGAATCTGTTGGGTCTTTTGTGACCAGCTTTCTTAGCTTAGCATAGGTTTTCAGAATCTATTCACATTTAGCAAATATCATCACTTCATTCATTTTTTTAAATTAAATAATATTCTGCATTTTGTTCACTCATTCATCAGTTGATGGACATTTGGGTTGTTTCTACATTTTGGTTATTATGAATAATGGTATGATGCAAATTTCTATTTAAGGTTTTGTGGGGACGTATTTTCAGTTCTTTTGGGTATATATACTGAGGGTTAAACTGCTATGTTCAAGATTTTGAGGAACTTCCAACTTGCTTTCTAAAGCAGCTGTACTATTTCATATCTAGCAATGCATGAGTTTGGATCTTGCCATATCCTCACAAACATTGCTGTTGTCTTTGAATTATGGCTATCCTAGTGAATGTGAACAAGTATCATACTGTGGTCTTAATTTCCATTTCCTTAATGACTAATGATCTTGAGCATCTTTCATGTGATTTGCCATTTCTATGTCTTTTTTTCCCCGGAAATGTCTATTCAATTTTTTTTCCTTATTTGTTAAACTACATTGTCTTTTTATTGTTGAGTTGAATGTTTCTTATGTATTCTGTATATGTCCATTATTAAAAATATGGTTCACAAATATATTCTCCCATTCCTTGAGCTGCCTTTTCACTTTCTTGGTGATTTTCTTTGAAGAACAAAAGTTCTTTAAATTTTTGAAGTCCAAATGATTCCTTTTTCATCACCTCTGCTTTGGGTGTCTTATCTAAGAAAACATTGCTTAATGCAAGGTCACTAAGATTTATGCCTATGTTTTCCTCTAAAAGCTTTGTAGTTTTAGCTCTTACATTTAGGTCTACAATATAAGTTAATTTTTGTGTTTGGTGTGAGGTAGGGTTTCAAATTCATTCTTTTCCTGTGAATGTACACTTGTTCAAGCACATTTATTGAAAATATTTAAAGGGTATATTTGCTCATTACAGAATGCTAGGTGGGCAGTTATTTTCTTTTTAGCACTTAAGAAGTGTCTTTACTTTGTCATCTGGCTTCTGTAATTGTTGACAAGAAATCTGACTCACACTTACTTTAAAAGTTATTGTTTCTCCCACTTTAGCTGTTTTGTTTTCATCTTTTCTTTTTTTTTGTAGTAGTTTTACTATGATGTCTTTATGTGTTTTTTCTTCAAAGACATTCTTGAGATTCTTAGAGCATCATGAATTTGTGGGAATACCTTTCATTTTGAAAATTATTGGTTCTTATCTCTTTAAATATTGCTACTTTCCATTCTCTATTTTATCTTTTAATTGACTCTGAGTTAGGCGTATTGAGTAAGGTAGATGATCACTAAAATCTAATCAGGCAATTAAATGGGCCAAGGCTGATGTACAGTCTTACTCTTTTTTTTTATTATTTTAATGTTTTTTTATTATATTATATTAGTCACCATACAGTACATCCCTGGTTTCTGATGTAAAGTTCGATGATTCATTAGTTGCGTATAACACCCAGTGCACCATGCAATACGTGCCCTCCTTACTACCCATCACCAGCCTATCCCATTCCCCCACCCCTCTCCCCTCTGAAGCCCTCAGTTTGTTTCTCAGAGTCCATAGTCTCTCATGCTTCATTCCCCCTTCTGATTACCCGCCCTTTCTTTATTCCTTTCTTCCCCTACCGATCTTCCTAGTTCTTATGTTCCATAGATGAGAGAAATCATATGATAATCGTCTTTCTCTGCTTGTGTACAGTCTTATTCTGGATCTGCTTTATTATCTTAGGTGTGACCCTTGTAAGCTACTGATTGATAGCCTTGTCAATATTTGTTTTCACTGTAAGTCTGCCTGAGATAAATTCTTGCCATTTAGAGAATCTCAGAACAGCTTCCTAGTCTACTAACATAGGCACTTCAAAATGTAGTGAAATCTTTTAGAAGACTAAGGTTTTCTGGTGGCAAGCCTCTTCCACCATTTGGTCTTTGATTATCGTGTGACTGCAGGGAAGTTCATAATGCCTTTTTAATGTTTTTAACCTAATTGACCAAATTGCTGAGCAGCTTCAGAGCTCCAAAAATGCCTCATGGAAAAAATTTTCTATGGTTTTGACAGTCCCCTTAAATTTCAACTGCTAAAATTTGCTATTTTTTTCTTTCTAATAAAAGATCTCTGCCTAATCCAAACCTGATCTCCAAATTTCAAAATCTCCAAATGTCTCTAGGAAAAAAATTGCCTAACAGTGGTCCCCTAAAATATGCAAGCTTTCTCTCCTGTCATGGTTTAAACAATTAGCTGTCTTTGGTTTCACTGTAGTCTAATGCCTTTTAAAATATCATCAATAGGGTGCCTGAGTATCTCAGTCGTTAAGAATCTGCCTTTTGTCCAGGTCCTGATCCCAGAGTCCTGGGATCGAGCCCCACATCAGGCTCCTCCACTGGAAGCCTGCTTCTTCTTCTCCCACTCCCCCTGCTTGTGTTCCCTCTCTCACTGCCTCTCTGTCAAATAAGTAAATAAAATATTTAAAAATTAATAAATAAAATAAAATATCATCAATAAAATGTATCTTAATTTTTCTAGTTATTTTCCCACAGTTACATCCATCACTACTTGCTACACCCTTTCTCTAAACTTAATATTTAGTACAGGTTTTATATTTAATGTAATTGCTAAATATTTAAATGTAAATAAGCTGTCTTAGTATTTATTGTCCTATTCTATGTTCTTTTTTAACTTTGTTCTTGTCTTCTTTGGAATTAATCAAGTATCGTTATTGTTTTTGTTTTTCTCCTTTATGAGCTTGTAGTTTCACATTATTTTATTATTATTATTGTAGCTGTCTTAAATTACAAAATGAATACTTGACATGCCAATATTTAATTTCACTTTGCGCTACATTTTGTTGGAATGATTGAGTTTTGTTTCAGGTTTTTTTTTTTCTTGGCGAAACTATATTTTTCTATTTTTATTCTTCTAGGGATTAACATTTTTGACATATTAATAACTCCATTTCATACTGTTCTTTATATTCTAAAATATGTATACTTTGAGAGATATGTATCTTAGAAAAAAATGAATTTTACTAATTTCTATGATGATTTATTCTTCTTGCTTAATTCTTCTATCTCCTGGTTTAGTTTCCCTTTTTTTTGGATATCATTCACAACCAATTCTTATAGAAATAAATTTGGAAAGCAAATTATAGGAGTTCAAATGTGTGCTTTCATATACTTTTTGTTTGTTTGTTTGTTTCTACCTATTTAACATTGGGTGAAATTTGCAATTCTATCTGCCAGCTTAAACAGAAGTTCTACCTTTTCAATGATCTAACCAATATGCTTATTTTTACATTTTAACCAGTATACCTTTCAAATCAAGATTTTCTTTTCCTTTCTCTTTCTCTATTTATCTATATGTATGTATAGATAGATACAGATAGGCAGATGATATAGATGAAAAGATAGAGATGCTAGTGATGGATAAGAGATAGGTAGGGATAGATGATAGAAAGAAAGAAAGAAAGAAAAAGAAAGAAAGAAGAAAGAAAGAAAGAAAGAAAGAAAGAAAGAAAGAAAGAAAGAAAGAGAAAGAAAGGAAGGAAGGAAGGAAGGAAGGAAGGAAGGAAGGAAGGAAGAAAGAAAGAAAGAAAGAAAGAAAGAAAGAAAGAAAGAAAGAAAGAAAGAAAGAAAGAAAGATGATAGATGATAGATAGATATAGATAGATGATAGATAGATAGATAGATAGATAGATAGATAGATAGATAGATAGATAGATAGATAGATAGATGATAGATAGATAGATAGATAGATAGATAGATTAGATAGCTAGCTGGATAGATAGATGATAGAGATATCTTTCTTCAAAACTTCCTTGTGGTTCAAATCACCCAGTTCCTTGGGAGAGCATTTTAGCATTATATAAGTTTCTTTCCTTGTATTTTGTGTTGCCTTTCTTCAAACCAATAGTCAGTCCATGTTATTGTATGTTTATTTTGGGAGTTGATAATCACTTTGCAACTCCCTTTTTACACAGAAATTAGAAATTAGAGTAGGCATTTACCTGTTACCATTGAGAAAATGTTGACCTACCCGGCTATTTATATGAGTATCCTGAATATTTCCTCTGTCAATTGCTCTTGCTTCTTCTGATATAGACATGCCATGCTGCTGCTCTTGCTGCTGTCTCCATCTTCTTCAGCAAATGATTCTGTGTGTATTTTGTACATGGTTTTCCTTTTTGTTTTCAACCTTGGTGCACATCATCTTTTAATGATTTCATAGTTAGTGGATCTTCATGACCCCTTTTTCGGATTTTCATAAACTATCCTTGTAGTTCCCTGGTGTGAATGTGTGTATCTGGCTGTGTGTATCTGCATGTGTGATTTAAATTGTACTCATATGCCAACTTACATATGACATTTAATGTCCATAGCCATATGTATTTATATTTACTAAGAAAACTGTGCATATGGAGTGAAAGAGGGAAGTGTAACTTATGCTCAGTCTGCTTTCTTCCTTCTCAAATGAAGATCCCATAGACTTTGAATGTTTCTCTTTCTTATTTTGTGGAAATAATGCGTAACTTTAATTCCAGACAAATTGTCTGATTTTTTTACAGTATTCCTTACTTTTTTCTGTAATCCTTTAAAGTATTTATACTAAAAATCACATTATTTTTTTAAAATCACAATTATGTATCAATATCTATTTTTTTGGTTTCCAGAAAAATGCATACATGGGATATCAAATTATAATAAATACCTTCACCAAATATAGCTGTACATTGTTTTATCCCACTTCTACAACTTCCATTCACACAGAGCCACTGATTCTCTCCACATGGATGCCCATTCTGAACAAAAAAGTTATCTTGACATGTTGCAGATGATCCATTGCAATATTCAGGGAGATCACATTCATCAGTGGGAGGCCTACACATGTCTCCTTTTGCCGCATACTGATAGGGTGAAGTAAATAACATTGAATAAAGCAGAATGTGAACATATAAGTATTATGAAGATGATGAATTTGTAAATGAAGGTAATATAAAAAATTTAAAAAGGCTCTTTACCTGACAATCTGTACAGCATTCACCAGTATCACAAATTGAGCCAGGTTTTAGCATACATGTTTCAGGATTACAGCATGAGTTTGACTTAGCCTCACAATCCTGAAAGGCAAATCAAATGTTCTGAAGTATCTCCCAACTTATACTTGCATTAGACAGATATTTTAATGATAACTGTATATTATATAATTTTCAGATAGATGCTTAAATCACATGTTGGTGAACATAAAAAAATGAAGCCACTTATTCATTTATGTAGCAGATATTTATTAGTTACTACACTCTGCTATACTGTATATCCCTAGAGTAGATTTGACACTGTTGGTTGTAGGGGTTTCTGAAACCCTGGAGTCCACCAAAGGCAAGACATCAAGCTCTCTGGTGCTTGTAGACAAAGACATAGTTAAATACAAGACATAAAATAAACAGAAGCTATGATTTATCAATTTCATTACAATGACCAGTTCTTAATCAACTCTTATGAATCTGTTGTGTTTTAATAAATTTGTAACTTTTATGGGATGTCCAAAGTTTACTTTACTTTTATTTTTTATTTTTTTCTTTTATAAAATGTCTTATTTAAATTCAATTTAGTTAACATATAGTGTATTATTAGTTTCAGGGGTAGAATTTAGTGATTCATCAGTTGCATATAAAACACAGTGCTCATTTACATCAAGTGCCCTCCTTAATGCCCATTACCCGATTATGACATCCACCCCCCACCTCCCCTCCAGCACCCCTCAGTTTGTTTCCTCTAGTTAAGAGCCTCTTATGGTTTGCCTCCTCTCTGTTTCTATCTTATTTATAAGGTAAAATATGTAAGATATATTATATATTTTATAAGATAAAATTAGCTTCTTCTATGTGTAGCTTTATGTCCTTTGTCAAATTTGGGGAATTTTAAACATTATGTTTTCTTTTTTTTTATAATAATAATATTTTTTATTATATTATGTTAGTCACCATACAGTACATCCCTAGTTTTTGAGGTAAAGTTCCATGATTCATTACTTGTGTATAACACCCAGTGCACCATGCAATACATGCCCTCCTTAATACCCATCACCAGCCTATCCCATTCCCCTATCCCCCTCCCCTCTGAAGCCCTCAGTTTTTTCCCAGAGTCCATACTTTACTTTTAATCCTCTAAAGACAAAGAACTAGAAAATTATATTTCTAAACATGATTGAAATTATCACCTTTATATCACCTACCTATATCTTATTATGCCTTAATTAATGCTATGATTTATCCATGACCAGTGATTTTTTAAAATTTTTGATTATTATGCTTAGATAAGAGAAGGCTAGAGAACAATGCTTACACACACACACACACACACACACACACACACACACTTACTTTTTAAATTCCCCCAGGATTTGGAACAGGGTTAATTGGACAAAAATCTCAATAAGTTACACAAAAATAAATCATGCATTTCATTAATCTTAATATGAGTTATAGCACCATACTTACTAGGGTAAACTAAATTTGCAGTATTTTCCAGAACTATTCTGCCTAATCAATGTCATTGTCATTGTTATCTATATGGGATTCCAGAGAATGAAGTAATATCACAGGGACTGGCTCAATTATATGATAGTTAATAGAGCTAAGATACACAACTGTGAAGTTTTACTAGAAATTTTCAGAGTTTCTATTCAGACCCAAACAAGAAAAGACAAGTGGATACTGGGAATAATTTCTTAAAAACACATCATTCAACTAGGTATCTAAAAGCTCACTTTCGTACTGGGGATGATACCCATGTGTGACTTTAGCTACTGCTGTAGGGAACACTGAACTCCTTTTGTGTCTTGATTTTCTCACATCCATAAGCCCATTATGAGTCTCACGATCTCTCTCCCTTACTGCATTCCTTTTATCTCAACTCTTCCACCTCCCACCAATCCAGCAGCTTTATCTAAGGCTTTTGTGGGTTAGAAAACATGCTTTTATTGATTATATATGGTCCAAACACTTTTTACTTAAATATTGACCTGTATTAAAATTTTCAAAGCCACAAGTATGCCTCATTTTCTTGTAAATTTGTGAAAACTTTATATATCTATTTTCCTGAACGCCAGCAGATCTTAGGTTTGGAAAAAATATGGCCATACCTTATTTTATTGCGCTTCACCTCATTGCACTTTGCAGATATTACATACGAATTGAAGGTGGCAACCCTACATTGAGCAAATCTATCAACGTCATTTTTCCAACAGTCTCTGTGTCACATTTGGTAATTCTTGAAGTATTTCAAACTTTTTCATTATTATTATTATATTTGTTATGGTGATCTGTTTTCAGTGATTTTTTATTTTACTATTGCAATTTTGGGGAGTGTCATGAACCATGCCCATATAAGACAATAAACTTAATTGTGTATGTTCTGACTGTTCCACTGATAAGCAGCTGCTCCTCTCTCCCCCTCTTCTCAGGCCTCCCTATTCCCTGATACACAACAACATTGAAATAAGGCCAATTAATAACCCTACAATGCTAAGTGTTCAAGTTAAAGGAAGAGTCTCATGTTTCTCACTTAAGTCAAAAGCTGGAAATTATTAAGCTTAGTGAGGAAAGCATGTTGAAAGCTAAGATAGGCCAAAAGCCAGGACTCTTACACCAAAAAGTTAGCTAAGTTTTGATGCAAAGGAAACATTCTTGAAGGAAATTTAAAGTACTGCTCCAGCGATACCTGACTGATAAGGAAGCAAAATGGCCTTATTGTTAATGTGGAGAAAGTTTTAGTGGTCTGGATAGAAGATCAAACCAACCATAACATTCCCTTAAGCCAAAGCCTCATCCAGAACAAAGCCCTAATTCTTTTCAATTCTATGAAGGCTGAGAGAGGGGAGGAGGCTGCAGAAGACCCTGAAGCTGGCAGAGATTGGTTCATGAGGTTTAAGAAGCCATACCCATCACATAAGAGTGCAAAGTTAAGTAGCAAGTGTTGATGTAGAAGCTGTAACAAGCTATCTAGAAGATTGACTAAAATAATTAATGAAGGCGGCTACACTAAACAACAGGTCTTCAATGTGGATAAAACAGTCTTCCATTAAAAGATGTCACCTAGGATTTCATAGGTAGGATGGAGAAGGTAATGCCTGGTTTCAAAGCTTCAAAGTACAGGCCGACTTTCTTGTCAGTGGTTAATGGAGCTGGTGACTTTTAGCTGAAGTTAATACTAATTTACCATTTCAAAACTTCTAGGGCCCTTAAAAATTTGCTAAATCTACTCTGTCTGTACCCTATAAATGTAAAGTCCAGATGACAGCACATCTGTTTACAACAAAGTGTAGTGAATATTTTAAGGCCACTGTTGAGACACACTCACTGTTCAGAATAAAAGAATCCTTTCAAAATATTACTGCTCATTGACAATGCACCTGGTTACCCAAGAGTTCTGTTGGAGATGTACAATGAGATTAATGTTGTTTTTATGATTGCTAACACAACATCCACTCTGCAGTCCATTGATCAAGGAGTAACTTTAACTTACATTTCATAACGTTATAATTGCAATACATAAGTGATTTCTCTAACAGACCTGAGCAAAACAAGTTGAAAACTTTGTGGAGAGGACCACAGTAGGTACCATGAAAAGCATTCAGAAAGCATTAACAGAAGTTTGGAACAAGTTGATTCCAACCCTCATGAATGACTTTGAGGGGGTCAAGACTCAGTGGAGGAAGTAACTATAGGTGCGGTGGAAATAGCAAGAAAACTAGAATTGGAAGTGAAGCCTAAAACTGTGACTGAATCACTGAAATCTCATGATAAAATTTTGACAAGGATTTGCTTCTGATGGATAAGGAAAGAAAAGTGGTTTCTTGAGACGGAATCTACTCCCGCTGAAGACGCTGTGAAGATTGTTGAAATGACAAGATTTAAAATATTACATAAATTTAGTTGATTAAACAGCAGCAGATCTTGAGAGGATTGACTCCAATCTGAAAAAATTTCTACTGTGAGTAAAACATCATCAAATACCATTGCATGCTTACAGAGAAACTGTTCATGAAAGAGTCCATCAATGCAAGAAATTTCATTGTTGTCTTATTTTAGAAACTGCCTCATAGGGCACCTGGGTGGCTCAGCTGTTAAGTGTCTGCCTTCCGCTCAGGTCATGATCCCAGGGTCCTGGGATAGAGCCCCATGTTGGGCTCCCTGCTTTGGTGGGAAGCCTGCTTCTCCCTCTCCCATCCCCTTGCTTGTGTTCCTTCTTGCTGTTTTTCTGTCAAATAAATCAAATCTTAAGAAAGAAAAAAAGAAGAAAGAAAGAAAGAAAGAAAGAAAGAAAGAAAGAAAGAAAGAAAGAAAGAAAGAAAGAAACTCCCACAGCCACCCCAACCTTCAACAACCGCCAGCCTGATCAGTCAGCAGCCATCAGCATTGAGGCAAGGTTGTGACTTGCTGAAAGCTCAGATGATGATTGGCACTTTTTTATTTTTTATTCTTTTTAATTTTTTATTATGTTATGTTAGTCACCACACAGTACATCATTAGTTTTTGATGTAGTGTTCTATGATTCATTGTTTGTGTATAACACCCAGTGTTCCATGCAATACGTGCCCTCCTTAATACCCATCACCGGTCTATCCCATTCCCCCATCCCCCTCCCCTCTGAAGCCCTCAGTTTGTTTCCCAGAGTCCATAGTCTCTCAGGCTTCATTCCCCCTTCTCTTTACCCCCCCTTCATTCTTCTCTTCCTTCTCCTACCGATCTCCCTGCTATTTCTTATGTTCCATAAATGAGTGAAACCATATGATAATTGTCTTTCTCTGCCTGACTTATTTCACTTAGCATAGTCTCCTCCAGTCCCATCCATGTTGCTGCAAATGTTGGGTAATCGTTCTTTCTGATGGCTGAGTAATACTCCATTGTATTATGGACCACATCTTCTTTATCCAGTCATCTGTTGAAGGGCATCTTGGCTCCTTCCACAGTTTAGCTGTTGTGGACAATGCTGCTATGAACATTGGGGTGCATATGGCCCTTCTCTTCACTACTTCTGTATCTTTGGGGTAAATACCCAGTAGTGTAATTACTGGGTCATAGGGTAGCTCTATTTTTAACTTTTTGAGGGACCTCCACACTGTTTTCCAAAATGGCTGTACCAACTTGCATTCCCACCAATAGTGTAAGAGGGTTCTCCTTTCTCCACATCCTCTCGAACATTTGTTGTTTCCTGCCTTGTCAATTTTTACCATTCTAACTGGTGTAAGGTGGTATCTCAATGTGGTTTTGATTTGAATTTCCCTGATGAGCACTTTTTTAGGGAACAAAAAGTATCAGCAAAGGTATTTAGCAAAAAAAAAAAAAAAGTATTTTTAATTAAGATATGAACCTTGTCTTTTAGACATAATTCTATTTCACACTTAATTGACTATAGGTAAACATATAACTTTTATATGCACCAGGAAACCAAAATTTATTGTGATATTCACTTTATTGTGATGGCCTGGAACCAAACCCACAGTGTCTCGGAGGTATGCTTGTGCTCAGGAAGAACACACTCAAGAGGGAAAGTAAAACTTAGGTCAACTCCGTTAGAGAACTAATGACCTTGAAAATCACCTGTATGGATAATCTACAAACCACTGAATCCATATACTGATATATGTGTGCACTTATCAGTTTATTTCAATATAAAGGTGAGTTTGATGTATTAGGGAAAATGGCAGCATAATACTATAAAAATTTGTTTATAATTTTTCATGTAATTCTGCTATATAGTCTTCCAAATTAGTACTAACCTCTTCATTTCCACAGTCACATTGTTCTCCTTGTTCCACTTGTCCATTACCACAAACCGCAGCTTTGTATGATGCATCTAAGTGTGGCTGATTTTGAAGACATTGGGACTTTGGCTTTGAAATAAAATGTGCAAAATCCTCCATGCTGCAGTTACTGAAGACCTTCACACCACTGGAATGACTAAACATACATCGAACTTCACATTTTTATGTAGGTATTTCTTCATAAATTGCCTAGACTTGGAATAAACCTATTTAATAGCATTCCACAAGAATTAAAATGCTCAATTTTGTTAGTGTCAAACTCATTTTCTGTACAAAAGAAGTCAATTGTGCAAGAACTTACATTAAATATTTTAGTTAGAATTAAATAATAAAATTTTATTGTTTCTTATGTTACACTCACTCATGACATTATTTTCTCTTATAGTTCCTACTTCACAAAGTATGCCATCTGTTTCATTTGTTGCTTCTTTTTCTTTTCATGACTCCTAAATATTACAATAGCCTGTATTAACAAAGAGCTTGGGCTTTTCACTTCTTTTATCTATACTTATTCATAAATAATCTTACTCAGTACTGCATTTTGAATAACACCTATACTTGATAGCTCAGATAGTTGTTTCTCTAACTTAAATATATTGCTTAAACTCGAGTCTAGTATCCAGTCTTTATTCAAACAGAGATAACATTTCTAAGCACACATCTAAAATACTACTCTTTTAAATTTACTACTTTTTATTATTTATTTATTATTTATTTTAAATTACTACTCTTTATTCTTTTAGTGACATTTATTTTTCTTTAAAATATTTATTAATAACTGAAATATTATTTGCTCATTATCTTCTCCTACTAGTTTTTCAGCTCCAGGAGAAAAGACATTCCAATCCCTTTGTTCTCTAGCACAGAGTACAGATCTCAATGATTTTTTTTTAAATAAATTCTATGATGGAACCCATCTGTTGTAAATAGTCATGCTTTGGTTGCTGTTACATTATGAATTTTAATATTCTGCATAGTATTAACATGTGAAAAGATTATATTCATAAAGGTTTATAATTTGATGACAGATAGAGCTAATGTGAAGTTATTGGATTTTAAGGCTACAGGCTCAAATCATTGTCCTTTGGGTTAGGACAAGGAAATGTTATTTACATGAGGATCATGAACAAATTAGGGATTTTTAATGAATTACCAATTTTTTTTTGAGGTCACATCCTGGTTGAACATACTGTTCAGTTATAATTACCACAAAATAATGGATTTATTGTTACATTGCAAATAATTCAGATCATTTCTGTCTAAATACCAAAAACCAAAAGAAGAAAAAGTGATACAACATGATATTACTTAAGACTAGGCAATGAAAAATATATTTATTATGTGTAACTGGTTTATAGGGGATATACTTCTAGTAGTAAAATTAATGTTGTCATTGAAAGAAAATATTAATCATAATTACATCCAACTAAAGAATTTATTTGTAGCTTGAATCTTTGCAAACATTTGTTGGACATTCCCATTCTCCAATCTCTCATTTTTCCTTGATAATAGAGCTTCTGATTTTCAGTTGCATACAGGACTTCCTTGCACAATCCTTACATTTCTTAGCCTTTTGTGAAGTTAAAGTATACATATATAAAGTTCAGATAATTGGCCTAAAACAAAACCATATGTTTAAATTCTAGAAAATAATGTTGACAGCCATGCTTTCATTCTATTGGTGACTATAATTTTGGGTGATTGTTATAGTTAAAGCTTCCATCATGAGCTATGAGATAATCCTGGATAAGAAAGTCACTGTGTAGAAATTAATGTGAAATTATACAGTGAAATGCCATGCAATTAATAGAATGCTAATTTCCCAAAATAAGATAAACTTCTCTTTGATTTAAGCCATTATTACTTTGGAATTTCTGTAACTTGCATTCAAATCTAAATACAAAGTCCATCCCAATAAATATAGATCTCAATCAGGATATTGCTGTTTTAATCACATTTCAAACACTCATTTTTCTCACCACTCACCACATAATTGCAAAGCATTGACAGCAGGATGCAGTGTTCTCATTACAGTGAAGGTAGAGAATACTAGAATAGATCATCTTTTGCTTAATCCATAAGCAAAACATGTGTTCAATATCTGCACTTTTTTAGAAGAAGCAACATTCATTAGAAATAAAATGAATAAAACCTGTATTCAAATATAACTCTGGAGAAGTTACTAGAGCATTTCAATTACTAACTGAAAAAGAAATAACAACACTTCAACATATACTCTTTCTGTGAAGTTTGTACAGCATGGAGATAATCAAGCAAAAATGGGAAACAAAAAGATAAAAACAATTGCTATTATTAAATAAGTCACAACGAATTTCAAAATATGTACATCTAAAATGATAATTACTAAATCAGAAATTAATAACAAAAAATCTAGATGATCCACAAATATTTGAAAATCAGTTGACATACTTCCAAACCAGCCCACTAAACAAAAAAAGAATCACAAAGAAAAAGAAATATTTTAACCAAATAAAAAAGAAATACAAAATGTCAAAATGTATGGTATGCAATTGAAGCTGCAGTTAGAGGGAAATGTATAGCTTTAAAGGACTTACACAAAAAGAAAGAAGGTTTAAAATTAAGTGTTTGCATTTTCATGTTAAAAATCTAGGGGAGGGGCGCCTGGGTGGCGCAGTCGTTAAGCGTCTGCCTTCAGCTCAGGGCGTGATCCCAGCATTCTGGGATCGAGCCCCACATCAGGCTCCTCTGCTAGGAGCCTGCTTCTTCCTCTCCCACTCCCCTCTCTCGCTGGCTGTCTCTGTCAAATAAAAAAAAAAATCTAGGGGAGAGGGGCGCCTGGGTGGCACAGCGGTTAAGCATCTGCCTTCGGCTCAGGGCGTGATCCCAGTGTTATGAGATTGAGCCCCACGTCAGGCTCCTCCTCTGTGAGCCTGCTTCTTCCTCTCCCACTCCCCCTGCTTGTGTTCCCTCTCTCACTGGCTGTCTCTATCTCTGTCGAATAAATAAATAAAATCTTTAAAAAAAATCTAGGGGAGAAAACTAGTTTACCCAAAACTATGCATAAGATTAAGAAAACTATGCACAAGTGATGAGAGTCAATAAATTGAAATACAATCTTTAAAAAAATCAATTAATTTGATAAAACCCAAGTTGAATGATTAAGAAAAAAAATGAAAGCTCAAATTATATCAGAGATAAAAGAGGTAATATCACTAGAGATTCCAGTGACTTTTAAAGAAAAATAAATGGAATTTAGTCTGGTGAAGATGGCAGAGTAGGAGGACCCTAATCTTACCTCTAGACATCACTATCATCCCATTAATAAACCAGAGAGTGATCCAAAGACTGGCAGAATAAACTCCATGACTAAATGTAGAGAAGTAGCAACATCAGAGAGGTTAGCAAGGGCAGAAATGGTAGTTAGGAGCTGCCCACAGCAAAAGGGGAGCTTCAGGCTCTGAGAAGGGAAAGCACCAGGGGGCCCACATCAGGGGTAGGGGATAATGAATCCCCATAACATCAGCCTTGAAAACCAGAGAGGCTGAATTCCATGAGTTGGTATAACCAGCAGAAGTTGGAGCCTGGAACTTCAAAAGTCGGCTGACTCAACACTGGGTGAGAGCCAAAAGGGTGAGTAATAGATGGGTCCTCACCCTCAAAGATATAGCAGCTCTCAGACAGACAATATAGAAGTGACAGTTTGCACACCAGTGAGGCAATGAGAGGAAGATCAGTTTATACTAATTTCAGAGTGTGATGGAGAACTTCTCCAGCAACAGAGGAGCTGGCAGGTGCCATTTTCCTCTCTTGCAATCTAGCATAAACACAGAAGCACCTGTGAGAGATGGCACTGCACTCATACTTGCTACCTAACTTGCTAGCAGTATTCCCTGTCCATGAGTTCTCCTGAGGAACCACATAGTCCAAGACTGCTGGCTTCAGCCCTGGGCTCAGTGCAAGTTTTGTTAACTCCACATATGCCCCATCCAGCTGCCTCAAGAATAGAAGCCACACAAACACATGCCATGCTGGGTGGCCGCCACACCTTGAGGGATCTGGCCTATGACTAGTAGCTCAGTGCAAATTTTGCTAATACCACTGCCCCACCCTTGAGCTCTCTTGTAGTCACACCCCCTCAGAGCCAGTCTGCCTGAGTCTCACTAACACCATGGAGAGCAAGCACAGCCCACAACAGGCAGAGAGCCAGTGCAAACATCCGGACTGAAGGAAAAAGCAACTCATACACAACAGCAAGCAACACACATAGGAGACTCCCTTGAAATGCCAGGTTCTGGTGAACAGGGGACACTGCACTGCAGGGCACTACAGGACCTCTTCTTCATAAAGCCGCTGCTTTCAAGAGCAGAAGATGTAACTGACTTTCCTAACACACAGAAATAGACACAGAGAGATAGACAAAATGAGGAGATGGAGAGATATGTCCTGAATGAAAGACATGACAAAATCATAGCAGGAGATGTAAGTGAAACAGAAATAAGTGATATGTCTGACAGAGAATTTAAAATAATGATAGGGAGGGCATGTATTGCATGGTGCACTGGGTGTTATACCCAAGTAATGAATCATGGAACTTTACATCAAAAACTAGGGATGTACTGTATGGTGACTAACATAATATAATAAAAAAATTATAAAAAATAAATAAAATATACCTTTTGATAAAAAACACAAAAATAAAATAATGATCATACAAGGATACTCACTGGACTTCAGAAAAAAGTGGAAGATATCAGTGAGAGCCTTGACAAACAGATATAAAATAATTTATCAGAGATGAAGAACTTAATAAATGAAGTTAAAAATACAATAGATGGAATAAATAGTAGACTATGGGAAGTAGAGGAATGTATCAGTGACCTGGGGGATAGAATAATGGAAAGCAAGCAAGCTGAATAGGTGAGAGACAAACAAATAGTAAGAATAGACTCAGAAAACTCAGTGACTCCATCAAGCATAATAACATTTATACTATAAGGATCCCAGAAGGAGAAGAGAGAGAAGGGGGGGGCAGAAAAATGTATTTGAAGAAGTAATAGCTGAAAACTTCACAAATCTTCACCAAACTTCTCAGAGAAACAGAGATCTAGATTCAGAAAGCAAAGAGTTCTCCCAACAAATTCAACCAAAAAAGGTCCACACCAAGACACATGCTAATTAATATGGTGTAAAAAAAGGGGGGGGGTGATAAATAATTGTAAAGGTTACAAGAGAAAAGAAGACAGTTATATACAAAGGACACTTCATAAGTCTATCAGCTTATTTTTCAGCAGAAACTTTGCAGGCCAGAAGAGAATGGCACAGTATATTCAACGTGCTGAAAGGGAAAAATCAGCAGCCAAGAATATTCTATCCAGCAAGACTATCATTCAGAATAGAAGGAGAGATAAAGTGTTTCCCAAACAAAAGTTAAAAGAATTAATGACCACTAAACCAGCCCTACATGAAATGGTAAGGGAGACTCTGTGAGTGGAAAATAAAAACCGTAAGTAAGAGTAAGAAAATAGGAAGAACAAAAGTCCATAATACGAGTTATACCTGTAAAAATCAGCCAAGAGAAGCAAAAAATAAAAAGATGTAAAATATGATACCAAAAACCTAAGCATGGAAGGGAGAGGAGTAAGAATGAGTTCAAAAGTGACTATCAGCTTAATATAGACTACTATATGGAGAAGATGTTCTGTATAAAATGAATAGTAACCAAAAAAAAAAAAAAAACCCAAAAACTGTGGTAGATTTTCTTTACTTGGATTCATCACTAAATAAAACCAGAAAAACATGGCCAAGAGAAAGAGAAGAAAGGTCAGAGAAAAACTACAAAACAATGAGAAAACAACTAACAAAATAGCAATAAATACATACCTATCAATAATTACTTTGAATGTAACAAACTAAATGGTCTAATCAAAAGACATAAAGTGACAGAGTGTATTTTTAAAAAGACGTATCTATATGCTGCTTACAAGAGTCTCATTTCAGAACTAAAGACACCTGTAGTTTAAAAGTGAGAGTTAATATTCTTCTCAAACAATTGCAGAAAAATAGAAAATGAAAGAAAGCTTCCAAATTCATTATTTCTTTTAGCATAATACACCCTAGCTCCATCCATGTCATTGCAAATGGCAAGATTTCATTCTTTTTGATGACTGAGTAATAAAAATAACACACACACACACACACACACACACACACACACATACACACACATCTTCTTCTCCAACCATTCATCAGTTGATGGACGTTTGGGTTCTTTCCATAATTTGGCTATTGTTGATAATGCTGTTCTATAGCCTCTTCTGAGATAACTATTTTCATATGAGTCTCTGCCAAATCAGAGCCTGAGATAAACATTTGAGTGCAAGTATTCTTAAGAAATGATTGCAGAAGCAGAAGTGAAGGAATGGAGAGAATGTGATGTTATCAGCTTTGTTGCTGTAGGCAATGGGGCTTAATTGTCTAAGACATATGAGGAGCAGAAAATGGCTGTGAGAAATGTCCTTCAGAAAGACAAGAGGCTGGCTCTAGTCACTGGATGATGGTTTCCATAAATCCCCTATTTGGTCCTAATTCTATGAAATCTCGCCGTTGTACTCAAAGAATAATGATGATAGCATCAAATTCACTAGGTCTTTGAGGCATGGCAGGATCCTGCAAAAAGGCCGTCTCTAGTAACAGAAGAAGCTGAATAACAGCACCTCCGAAATCAGGAGACGCCGAGACTTCAGGTTGGGAGGCAAAATGAAAGAGATTCACGCTGACAACGCCAAACTAATAACTCATTCTTGTATAGTGATCACAAGCCTGTATTTAGCCCATCAAATCATGCATTGGGTCATAAAATCTGGCAAGTGACTTAGTGATAAGTGTAGAATTAGATCACTTAGGAAAAAGCAAGTGTGGTATCAGATTACAAGTGACAGTGAGGTAGACATGCAGCATTGGGCATTGTTGGACACAGCCTATATTTGACCATTATTAATTATTTTAGCAGCCTAGACTTTTTAAAACTAAATACACCAGACTTATTTTTATATAAACTATGTATATAAAGCATATAAAAGTAAAGCATCTTACATTGCTTCTGGGTTCATTATGCAGACAGTTCCTGAGCACTGGCATTTGTTAATATCATCATAAGCTATTCCCATACTAAGGCTCAGTAATTGAGCTATAATAACTGCAAGCGATTCCAGACTTATGGTTCTGGGGTGCTGGAAAGAAAGAACACACATGTTCACACATTTTAGAAGGTAATTCATTTACCTGAAAAATAACACAATTATTTAAAATAGTCAATAAAATTGATAGAGGCTTCTAATATGTTAACCACAGGTATGTCATCCATATTGGTCTACCATCTTACAGGTATCATTATCAATATAAGAAAGATATAAAAAATGAGATCTGAAATTTTACCAAAATGTAAATGCATGGCTCACTTGGTGTCATCAGGGCAGGAAAAATATTGCCCCATAACTTGTTAATTATATATAGCAATTGTTATAGTCACATTTGTATTCACAAAAGAAAATCTTAAGACACACTACACATACAGTGTCAAATTATTAACAGGTTATGTTCATCTATAATTTAATTATTTGGGGATAATATTTTATGTGAATCTCCCATACATTTAAAAAAATCATAAATTAACCCATTGAATTAAGCTAAATAATGACTGAGATTAAAAATGCTGATTTACCACAATTGTTTAAACTTTGTTTTCAAAACTAAAATATCTTTATAATTTTTCTTTTTGCGAATATATGATACCTATTATAATAGCACATTTTAACCATACTAAAACATACACAGTTTAAGAAAAATCCAAAAATCACACTATCCCTTCATATAGATTTAATAGCATTTCATTGACTATACTTCAATACTGGTTTCTAGGAATACATCTTGGTGTCTTCTGTTTGCCTCTCTCAATCAACCCTGCGGCATTTTCCATCCTGCTCTCTAGCCCAAAAGGTGACACCAATAGATTACATTAAAGGGTTCCTTTACCCTCTGCTTTTACCTTGATTTGGTCTAAAGAGAAGAACAGGCTAAGAAAAGACAAGGGCATTTATTACCATCACTGCCAAGGTGCCTATAACTATCTGAATCCTTGAGTGGAGCCCTCTACCTTCTGTCTGTGACCCTAGTAAAATAGCACTGTCCTTTCCTTCAAGTCTGGGTGACAATTCTTTTATTACTAGCCCTAAAGTATCGCAAAGTTCCTCAATATTGCATACCCACTGACAAATGGTCCCTTTATCAAATTACCACAGTTTAATGTACCACCCATTCTCAGAGAAAGAAAGGGAGAGGGAGGAAGAGTGGAAAAGGAACTGAAGGATTCTGAGGATTCTATTAAATTTTCAGAATTTAAATAATTGAATATTATAAATAATAATATAATAAATAATAGTATATTATATTATTACTGAACTTATTTATAAATTTTCTTTTTTGTAGGATAATGTAGAAAAGGTCTAGCAGTTATTCAATCAATGTATCTTTACAATCGTTTCTTATTCTTTATCTGTCCCGTTCCCTGTTATCTGTTATAGCTCAGTGAGATGAGATTCTGATAGACTGCAGAATTCTCTGTGCTAACATATAGTTGGCAGAAACCTCAGTTCATAACACAAGCGAAGGAACAGCCCCTCCTTTTATATTCTGTAGAAGAATTTGTTTTACATTGGTACTAAAACTTTTGGAGACCTCCTCAAGGAGGCCCTCTGAACCTCGTGTTTTTGTGTGTTTGTTCATTTTCAAGTCTTATTTAAGATTCAGTTACTCAATAGGCCAATGTTTATTCAGGTTTTCTTTCCTATGCATTTGATAGATTTTATTATTCATGAAATTTGTTAACTTTATCCAAATTTATTGCCATACATTAGTTGAGAATATGCCTTGTTTTATTTTTAATATGTGTAGGATCCATGGTGATCATGTACCTTTTTTCTCAATGAGGTTTTGATAATTTATTTGCTCGTTTTAATGTAGGATACTAGTTTTGCTTGGGATTTATCAGTTTTAGTTATCTTTTTAAACAAATTACTTTTGGATTTGATGATTTTCTCCATGATATGCATATTTCATATTTTTCACTGATAGTCAATATTTTTTATTACTTTCTCTTTTCTAGTCTTTCAGTTTAACTTGTAACTACATGTTTTTTGAAATTGGACTTAGATCATCAGCATTTAAGTTATCTTTATTTTAATTTGTATAATTAAAGCTACAATGTTCTCAGTTCTGGTTTTTTTGACATCCCAGGAGTTTGGCATGCTGTATTTTTAGTGTTTTTTAGTTAAAAATGAGTTCTAATTTCTTATGTTTTATTTGCAAACCTTCAGAAATTTTAAGTGATCTTTCTATTATTTAGTTCTAATTTTAATCCACAGTGGTCAGAAAATATTCTCTGTAAGATTTCTATCATTTTATATTGATACTACTTTATTTATCACTACTTTATTTTCTTCGGTAAATTAAAAAAAGAAGCAAGGGAACAGAAGAAATCTTTTATAGGTGATGGATATGTTTATTTCTTTGTTTGATGTGATGGTATTATGGATTTATGCATATGATAAACCCATCAAAGTGCATACATTAAATATGCATAAATTTTTATATTAAATATACTTTAATGCCTTTAAAAATAAAATAATATTCTGCTGCTCTTTGGTATAAGGCCTTTAAATATGTTTCAACAAAATGGAAAACAGGGCATTGCTGCATTAGATATCTCCTCATTCTCAAATATTATTATGGACATCTTGTTTTCTTTTATTCTTTCACATTTGCTTTATATGTTTTGAAGCAATGTAATTTGGTGCACACAACATTATGATTGCTGTCCTTCTTTTCAATTCCTTTGATTATCATTTAATATTCCTCTTTATTTCTAATAACATATCTTTCCTGAAAGTCTACTGCTATGGATTGAATTGTGTCCCCTGCAAAATGCTATGCTGTAGCCCTAGCCCCCACTGTGACCAATGTGACTGTATTAGGAGATAGGGTATTTAGGAAGTAATTAAGGTTAAATATGGGCATCATCTGATAAAACTGTGCCCTTAAGAAAAGATCTCTTGTTCTCTTTCTCTCTCTTGCTCCACTTCTCCCCACTATGTGAGGACACAAGAAAAGGTAGATGCCTGCCAGCAAGAAAGAGAGAGCTTTCACCAGAACCTAATCATGTTGGCACCCTCATCTCAGACTTCCAGCCTCTGGAATTATAAGAAAATAAATTTGTGTTGTTTAATCTACCCACTCTATGTTATTTGGTTGTGGCAGCACAACCTAATTAAAACATCTATTTTATTTGCTATTAATATGCCCAAGACAAATTGCTTTTGTTTAGTATTTACATTGTATACATTTTCTGTTTAAATTTCAACGTATAGATTCCAGTTCCAGAAAGATGGAGCAAACAAATGCCAGTCTATCTCTCCCACTGAACTCAACTATGATAGCTCGACAGAATAGAGAGACAACTATTTGATTTGACAAGCTGAATTGGTCTCTCCCCGCCCAAAAGCCATGTAGTCTGAATTTGGACATGAGCAC
Source organism: Ursus americanus (assembly GCF_024610735.1). Classification (NCBI taxonomy): domain Eukaryota; kingdom Metazoa; phylum Chordata; class Mammalia; order Carnivora; family Ursidae; genus Ursus; species Ursus americanus. The sequence goes on along the minus strand of NW_028273714.1, from coordinate 273,679 downwards.
TGTAGTGCATATGGAGAACCAGGAGAAGTTCCGTAGTTCTGAATTGAAGAGTAGAAAAGGAAGCTCTTAAATCTCACAGAAAATGAGTATGTCCTGTTTATATCTTTTCTCCTTTTCCTCCTGTTCTTTCATGCTCCATCCATCAGATGATTCTTCAAGGACTGTGTAGCAGCACCAAAGCAGCCAAAAGAGGGAAATTACAGAATCAAAATTCTGAAAGAGGAGCACTTTCCTTTCCTTGCGTGAGCTTTAGGTTCACCATTTTGGGACCAAATAAAGCAGTTCCGTTTTGTCATATTCTGTTCTCCACTGCTTGGCCTCCAGAGGTGATACAATCACAGAAATGAGAAGACTCTGGACAAAAGACTAAAAAAAGCAGCCACAAATAAGTGAAATGTACCAGGGAGATAGAGAGCTGTGAATTCAGGAAATCAGTACCACAAAGCTATATTCTATCTATCTATCTATCTATCTATCTATCTATCTATCTATCTATCATCTATCTATCTATCATCTATCGATCTCCATGTATCTATCATCATCATCTCTATCATGCATCTATCTTTTAATTTTTAAGTATATATTTTTTATATTTAAGTATTAGCCTTTTTATTAATCTGGGCTCTCCAGAGAAACAGAACCAATAGCATAGAGAAAGAGAGGTAGAGAGAAAGAGATACATTATAAGGAATTGGCTCACATGATTATGGAAGCTGGCAAGTATAAAATCTGCAGAGTGGGCCAACAGCCTAGAGACCCAGCAGAACCAATGATATTGTTCCAGTTTGAAGGCCAGCAGGCTGAACACCCAAGGAAGGTGATGGTGCAGATGAAATCTGAAGGCAGTCTGCTGAAGAATTCTCTCCTGCTTGGAGAGGATGATCCTTTTGTTCTGTTCAAGCCTTCAACTGATTGGATGAGGCCCAACCACATTATGGAGGGCAATGTGTTTTACCCAAATTTCACCAATTTATATATTAATCTCATCAAAAACTCTCCAAGTCAACATACAAATTAATCATCACAAGCATCACTCTAACCTTTCAAGTTCAGATTCCAAATTAAACTCCTCTTCTACCCGTCTACTTCCCTTATGCCTCCTGGCCCCTGTAACTCTGCCTAGTTTTTCAAGACAAATCTGAAGCATGACCATTTATTTTTCCATCCTACAGGCTGTATTCAATAAGTCAATAAGCCCTTTATGTTCTATTTTCATAATATATACTGGACAAAATCTACTCATGCATCCAAGAGTAAAACACCAGTTTAAACCGTTCATCAGCAGTCGTCTCCTGTCTTGTCTCCTTGTTTTGGATCCTTAGCACTGAATAATTACTTTTTCATAAGGCTACTAGAAAAATATTTTGCACTGGCTTAAAAACTTCCAGTGCCTTTTCATTGCAAGAGAATAAAATTCAAAACTGTTTGCCAAGATCTATAAGGCCCTATATAATTAAACTCTTGATGACTTAATATTTTTCAGCCATCTTGTTCATGATGTTCATTTCCATCTGAAAGCCTCTGAATTTAATGACCTTTCTTGTGGGCTCTGTCTTGTTACACCTTACCATAACTTTTTGTCTCATCCTTCATGCTTCCTCTTATTTTCTCAAGATTTTTCTTTGATCACCCTAGCTAACATAGTCTGCTCCCCATCCCATCAATTTTAATTATATTATCCTAACGTCTGTTCTTATTAGCAAAGGCCATTAACTGAAATACTACTTTACTTTCAGTTAAATTTGGTAGATTTTCTAAGGTTAAATGATCCTACATTCTTTGGATAAAATCATCTTGGTCATGGTCTATTATCTTATAAACTGCTACGTTCATTTGGTTAGTATTTTCAATTTATGGTTCTACTTCTCCTCTATGTTTGTGGATAAATTAGCCTCTAATTTCATTTTGTGTAACATCCTCTTTTGGTATTAATATTATTATGGTAATTTTTCCAAATTATATGGTAAAATTTCCGAATTTCTATTTTCTCTTTTTCTATTCTCTATAGATGTATGAGATTGAAATAATCAGTTCCCTCAAAATTGTGGAAAGTACCTAAAAGCATTGTTTTATTTTCCTTATGAGATTTTTAAAATAATTAATTCCTTTAATAATTTGGTAATTCTGCATCTCTAGTTCTTCTTGTGTAAGTTTTAGTAAATGATGGATTCCTATTAACAATGTACTATTTGTCCATGTTTGCAAATTTATTATAACTCATCTATTATCTTAGTGTTATCGAAATCTGCAGGTTTTTTGAGACCTAATACTCTTTTGGAATATTTCTATTCTACCTAGTCTGTCTTACATTGATTTCTGCTTTTATCTTCGTTATTTCCTGCCTTCTATATGTCTTACATGTTATTCTATTTCCATCTTTTCACATAATTTAGATTGGATAGTTAGCTCACTGGTTTTAGCTCTATTTTCTACAATGCTCATTAGGTACTAATTTCCGTAACTGCTCTTCCTCTACTCCCTCACTCCTAAAGTGTTAGCATCAGTTATTTTAGGCTCAACAATGCTTTTGAGTTAAAGTTTCTTATGAATATGTGATTCTAGTTTCATTATTCATTTTTGTTTATTGTATAACTGGAATTGCCTTGACAACTTGTCAAAAATCATTTGATTATATATGTCTGGGTCTATTTTTAGATTCCCTATATTGTTCCATTGATCAGTTTATTTGCACTGCAGTATCTTAATTACTATAGTTTTTCAGAAGTTTTTATCTTCCACTTTTCCTCAGTTTCCAAACTTGCTTTATCTATTTTCTTTTTAATATTTGTATATAAAAATTTTGTATCAGTTTGTCAGTATTTACCAAAAAAAGGAAAAAAGACAACTGAGATTTTGGTTAGGACTGCATTATTATCTCTATAATATAGCAAAGGACAATTTAATTTTGTGATAAAGATATTTCAACAAAGTTTTTATAAGAAACAAAGGTGGGATTAAAAAATAAAATACATTTTAAAAAGCTTAGAAAATTAGAAATAAAACTGAGCCTCTTTATAATGTTACAAAGTATCTGTAATAATCTAGAGCAAACATAATACCTAATAGTGAAATATTGAGAGTTTTTTCCCTGAAATCAAGAATGATACAAGAATGTCTATTATCGATTCAATTAAACATTGTTCAACTATTTTAATTGAATATTATGCTTGAGATTCTAGCCAATTCGATAGGAGAAAAAAACTTAAAAGATATATGTATTAGAAAGGAAAAAATAATGAAATTGTTCTTATTCACACATGACAAAATTGGACACGGAAAAATTTAAATCTAAAACCACTACAAGTAAATATAGAAATATACAAATCAGTGTATAATGTTTAATTGTTTTTCAACATAACAGAAACACACATTATATTTAAAATATAATATTCACCAATATTGTCAACAGGGGTTAAAAACCTAGGAATAAATCAAACCAAATATATGCAAAATATCTACATGGAAAGCTACCATGAAATTGATGCCTACTTGTTATCTATAATATATTTTACTATAAATCTTATTTTCTCATATTTACTTGCTTCTTATTTAACTTGAATATATTTTTGTCTTTTTATATTCACCTTCACTTAGTCCTAGTAGTATATCTCTTGTAAAGAACTAAACATTTGAACTTTAAAGAATTTTTAAATCCATCAGAGATTTTATCACTTACTTGGTAAATTTAACCCATTTATATGCACATAATTGTTGTTATATTAAGATATATTAAACCATTTTATTTGCTATTTTCTATTCACTTTGTTTTGCATTATTGTTCTTACGTTTCTTCTTCCTTGGCTATAATTTTCATTTCTTTCATTAGATTATTACATGGTATAGTTTTGTTCTTACTATCTCTTCTTAAGACCAACAGTCATTTCATATGCCCTTACTTCATTCTAAAATTTACCATTATCTCTACCTTTCTCTTAAGAAGACAAGTCCTATAGCATTCTTGCATGTCATTTCTATTACTCCCTTAACCGCACCATCATAGAATGTGCGCTGGTTTAATATTGATATAATACCTGTCATTCCCCAATGCAGCCCAGTTCCAGCTATTTTCATTTTAAGACAATAATAAAATTTGGCAATATTTATTCACTTTTAGTTTCATAATCCTTGTAGCTTTTCATATTATAAGTAATTTCTACAAATATATTCTGAATGTTAGTCATTTATTTGGCAAATCTTTTGAGGACTTATATACCTGAGACTATTTTTATGGTGTCTTATATTTGAAAGGTTTTTTTAGATATTACTTGTGCTTTTATGTTACTATTTTAAGAATAAAATATTTTTGTATTCAATGCGATTTTTCCCACTATAAAACTTTTTTATTATTATTTTCCTTTTTATGGAAATAAATAAATTTTCTTTGTATTTGATATTTTCATTTCACTGTCAGTGTGCATTTTTTTTCTATTCTGTTTTAACGTTTTATGTGCTCTTTTCATCTGACAGCCCAGTTTTTTCCCCTTCTGCCAGATGACCCAGCAGAAGGGATTATGGGGAGACTCCAGAAAGGATTTCCTGGCATAAGGATTTTGTTGATCTGATAGTGGCTGTATTGGTGACATTTATTTTCATTCCTCCTTCAAAAGTTTTCTTATGGCTTTTTCATTATTATCTTCATTACTCTTTTTTAAAAAGACTTTATATATGTATTTGAGAGAGATAGAAAGAGAAAGAGTGCACTCAAATGGGAAGAGGGATAGAGGAAGAGAATCTCAAAGAAACTCCATGCTGAGCACAGAGGCCCACAGGAGCTCAAACTCAAGCCCCTGAGATCATGACATGAGCTGAAATCAAGAGTCAGATCCTTAACCAACTGATCAGCCAGGCGCCCCAATCTCCTTTACTCTTAATATCTAGATATTGTCATTTCTACTTCAATAATCCATTTCTCTTAACCTTTTTTTACTGTTCCTATAGCTTTTCTGATGTCTCCTGGGAGAGGTTCTGATTCTAATTTAATCTAATACCTTGCACAATTTATTATATTTTTGTACCTAACACTTTCAACTAGTCCTTTTCTATAATACCTTACAGTTTATTTTGTTTGAAGTTTCTATTTGCTTCAAGTACTATGTATTGTGTACTGCGTTTTCTTCTGAGGACGTTTAATATTCAGGATCTACATAGTCCATGAACTGAGGTCAACAGATAATGTGTTCAGTAATATGTAATGGTATACAACATGGACGGCACTGGAGGAGGTAATGCTAAGTGAAATAAGTCAAGCAGAGAAAGACAATTATCATATGGTTTCTCTCATCTATGGAACATAAGAACTAGGAATATCAGTAGGAGAAGAAAGGGATAAAGAAAGGGGGTTAATCAGACGGGGGAATAAAGCATGAGAGGCTATGGACTCTGAGAAACAAACTGAGGGCTTCAGAAGGGAGGGGTTGGGGGAATGGGATAGGCTGGTGATGGGTAGTAAGGAGGGCACGTATTGCATGGTGCACTGGGTGTTATACGCAACTAATGAATCATTGAACTTTACATCAGAAACCAGGGATGTACTGTATGGTGACTAACATAATATAAAAAAAATATATTTAAAAAAAATCTAGAGACTAAGAACTAGTTTGTGTTAGTCCTCGTGAATGAGTCCCAGGAAAAATTGTTGCAAGGCATCCAATATCTTCTGCTAATTATTCTTACATGTTTCTACCCATCCAAAAATCACCTGGGTTGTGGTTTCATCTATAAACTTTTAGGAAGCAGCAGCAATGGAGGGATATAGACCTTAAATTTTATTCCACAGCTTTGGGAGATTAGGGAGGGAGGGTTATGGGTGTTTAAGAGGACAGAGAGGAGCTAAGATGGAGTAGTAGGAGGACCCTAGGCTCGCTTTATCCTTCAAACACAGATAGATAACTATGAAATCATACTAAATACCCAAGAAATTAATCCAAGGACTGACAGAACAAACTGTACAATTAGAGAAAGAGAGAAGAGGCCACATCATGGAAGATAGGAGGTGTGGTGAGGTGATTTGGGGAAAAGAAAGATCCCAATAATGGAGCCTAGGTCAGAGAGAGAGGCAAAAGAGGGAGAGAGACAGGAGCGCACAAGGGATCAGACAAGGAAAGCACTTCCCCAAAGACACTGACTGGTAAAATGAGAGGGGCTGATTTCCATGAGTTTTTTCAACTAGTGGGGATCAAAGATTGGAGTTTTAGAGGTCTACATTATAACCAGTGTGGAGCCTGGTGGGTGTTGCATTGCTCCTGCAGAGAAGGGCAAATAGCACAGTAGCAGAAAGAGAGACCTGAGGATCCCCTTGTATGCACTGGGAGATAGTTCCCCTTCATAGAGTGCATTTGGGAGAGATGACATTGCCTCTCCAGGGACAAAGAGCTAGTGGGTATCATTACCCACCCCCACCCTTCAACATAGGTGTAGAAACACCTGCTGAGGGCAGCTCACCTGGACACTGGCTCTTTGTTGCCCTATATTCCAAAATCCACCCCCTGTGCTTTGGTGTGTCTGTCCTTCTGGGCAAACCCACATCAACACTAGAATGACAAAATCCTCCACCAGAGGAAGCAATGGGTCCATGCCATGCGAGGTCCATAAAGTTAGGAGTTTTAAGACAGCCGGCCTGCCTTGGATAGAACACAGGTGCACAGTACTGCCAGGATAAAGTCAGTCAGGGTGAAAGCAAAGATCTGCGGGATGCCTGGAACACATGAGGGGAAATTGTTCCCTCTTCTGGGAGGGCTTCCCGGACAGTGGCAGGCAAGAACTCTCTTCTCCAGGATGAGGGAAGGGGCTGGCGCCATTTTTCTCCTTTTCACCTCAGCATAAACTAACTTCAGTAAGCACAACATAAACAGTGCGCCTAAACTGCTTACACCAAGCCCTACCCTCCTGTGCTCTGCAGGTGCTGCCTTTCTGGAGCAATCACGCCAGAGAACAAAATCAGAACAAAACCCCTACACCGGAAGATTAGCACAAACTCTGCATCTACCATATCTACTGACCATAAAGTTCTACAAAGCTTCAGTGCTAGTAGAAATAGTATCAGATCTCTTTTAACAAGCAGACCAGAGCACACCTAGTTATAGTTCACCGTGCTCTGGACAAGGTCCAAACACTCCCCACTGCAGGCAAGGAGAAACTCTGCAGAGGACTGACTTGAGGGAAACAGTAGCCAAAATACAGCAGCAAAGTACACACAACATACACCAGAGACATCCTAAAGTGCCAGGACCTGGACAGTATATGACCTCTTCTTAATAAAGCCATTACCTACAGGAGCAGGAAATATAACAGGCTTTCCTAACACAGAGAAGAAGACAGAAACTCAGCCAAAAGGCCAAGATGGGGGAATTCATCCCAAAAGAAAGAACAAGAAAAGGTCACAGCCAGGGATCTAATCAAAACAGATATAAGTAAGATGCCTGATCCAGAATTTAAAACAACAATCATAAGGATACTAGCTGGGCTTAAGAAAACCATAGATGACACCAGGGAGTCCCTTAACACAGATATGAAAGACCTAAAAACTAGTCAGGGTGAAATAAAAAATGCTATAATTGAGATGTGAAACCACCTGGATGTAATAACCACAAGATGGGAGAAGCAGAGGGATGAATAAGTAATGTAGAAGATAAAATCAGGGAAAAAATGAAGACAAAATGGGGAAAAAATATATTGGATTACAAATGTAGACTTAGGGAACTCAGTGACTCCATAAAATGTAATAACATTCATATCATAGAAGTCCCAGAAGAAGAAGAGAGGGGAAAAGGGGGTGCAGAAGATTTGAGCCAATTATAGCTGAAAACTTCCTTAATCTGGGGAAGGAAACAGACATTGAAATACAAGAGACACAGAGAACTCCTATCAAAATCAACAAAAGCTGACAAACACATATTATAGTCAAATTCACAAAACACAGACAAGGAAAAAATCCTGAAAGTAGAAAGGGGAAAAAAAAGTCCTTAACCTACAAGAGAAGGCAAATCAGATTTGCAGCAGATCTCTCCACAGAAACTTTCCAGGCCAGAAGAAAGTGGTATGATATATTCAGTATGCTGAATGGAGAAAATATGGAGCCAATAATACTTTATCCAGCAAGGCTGCCCTTCAGAAAAGAAGGAGAGACAAAGAGTTTCCCAGACACACAAAAACTAAAGGAGCTCGTGACCACTAAATCAGCCCTGCATGAAATATTAAGAGGGACTCGTTGGGGGGGGGGGGCAGAAGGAACAAAGACTAGAAAGGAACAGAGAACATCACCAAAAACACGAACTCTACAAGTAACACAATGGCACTAAATTTATATCTATCAGTAATCACTCTGAATGTAAATGGATTAAATGCTCCAATCAAAAGACATAGGTATCAGAATGCATTAAAAAAAAAAAAAGACTCATCTATATGCTACCTGCAAGAGGCTCACTCTAGACCAAAAGTCACCTGCAGATTGAAAGTGAGGGCATGGAGAACCATCTATCATACCAATATGTCAAAAGAAAGCCCAAGTAACCATACTTGTATCAGACAAACTAGATTTTAAATCAAAGACTGTAATAAAAGATGAAGATGGACACTATGTCATAAATAAAGGGGTCTATCTAACAAGAAATTCTAACAATTGTAAATATTTATGCACCCAACTTGGGAGCACCCGAATATATAAATCAATTAATAACAAATATAAATAAAAACATATACAATAATAGTAGGGGACTTCAACGTCCTACTAACAGCATCTAAGCAGAAAATCCACAAGGAAACAATGCCCTTGAATGACACACTGAACCAGATGGACTTCACAGGTATACACAGAACATTTCATCCTAAAGCAGCAGAATATACATTCTTTTTGGGTGCACAAGGAACATTCTACAGAATAGATCACATATTGGGTCACAAATCAGGCCTCAACAAGTATAAAAAGATTGAGATCATACTATGTATATTTTCAGACCACAAAACTATGAAACTTGAAGTTGACCACAAGAAAAAATTTGGAAAGACCACAAATATATGTATGTAAAGAGCATCCTACTAAAGAACGAATGGGTTAACCAGGACTTTAAAGAAAAAATAAAAATATATATGGGAACAAATGAAAATGAAAATATGATAGTCCAATACCTTTGGGATGCAGCAAGGGCAGCACCACGAGGGAGGTATATAGCAATACAAGCCTACCTGAAGAAGCAAGAGAAGACTCAAATCCACAACCTAACCTTCCACCTAAAGGAGCTGGAAAAGGAACAACAGATAAAGCCTAAAGCCAGCAGAAGAGAAATAATAAAGATCAGAGCAGAAATAAATGATGCAGAAACAAACAACAAAAGAACAGTAGGATAGATCAATGAAACTAAAAGCTGGTTCTTGGTCAGAATTAATAAAATTGATAAACCCTTAGCCAGACTTATCAAAAGGGAAAGAGAAAGGACCCAAATAAATAAACTAACAAAAGAGGAGAGATCACATCCAACACCATAGAAATATGATTATAAGAGAATACAATAAAAAAGTATATGCCAAAAAACTGGGCAATCTGGAAGAAATGGATAAATTCCTAGAAACATATAAACTACCAAAACTGAAAAAGGAAGGAATAGAAAATTTGAACAGCTCCATAACAAGAAAAGAAATTAAGTCAGTAATCAAAAATCTCCCAACAAACAATAGTCCAGGGCCAATGGCTTCATAGGCAAATTCCACCAAACACCAAATGAAGAGTTAACTCCTATTCTTCTCAAATTTTTACAAAATATCAAAAAGGAAGGAAAACTTCCAAATCCATTCTATGAATTTAATATTTCATATTTAATACTCTATAGTACATTAAAAGAATCATTCACCCTGATCAGGTGGGATCTATTCCTGGGCTGCAAGTGTGGCTCAGTATTCACTAATCAATTAACTAGATATACCACATGAATAAAAAAGAGGAGAACCATACGATCCTCTAAATAGATGCAGGGAAAGCATTTGACAAAGTATAGTATCATTTCTTGATAAAAGCCCTTAACAAAGTATGGATAGAGGGAACATACCTCAACATCATAAAGGCCCATGTATGAAAGACCCAAAGTGAATATCATCCTCGATGGGGGAAAACTGAGAACGTTTCTTCTATGGTCAGGAACAAGACAAGGATGTCCATTCTCACCATTGTTATTTAATATAGTACTGGAGGTCTGAGCCTCAGCAATTAGACAACAAAAAAAGAAATAAAAGACATCCAAATTGGCAAGGAAGAATTCAAAGTTTCACTATTTGCAGATGATATGATACTTTATGTAGAAAACCCGAAAGACTCCATCAAAAAAATTGTGAGAACTAATGCATGAATTCAGCAGGGTCACAGGATATAGCACCAATGTACAGAAATCTGTTGCATTTCCATACATCAATAATGAAACAACAGAAAAAGAAATCAAGGAATTGATCCCATTCGCCCTTGCACCAAATATAATACCCCTAGGTATAAACCTAACCAAAGATGGAAAAGAACTGTACTATGAAAACTATAGAACACTGATGTAAGAATTGAAGATGACACAAATAAATGGAAAAACATTCTATGCTCATGCATTAGAAGAACAAATGTTGTTAATAGTATCCAAAGCAATCTACACATTTAAGGCAATCCTAAAAAAATACCACCAGCAGTTTTCACAGAGCTAGAACAAACAATCCTAATATTTGTATGGAACCACAAAAGACCCCAAATAGCCAAAGCAATCTTGGAAAAGAAAAGCAAACCTGGAAGCACCACAATTCCACACTTCAAGCTATATTACAAAGCTGTAGCCATCAAGACAGTATGGTACTGGCACAAAACAGACACACAGATCAATGGAACAGAATAGAAAACTCAGAAATGGACCCACAACTATATGGTCAACTAATCTTTGAAAAAGCAGAAAAAAATATCCAGTGGAAAAAAGACAGTCTCTTCAACAAATGCTGTCAGGAAAACTGGACAACAACATGCAAAAGAATGAAACTGAACCACTTTCTTACACCATACACAAAAATAAACTCAAAATGGATTTAAGACCTAAATGTGAGACAATTTCTTTGACCTCAGCCATAGAAACTTCTTACTAGATATGTCTCCAGAGGCAAGGGAAACAAAAGCAAAAATGAACTATTGGGACTTCATCAAGATAAAAACTTCTGCTCAGCGAAACAGTCAACAAAACCAAAAGACAACCGACAGAATGGGAGAAGATATGTGCCAATGACATAGCTGATAAAGGGTTATTATCCACAATCTATAAAGAACTTACCAAACTCAACAACCCAAAAACAAATAATCCAGTTAAGAAATTGGCAGAAAGAAGACATGAACAGACATTTTTCCAAATAAGACATATAAATGGCCAACAGACACATGAAAAGATGCTCAACATCACGGATTGTCAGGGAAATATATATCAAAACCACAATGAGATATCACTTTATACCTGTAAGAATAGCAAAAGTTAACAATACAGGAAACAATACATGTTGGCAAGGATGTGGAGAAAAGGTAACACTTTTGCACTGTTGGTGAGAATGCAAAGTGGTGCGGCCACTCCAGAAAACAGTATAGAAGTTCTTCAGAAAGTTAAAAATAGAACTATCCTATGATCCAGCAATTGCACTACAAATTATTTACCCAAAGGATACAAATTTTATATCTATAAAGTTCATTAAGAACTTTTTAAGTCCCAACATTTCCAATCTGTAGCAGGGACAAAGATCTTTAGAAGCATTTTGAAAATGTTAAGATACATAAATATAATAAAATAAAGAAATATTTAACTGCATATTGATCTAAATAGCATTCTATTTATACATCTCAGCCAAACAAATTAAGCCATACCATACCAGAGCAACACCTCCGCCATAATGGCTATCACACATCTTCCCTTGAAAGGTTGCACCAACAAAATTTGATTTTTCCCTGTAACTTAAGTTAAAAAAGGATCATAATCATATAACTTTGTAAAATTAAGCATAATTACTATTGAATTTTCCTAATAACTTGTTTTGATTTCCATATTTATATAATAAATTGATAAAAATTTCCACCTAACTTTAGGGTAATGAGGCTTAGAAGTGACTAAACAGGTCTGCTTGTTTTGAAAACAATGAAATACATTTAAAAAATGAATAATAGAAAGTTAATTTTCATATTGAATTTTTAGAAAAAAGTATTATGTAGTATTTTTAAAAATTAAATAATTCCTAGAATATCAAAATAATAAAAATAAATAAAAGTCCTTAAAATAAGGAAGCTAGAGCAATACAACTGCTAAATAAAATGGGAAGAGTCACGTTATGAGCTGAAGTTTCCCATTAATCAGATAGATTTAGACAACCAGGATCATGAAAATATATGGCATATTCATGGGACAGAAAATAATTTAAAATATTATAATTCTGTAAATATATTATTTTTACATAATATAACAATATCTTATACATAGATCCTAAATATTAATAAGAGAAAAACAAAGAACTTATTAAATAGAAGGGGAGGTTTATATTTTTTAAAATGTAGCACAACGTAAATATGGTATGTTAGAGATATTAAAATAAACAGTAGTGTTGCCATATCCTCGTGTTTTTTTTGTTGTTGTTATCTTACGAAAATAAAGCATAACAAGAAGCCCTAATTACTACATTCATCATGTGTGTTTCTTCAGATAGATATTGCTATTATTTTAAGTATAGTTAGGGACATTTAATGATATGTTACACATTCTAACATAAGAAAGCATATGATAACAATATTGAGAGAGCGAATTTTAACTACAAACAAGTAAATAAAATGATTGACATCAATAATTCTGTTATAAAAACTGTGTTTTGAAAAATCACATTCACATGATGTTGTATGCAGAAAAAAAATGGCATATTTTCCCTAATGGCCTGTCAACTGTCAAAAATTAAGCAAATATGGATGTTTCCTTTGTATAAGACTTAGTAAAACCAAAATATGCTTACACAAGTAAAAATGCTATATCATGAGGACGCAAAACAAGATAAGATCTTTTCCATTTTAAAAATCTGTGTAATAATTCATTAGCATCTCCGGTTACTGAGATTTTATTTTCATCTATCCAAAGTTCCAATGAAGAGAGAATTATTGTAATATTAAATGATGTAAAAATCTAAAATAGAAGACATGAAGAAAATGTGTTCAAATATCATGGTTTAAATAGATCTGGAGATTTATCTATAAAAATAAACTGCACTGATAACAAATATTAAACAGAATTGTTAAGTCTGGATCAGATCTCACAGAGTATATTAGTAAGTAATAAATACTACTTATAAAACAAGTAATAATTAACAGTTTGAAATGCTTGTACTTCAGCAAGCCCCATGTGACGTGCTTTATCAATTTTATAATTATATGCATAACTTAATTAGGAATACATAATAACTATTATTCCTATTATTATTCCTACTCAGAAAACTGAAACTTAAAATAGTTACATAATTTGGCCTATTTCATACATCATGTGCATTCAGACAGTGCCATAAAAAAAAAGTATGGGAATGCTTTAAGTAACACAAGCAAATGCAAAAAGATTTAAAAAGCAAATACTTACAGCATTGGTCAGTCCAATCAACTGGAAGATCTTTTGAGTGACAACAATCGTATCAGAACCCATGTGATCATACTGACAAAGATAAGAAATTGTTTAAATTGCCAATTTATTAGTTTTTAAACATTATTATTATAGAAGTGATGTTATATATACTCAGTATAAAATAGGAAAAATATTTTTAAAATACAAAAGACACTACAAACTCTTCCAAAAATAAAAGAGGAGGGAACACTTCCAGACTCATTTTATGAGGCCACCATTACCCTAATACAAAAATCAAACACTGCAAAAGAAAAATACAAACCAATATTCCTAATGATCACAGATACAAAAAATCCTCAGCAAAATATAGGCAAACTAAATTCAACAGCATATTATAAGGATAACACATTGTGATCAGTAGGGATATTTTCCAGGGATGTAAGAATGGTTCGACATCTGCAAATCAGTCAGTATGATACCCTACATCAACAAAATGAAGGATACAAATTATATGATCAGTTGATGAAGAATCATCAGAAGGTGCAGAAAAAACATTTTAACAAACTTCAACATCCTTTCGTTATGAAAACTCTCACCAAAGTGGGTATGGATAGAAGGTACATCAACATTATAAAAGCCATATATAACAAGCCTATAGCTAACATAATTCTCAACTGGGAAAACCTGAAAGCTTCTAGTCTAAGATCAGGAATGAGACAAAGATGCCAACTCTCACCACTTTTATTTAACATAGTATCAAAAATCCTATTGAAAGCTAATACATAAGAAATAAAGAAGTTATACAAGTAGGAAAGGAAGAAGTAAATTGTCACTATTTGCAGATCACATGATATTATACATAGAAAACCATACAGATACACACACACACACTCAGAACTAATTTCTAAAATTCAGTAAGGTTGCAGGATAAAAAATCAATATGTGAAAATCTGTTGCATTTCTGTATACCAATAACAAAAAATTAATAAGAAAAAATAAAACAATTCCATTTGCATTTCATCAAAAAGAATAAAATACCTAGAAATAAGTTTAAATAAGGATAAAAGATATGTACAGTGAAAGCTATAAGACAATGATAAATTAAAAATGTAAAAAAATATAAGGATGGCTACAAAAAGAAATCTCAATTTGGATGCTCCTTGAACATACTTGAAAACAAAAATATATTAACTTTAAGAAGATAGTTTCTAGATAGTTTCTCGCTCTGTCTTGATATAGATATAGATGATAGATAGATGATAGATAGATAGATAGATAGATAGATAGATAGATAGATGATAGATAGATAGATAGATAGATAGATAGATAGATAGATAGATGATAGATAGACAGACAGACACATACCATTCTTCTGATTGCTGATAGGAGCCACTGGGCTTTAAAGAAAAAAATATACAGTGTATCTGATATGGTGAGCTTTCCTAACATCTTTTACTAAAGTATAGTTGACATGCAATATTAGTTTCAATTTGCAACATGGTGATTCAACATTTATATACTTTACAAAATGATCACCATAGTAAATCTAGTCACCATCTATCACCATACAAATTACAATATTATTGACTATATCCCTTATGTTATACCTACATCCCTGTGACTTATTTTATAACCAGAAATTTGTACCTCTTAATCCCCTTCACCTATGTCACCTGTCTCCCTACCGCTCCCCAACAACCACCAGATTATTCTCTGAATCTACAATTCTGCTTCTGTCTTGTTTCATATGTTCATTTGCTTTGTTTTTTTATATTCCACATATAAGTGAAATTATACAAAAAAGTGCAAAAAAATAGAAATATATACTGCATTCATGGATCAGAAGAATTAGCATTGTTAAAATGTCCATATTACCCAAAGGTAATATATATCAAATTTCCAATGACATTTTTCACAGAAATAGTACAAAGAGTCTTGAAATTTGTGTGGAACCACAAAAGACCCTGAATAGCCAAAACAAATTTGAAAAAGAACAAAGCTAGAGGCATCATGCTCCCTGATTTCAAAATATATTACAAAGCTATAGTAATCAAAACAGTATGATATTGCCATAAAAACAAACACACAGAACAATGGAACAGAACAGAAAGCTCAGATATAAAGCCATGCATGCCTTATGGTCAATTAATGTATAACAAAGGAACCAACAATACACAATGGGGAAAAATGGTCTCTTCAATATATGGTACTAAGAAAATCGAACAACACATACAAAAGAATGAAACGGTACCACTATCTTATGCTATACACACACTGAATTAAAGACTTGAAAGTAACACCTGAAACCATAAAACTCCTAAAAGACAACATACAGTAAGCTTTTTCACATCAGGTGGCAATGACTTTTTGGACTTGACACCTGAAACAAAGGCAACAAAAGCAAAACTAAGCAAATGGGACTACATCACTCTAAAAACCTTATGCACAGCAAAAGACAGCATGAACAAAATGAAAAGGCAACCTACCAAATGGGAGAAGATATTTGTAAATCATATATCCAATAATGGGTTAATATCCAAAATATATGAAGAATTCATATGACTCAATAGCAAAACAATCCAATTAAAAAATGGGAAGAGGATCTGAATAAACACTTTTTCTAAGAAAATATACAGATGGTCAAGAGGTATATGAAAAGGTACTCAACATTACTAATCATCAGGGAACTATGAATCAAAACGACAGTGAAATATTATCTCACACCTGTTAGAATAGCTGTTATTAAAAAAGACAAGAAATAGCAAGTGTTGGTGAGGATGTGTAGGAAAGGGAACCCTCATGCACTATTGGTGGGAACGTAACCCAGTGCAGGTACTCTGGAAAAGAGCATGAAGGTTCCTCAAAAAAATGAAAAATAGAGCTACCATATGATCCATCAATGCCACTTCTTGGTATTTGTCCAAAGGAAATGAAAACATTAACTCAAAAAGATATGTATGCACCCCTAGGTTCATTGTAGCACACAAAAACCTAAACATGGATGTTTATAGCAGTTTGGTTCACAATTTTCAAAACTTGGAAGCAACCAAGATATCCTTCAGTAAGTGAGTGAATGAATAAATTATAGTATATCCAGATAATAGAATTTTATTCAGTGCTGAAGAGAAATGAGCTATTAAACCATGAAAAGGCATGGAGTAAAGTTAAAAACATATTACTAAGGTAAAGAAAACAGTTTATAATGGCTACATACTGTATATTTCAATTACATGACATTCTGAAAAAGCCAAAACCATGGAGACAGTAAAAAGATCAGGCATTTCTGAGCATTAGAAGGATGGGAAGGATAAATAAAAATTACTAAGAAATTATTCTAAAGTTAGCAATTTTTAAAATTTACATTATTTCTATTAAATTAAGAGTAAATTTATAGAGATTTGATTTCCAATTTACTACTCATATTAGTAATTTAAAATACATTAAGGCAGAAATAAACTAAAAATGGTCATTGTCGTTTGTTAAAAATTTATTCCAACTTTTTTATAACCCTCCATTGCTAATATAAATGGACATAAACAAGTCAAAATATACTTACCAAATTTTTTTCAACTACAACATGCATTTCTATATACTGAGAAAACTCTGGAAGTGGCTGAAAAAAAAATCCACAAATTTTACATCAAAATTGAATTATTACTTAAATGTTTTAATATATATCACTACTTCATGAATTCAGTGTTGTAAAATACAATTTTATATATAAAAATAATTAGATAATTTAAGTAAAACTTGCTATCACTGAATCATTTGCAGAAATTTTGCCTTTGTCACTTCTTTTGTGCTTGATCAAATATTTAATTTACTCAAAAAAATTTCCTTTACTTCCATTGTCTATATTCTCATTGATACTGAGCTATTCATATTATTTTTCTCTAAAGAAACTTTTCCATTGACTTCCCATTACAAAATGTGAGTGTTTAATTAGCTTCAAAATTCTATTATACTGTAGTAGGCGATCCTATAGTTTTTTCCTATACCCCTAAAGAGTGAGGTCACATCTCTGTATCTAGAGGAGTGGGATTTCATTTGAAGAATAGAGTTAATTTTTGTATAATTTACCTCAGAAAAATTTTAGTGAATTAATTAAAAAAAAATGTTATCCAACAAAGAATCAAAATGAAAAACTATTTTATACCAGATCATAGATATCTCAAGATGTATACTCTGGGTACCATGTGATCCACTTAGATCATAGTGGTTAATTTAGGCACAAATGTGAAGCCTTAATGGTGTTTGAAATCTGGCTTATCATTTATGTGACTTAGACTGTTTCCCAAAAATGAAGATAAAGTAATAATTGTTATAATTACTATTAAAAAATTTGTTACTTATTTTCATTATTATTTTTTGGTGAAGGAGGAAGGCACTGGAGAAAACATCTAAGAACAGTCTTTGCAAAACCTTAAGACTATACATGTGGAAAACTTAAAATATTTTTAAGCTAAAATAACATACCATCTACATGCACTGGAAAATAATTTGGAAGCAGAAAAGGCTCATCAAATTTCAGAAATTGAGGAAAATTTTATCATGCTTATTTTAGTGTCTGCATTTTTTCTTCTTTACACTGATATTTAATCCCTTGAAAGTTCAAAACCATTCCATGTTAGATAAAATGTTTTCCTTAACATATGAAAGGAGTATTAAAGAGGGAACAACAAATCTGTGGTTTAGTGGAGACGAAAAGAGTAATGATTTTAGTGATTTAAAGGAGAAAGAAAAGTTGAGAAAGGTCAGAAAGACAAATTTAGGGCTCGTGGATTACTCATTTTTCCCCCCTCACTCTAAAATTCTCTTTCTTGGTCCAAGTTTTGGAGATTTGATGGTTTCATTGAAAAAATGCTGATGAAATCCCATTATGGTCTAACTGGTTTCTTATTATTTCCTCCAAAATTAAGCACCAAATGTTGCATAATAGTCTTGCTTATAGGACTCTACCCTTTCATTAAAGTCCCTAAACAAGAAAACGACACTACCTTACTAGAGGATAAAAATAAACATTTAAATTAATTGAGAGAAATAATATTTTAATGGATCGAGGGATTCAAACCTATTTCTTTGTTTTAATGAACATTAAATGTTGCCTAACATTCCCTGAGGTAAACCTTGATTTTTGAGATTCGGATTGGTTAATATTTAGTTAATAACAATTTATTTATTCATTTACTGAACAATAAGCTTCTAGCAGAAAAAAATTCACAGTCCATTATAGCCAAATAAAAGTTTAAGACAAAGATGCATAAAATAATTTCAGGAATTGTGTGTGTTGGAAAAGTGAGCAGATATTTGATTTAAAAAGACCACTAAAGCATTTTATTTAGTAAGAGAAAATAACCATATGCAGAGACAAATTACTTATATATGTGTTATATAAAGATAACTCCGGTTGCAGGGAAGTTTGCTTTAGTGAAGTAAATACTACAGAATTGAATCTAAGCAAGAAGATCATGTAATGCTACCAGAAGGTCCAACTGCAACATAGATAGATTAAAGATTTAAGTTGAAAAAATGTCAAAAGTCATGGGTAGGAATATTCAGGGAGTGAGAAGGGACATGAAGATAATTGATAGGCAACAGATAGATGATGAAAGATGATAGATGATAGATTAGATAGATAGATAGATAGATAGATAGATAGATAGATAGATGATAGATAGATAGATGATAGATACACAGATACATAGATGATAGATATATGTAGATGATAGATGATAAATAGATAGATGATAGATAGCTAGATGATAGATGATAGATGATAGATAGATGATAGATAGATAGATGATAGATAGATGATAGAGAACAGATGATAAAAAGATAAATACACAGATACACATATACATAGATACGTAGATGATAGGTATAGGTAGGTAGATACTATGTATTTGTATATTTTAACTTGGGATAACTCAGGAAAAAATTTAGAAAGAGAGTGGGAGATCTGTAAATCACAGGAGATAAATCCATGGAAAAATATATGACAAACAAATGAAAACCTGAGACATAACATAGGAAATATCAGTATCTAGGATGTGATTGTGTAAGAAAAAGTTAGAAAAAGTGGGATAGAATGAAAAACAGAAGAGTTTTATCTGGAGTAAAATAAGTAAAAAATTCCAGGGAGTTTTTATTTTATTTCACCATTAATATCATACTTAATGAAAATAGACTGAATCGTTCCCTCCTAAGATTTGAAAAAGACAAAGATATCTCTTCTCACCTATCCGACATTGTACCTGAGATGCTAACCAGGGTAATTCAGCAATGAAAAATAAATGAAAGGTATCCTAATTGCAAAAGAAGAGCATCGACTACCTTTATTGAAGATAACATAATCTTAAACATAGAAACCTACAAAAAGTTCAATAAAAAGCTAATAAATAATTTAAACAAGTTTGCAAAATACAAAATCAGTATATATAAACCAATAATTTCCAAACACTAATAGTTAGAAACACAACTTTGAAATAAAAATTAAGTGTGCAATATTTAAATAAAAAGTGTAGAAATAAATTTCACAAAAGATGTTTTGATGACAACTTGAAAACTGAACTACATAAAACATTGCAAAATGAAATTAAAGAAAACCTAAAAGCAAAAGGCTATTCAATGTTCATGGATAGAAAGAGTTAACGTTGTTAAATGGCAATATTTCCCAGAGCAATCTACAAAATCAACATAATCCCATCTGGCTTTTTAAGGGAATTGAAATAAATAAAATTTAAAATTTATTTGGAAATGAATACTACCCAAAGTAGCCAAACAATTTCATAAAAGAACAATCCCTGATTCCAAAAAATACTTCAAAGGTATAGTAGTTAAGAAAAAAAAAAAGGTGTGATTCTGTCATAAGAATAGATATAAGGATCAATGAAACATAATTGCAAGTGTAGAAATAATCCCAAACATTTACAGTCAACTGACCTTTGGGTGAATAAAGCAATGAAAATTCAGTGGAACAAAATATAGTTTTTTCAATAAAAGGGTAGGGAAAACTAGGTTACAAATAAAAAATGATGAATTTAGAACTCCACCTCACTCTATAAAAATTGACATAAATTGGATCATATGTAAGATATTAAACAATAAAAATTTTAGAAGAAATATAGTAATGAATTTTCTAACTCTGGTGTGATGGTTAATTTTATCTGTCAACTTGATTGGGCCACAGTGCCCTAATTTGTATTTAAACATTGTTCTGGATGTTTCTGTGAAAGTGATTTTAGGTTAGATAAACATTTATATTGGGGAATTTTGAGAAAAGCAGATTATCCTTCCAAATGGTTGGACCTCATCCAATCATACATATACATATACATGCATCTTGTTGATTATGTTTCTCTGAAGAAATATCTGCCCTGAAAGAGCCCCTTAACTACTGTATTTGGTGAACTGAGATTGCTGAAAACCAAGCTCAGAATCTCATTTATATGAATGGACAAATTATAACACAAGCTGAACTTCCAATGTTACATGAGCCTACTGTTAAATTGAGGACATTAATTAGGAAGAAATGATATCCTGAAAACTGCAATGAAGACATATGGGAAGACTCTGATGAAGCTCGGGTTCAGTGAGCCCCTAAATTCTGATGAATCTTCTTTGCCAGTAGAAGTAACCTTTCCATCCCTGTATAAGGTTAACCCTGTCTTTCTTGAGGAAAAAGTAATGACCTCTCTCAGGCAGTTGTTTTCAAAGATGTTGGTGATTCTCCCCAGGACTTTAGATATGTATCTTCAATATTTATGTGAATTGCATTTGTGTTAATTATATCAAAATTTTGACATAATAAATATGGAGAAAGAAGTGCATCTGCAGACAGTGAAGATCTAGATTTCAAGAAAACATGCTACTAACAGTGGAAAATGCCAGCTTGGAGTTCTAAAAAATTGAATGACTAATTTTAAGGCTTACAATCGAAGTCATGATGTTTCTGGCACATCTATCTATCTACTATAATGTTATGTAAATAATTTGTACATTAGAAAAATACATCGTTTATATATTTGCTTGGTAATAATCATATATTTTACTCAATCACCTACCTCTATACTTTGTATTTTATAGGGCATTTCTCTTGATTCAATATCCTTCTCAGCATATAAAGAAACACCTTTATTCCTGTGTTTTACTTGATAAATCACATGTTCAAAACCAATTGAAGGTTCCAAGGGCTCAATACCATAACTTACATTTTCAAACTGTAGTAAGCCCCTACAAATTTCAAAACATAAGTAAAAAAATAAGATAATGCATTTTAAAAGTCAATACAATAAATAAGAAAATGACACTGAATGAGTTTATTTTTTAATTGTGTGTAGATTATTTTGAGCGTTAGTCTGAGATGGTAATGTAGGAAAAAGTTACTGAATATCCACAGGCTTACAGAGTGGCACAGAATACTAACATTATTAGTATTCACTTAGCAATTCGTATTTTATAGTCTACAAATATATCAAAAATCTTAATTCAATATTGGGTAGGAGACATTACAAGAATTTGCATTCTATGCTTTTCCACTGAGAGTTTCCCACAATAAGTCATGCCTCACTTTAGAACTCCTGAATATAATTTTAAGAATATAAACATTTCTGGGGTGCCTGAGTGGCTCAACTGGTTAAGCAACCAACTCTTGGTTTTTGGCTCAGCTCATGATCTCAGGGTCATGAGATCAAGTCCTGTGTCAGGCTCCACTCTGAGCATGGAGCCTGCTTAGGATTCTTTCTCCTTCTCCCTCTGCCTCTTCCCACTTATGCTCTCTTTCTCTCTCTCTCTCTCTCAAAAAAAAAAATAATTAAAAAATTTCTAAAACACTATTCTACTTTGTAATCATAAAATGATATAATATAACCTGAGTCCAGTACATGTGCTAACGATCACCATAGAATTTGGATAACCTTCAATATACCCTTGGTAGTGGCAAAAATTCTGAAAAATAAAGATAAAATACATGTATCTCTATTAGAATAATTCATTAAAACAATTCATGTTAAAGGAACTATTTTCAAATATTTAAAACATGTATGTTTATTTGTGTGTATGTATCAAATGCTCATTGTTTCCAAAATAGATTTATAAGATTATTAAATGAACATTTGGCTCAATTCTCCAAAAATGTCCCCGAAGTGTCAAAAAGCATTTTGCACTGATTTTGAAAACTTCAAAATTGCTCCCAAGTACCCTATTTTCAAAGGGTAATCATAAAATGTTAACTCTTGGTATTCAGAGAATTAAAACCTTTAAGTATTAAAAAAGAAAAGAATTATGTACATTTTCATATTTTTTCCTGTTAAAAACTAAACATGACATTTGCAGTCATTCGGATCAAAGTAAAAATCATTAACAACTTTTTTTTTCCTCACACTCTCTTCACTTAATTTTGTAAGATAGAGGTTAAAAAAATGAATCCAGAAGAGAATTTTTCTTCTCAGAAATATTTGAGTGTAATGGCAGAGTAGCTTGCGTTAACTCTCTCACTGATAACAAATATAAACTCTGGAAAAATAATTTTTAAACTATCACTACAAAGGCAGGAAAAGTAAAGCAGGGGGCAGGGAATCCAAACTAGAAGAAGAAAACTGCATTTTCTGGATTTGCATTTGTAATGGTTTTCACCTGAGGGCACTAAGGCAACTTAAAGTAGCTAATGTTCCAACAACAACAACAAAAAACAAAATTACTGAGTGTCTAGAAATTGAGATGCGATAGGAAAGGAGGAGGCACAAAGAGAGGCCTTAAAAATGGGTGCTATTAACTCAGGCGTAGGTTCTGTACTTACATCTATATTGAGACTATATGAAAGAAATCTCAAGTAGTTTAGCAGAAACTAAGACAAGAAAAACTGAAAGAACTAAGGAGAGATTTTGGGCTGTCTCCAAACACAAGAGAGTAGAATTTAGAAACTGGTTCCAGTCAAGTTAATTGTCTGCAATAGTAAGAATAAAAACAGTCACAAGGTCCAATGTATCATTGAATATGGCCAGTATATGATTTTAAAATATTGTGTATATGAATAAAAGAAAAATGTGGCCCATAGTCAAGAGAAAAATCCAAAAGAGAACTGATCCTGAAACAACTCAGGATTTTGGAATTAGTTAAGAAAAAAAAAGGCATTAAAACAGATATTAAAAATGTGATCAATAATATAAAGGAAAATTTGAGCACAGTAGGGAAATTTAGCAGAGAAATAAAGGTTATAAAAAATGTCAACTCTAGGGATGCCCGGGTGGCTAAGTTGGTTTAGTGTCTGCCTTTGGCTCAGGTCATGATCCCAGGGTCCTGGGATTGAGTCCCCTATTGGGTTCCTTGCTCAGCAGGAAGCTGCTTCTCCTTCTTCCTGCTATTCCCCCTGCTTGTGCTCTCTTTGTGTCTCTCTCTCTCACACATAAATAAATTAAATGTTTTTTAAAAATTTAAAAAAAATAAAATGAATATAATGGATAAGTCTTACTGCACATTAGAGAAGGTAATAGAAAGGGTTAAAAAAAAGTACCTAGAGTATGAACCTACAGATATTATCAAATCTGAAAGAAAGCTGAGGAAAAAAAAGAGTCTTTAAAAATTAAATATAGTTGCAGGGTGTCTGGGTGGCTCAGTCAGTTAAGTGTCTGCCTTCAGTTCAGATCATGATCCCAGAGTCCTGGGATCAAGTCCCACATTGGGCTCCCTGTTCAGCAGGGAGTCTGCTTCTCCCTCTCCCTCTGCTGCTCTGTCAAATAAAGAAATAAAACATTTTTTAAAAAAATTAAATACAGTTGCAGCAATCAGTGAGACAGTGTTGTCTAATATATGTTTAATTGGAGTCTCAGAGAAATGGAACTCTCTTCTCTTTGTTTCTTATATGTATACATTTGTATTTATTTGTATATACTAACCTTTTTCTTTTTCCTTCTTCATGTTATTAGTTTTCCTGCAAGTTGTTGGAAGTTAACTTCACAATTTAATCTCTAGTTAACATAGTATTAATTAATGGACACGATGGCTCTTGTGATTGTGTGTCTCCTCAATTGAGGGGAAGGGTGGGAATTTCTTCCCTTGTAAAAAGGGTAGCTGAATCTTGTTAAATAGAAATACAGGGTAATTATGTTGTTTACCAGAGTTCAAATGGGTGCAAATGAAAGCTGACTAGTCAAAGTTGTAGACTTTATCGATTATTGATGTCTTGGCACTCAGCTCCTAATAAATCTTTTACCTGCTTTGTGAAAATAAATCTGGGCCCCTAAATTATTTTTTCCTTTGCCAAGTGGCTCTGAAGTTTTGCCAGTAGAGGGTGTTGAAGAGTGTGAGGCCAGAGCTTTGTTTCCTGGTTCCAGTGTGCTAGTTTGGAAGGCTCCTTTAATTGTCCTGCTCATTGCACCACCAGGATCCCTCAGTGCTTGACGTTTCTCCAGTACACAGATCCTTTAGTGTATCATGGTTACTAGCACCCATCAGCCAGCAGGTTCCTCCCATAATTCTGGTCTCTCTCCTTTTGTAGCAGAGTAGCTTTGTGAGATCCCTCTTCCTGAACAGCTTTCCTGACTACCCTAAACAGATTTCTGAGAAGTTCCAAAGGGAAACTCTATGGCTATACCTATTGGTACAGCACCATTGTGACTTCCTACTATTCAGAGATTCACAGCTGTGCCCCTTCTAACGAGGTTTGCATCTCAATCCTGGGATAATGAGATTGGCTTTTTCATTTCAGTCCTAGGATTGCTGGCTGCTTCTTGTATCCAGTATTCCTATGTTTTTTAGAGTTCTCTTTACTTCTTATTTTTTATTCTAGTCACTGTTACAGCTAATAATTCTTTATATTACACTTTCCCTGTTCAAGTTGCTATATGGTTTCTTTATATTGATTAAACAAACTAAAACAGTATCTAGTCTTATTTTTTTTAATATTTCATTGGCATACCATCAATGAATTACTTTGTATTTTCTTTTTTTTGTGGGCCCATGTAGAGTTTCAGCTGTATGAATCATACTTCATAAGATCAAGATAAAATACCCGGACCTTTCCACCAGCTTTTGTCTACTTCCTTCCAAATGTGGTTTCTATTATTCAGATTGATAACATTTCAAATTCTTTAGAATAATCAATAAGTTATATCAGCATTATAAATAATGGGAAAAGTTGTAAATCAGTAAGTAAAAAATCACTTTTAAGTAAGCATAGGATAAAATTTTCATGGAGGAATCCAAAAGCTCATCATTATTATTATTAATCAATTTCCTTCTTTGGTTTTTCCTGTTCTTATCATTTCCATTTCTTGCACTGTTTTTCTCTATTACATCTTGTTCAATATTCTCCTTGCACTAAAAAGAATGCATATACTGTTGCTACTGTGTGTTATCTCCTATAAATGTTGATTAGATGAAGTGGATTGATAGTTCCACTCAAGGTCCAACAGATTTGCTGAGTTTCTTTCTACTTCATCTATCAATTATTGAGAAAAGAATATTTAAATCTTCAATTATCTTAATAATTTATCTATTTCTCTTTTCATTTCTGTCCATTTCTGCCTCTTACAATTTGAGGTCTGTTTTTATGTGCATACACATTTTGAATTATTATGCTGTCCTGGTGATTTTACCTTTTAATCATGATGAATATTTATTTTTTCTAGAGAGGTTGTAAAGTCCATGACAATAATGAACGGCTTATACTTGTCAGCTCTAGGGACTGGGAACAAATTCTTTCTATGTCTGGAGGGCTGATTTGTTCCTTTGTAGATAAGTCTGTATTTAGATAATATGACTTTAAAGGATCAAAATCTATTGTAGACTTCATTAAAGACAAATTTACCTACTTTTAATCTAATTTAATAACCTTCCTGATTTTTCCTGCACTGGAAGTAGGCTTGCAGCTTTGCAAATGTAAGTTACCTATATGGCACCATATACTGGCAGTTGAAGCCAATGTTAACAACCTACTTCGTTCAGGTTATCAATAAAGCATTCTTTGCTTTGTTTTTTAAATTATACATTTATCTCTCATGGTTACCTCCTCAGCAGTAGGAAGCAAGTTAAGTGTTGGGTATGGCAGAATTACATAAAATTCAGGTATGGGATACTGTAGGCATGTGTATCTTTTTTTGTCTCACTGGTTCTAACTGTGTCTCTCTCTCACTCACACACACACAAACATACACTTATTGATGCCACACACACATATTATATATTTATGTGTGTGTATGACATTGTTTGACAGCATGTAGTATTTATATATTTCTGTAGATGACGCAGATATTTGCCTAATCTATTGAACAAAATTCAAAGCAAATCATCATATCTATTATTTCTTTTGTTAATGGTTTAGTCTAAATAAAAATGCTTTAAAGTACTGATTGATTCACTATACAGAAATCAGGAACACAAACAGAAAAAAAGAATAGGAATTGTTAGGGCAGCAGAAAAGCAAGAAAGAAAAAAAGAAAAACAGCATTTCAGACATGGGTAATCCCTGAAATTCTATGCACACTGCTCTATTATTTTTACAATAAATTATAGACATTATTAAATGACCCTGAAGTGTTCCAAATACATGAAAATTTAATATATTCTTAAATATACATGAAATTACATGTGTATTTATTTGGCCCTTGATCATATGTTAGACAAGTCTTTGGATTCTCCTTTACTTTCTGGATTTACCTTTCCTGATTCAAATCATAGTTTTTTCACTTTTAAGTATTTCATGATCTTTTCAATCCTATTGCTACATGTACTTAAGTACATACGTGTACATCATCGTGAAATAATAGCTTAAAGAAATCACAACCATTTTTGGTTTGTGTAAAAAGGGTAACTTGAGACACAGTGTGTAAGCAGAAAGTTAGGAGTCCCCAGAAAAAGAAAGATGAGACATAGCTTTTGTGACACAAGAGAAGTCATTTTAGGCCCCCAGCTATTTTTTTAAATAATAATTTTTTATTATGTTATGTTGGTCACCATACAGTATATCCTTAGTTTGTTGCTTTTCCCCCCCATGATTCATGATTTGTGTATAACACCCAGTGCACCATGCATTCTGTGATCTATGCCCTACCAGCACTATTTGCCCAAGGACAGCTCTTGTAGAGCTTCCTGAGGTATCAGAATTACAAAGAAATGCAAAACCCCTCAGTAGTTAAGGATGTTAAGGGAACAAAGGGAATGCAAAAACTAAGTCTCTACCAGGCCAGGAAATAGCCTAACCACATCAAAGACAATAAATCTGTAGTAAAACTCCCAGAGCTGTTTCAAAAATAAGCAAAACCCTGCATTCTTTACCCAAGATAAGAGCACAGGACCCCATCTAGTTTGTACTGGCTCTCTGAGCATGCCCATAGCCCCCTCCCCTTGTCCAACACTTACCTCTGTTTCATTATAATGCTAAAATCTCCACCCTATGAGGAGCACAAGCTTCATTAACAAGCATAAAACATGTGTATGGGCATATTTTCCAAGGACACCTGCACAACTTTATGCCCACCTTTACACACCATGACAAAACTCCCCTTTCTGAATATTCACCCTAAACACGAAATAAAAAGAACCTGCTCATTCCTGCTTAGGTTTTGGAGCTATTCCCTGTGACCTTATTTGTCGCAAATAGTCTCCTTTATGTGACAACCACCTAGTACAGTCTCTGTCAGTAACTCATCAAGGAGCTAACTCATGCTAGTTCAGTTATAGCATCATCAAAAGTAAATGGTTAACTTCACTTAAAACAAAACATCACTCCAACCCTTTGTTTTCTAACAGGCCAACCCTAAGCAAGGTGGTCACAGAAACTCACATAATGAAGGTAAAACAGGCAGTAAAAGTCATACCTGAAGCTGTTGTTCAAGAGGTGTCGTACTTCCTGTACCATTATAACCATAAACTCTAAAATTATGAGGTAAAAAAGCTCTGTAAAATAAAAGTAAAAGGTATATAATGGGGAATTTGTTTTCTAAGCTCCTATTTTGAAAAGATGCCTATTTTATTGTATTTCTTATAGACAGGTAGATAGACAGGGTCTATCTTATAGACAGGGTTGGGGAGAAATAGAGTCCTGAATTCATGGACTTTGTTCTGATTTTACTCAAAAATCCTGGTGTCTAGATCTCTTCTCACTCACTTTACAATCACACTGTCCTCTAGGCTGTTTTTTAAAACATAATCCGCAAGGGGCAGCTGGGTGGCTCAGTTGGTTAAACATCTGCCTTCGAACCTTGAGTTGGGCTCCCTGCTCAGCAAGGAGTCTGCTTCTCCCTCTGTCCCTCCCCCTCCTTGTGCTCTGTGCTCTCTGTCTCTCAAATAAATAAATATAAAATCTTAAAAAAAATAAATAGGCAAGTTTTGCCTCCAAGTATTTGTACCTGTTGTTGCCCCTTCCTGGGATGCTCTTCAGCATAGTTCATTGTCTCATCTACTTCAAGTCTTTGCTTACATATCAACTTCTCAGTGAGGCTTATCTTGGAAAGTTTATTTTTAAAATGCAACTTTCTTAATTATCAAAAATAAGATTTTCAAACAATACTTCTAACTCTGCTCTCTATTTTTGTTTAAGCACTTATCACCTTCTAACATTCTTCCTAATGCACTCATTTGTGATATTGATGTAGGAAAAACGTTAGGGTTCAAAGCCAACAGCCAAGAAATAATTCTTGAGATGTCTTTGGTGCAAAAGGATGGTTTTTTTTTTTTTTTTTATTCGACAGAGATAGAGACAGCCAGCGACAGAGAACACAAGCAGGGGGAGTGGGAGAGGAAGAAACAGGCTCATAGCAGAGGAGCCTGATGTGGGGCTCGATCCCATAATGCCAGGATCACGCCCTGAGCCGAAGGCAGACGCTTAACCGCTGTGCCACCCAGGCGCCCCTCAAAAGGATGGTTTTATTAAAGCACGGAGATAGGACCCGTAGGCAGAGAGAACTGCATTGGAGTCATGAGGAGTCATGGATTATATGTTTTCAAGTTGGGAGGGGGTTAGTGATAGGGTCAGTCTCTAAGAAATTGTGGAAGCAAGGTTTCCAGGACCTTGAGGGGCTAGCATTGTTAGGAAAATTTCATTCATGACTGTCTAATAAAACCATCTTCATGAGACTCTTCAGATGTATATCAGTGGGTCATATGCTTGTGGGATGATTGCCAACATGTATCTTTGGGGGTAGAGATAAAGGAAGTTTCCAAAGGAATTTTTATATGTTAAAGTAGACTCACAGGATCCTGGGGGTTGAGCTAAGATTGCCTTTTGCCCTTAGCAAAGTATTAACATCAAGACAGCTCAGTTTCTAGAGCATGTCACTCTGCCTATTTCAAAGACTTGTCAGTGGGCTGTAGGTAACAAGGAAATTTAATTTTTCCTTTGCCTTTCTTTCCCACATTAATATCATTATTAGTCTCATTTGATAACAATATAAACAGAGATTCTGTCCCTTTTGTTTATTAGTGCATCTCAAGCACTTAGAAGAATATTGGTAAAATAGCAAATGGTAAATACAGATTGAACTAATGTGACAAGAATTCGACAGATTAGATGGAGAACTCACATCACAATATATTATTTGTAAATATGGGAAGAATATGCTGACATGGCTCTATAAAGAGAAAGGGTAAATGTAGATATCCCATTTCATTTCTCTAATAAGCATAATATAAAGAGTTGTGATTACCACGGCAGTCTGGATTTGTTGAAGCAAAAGGTCAAAGAGCCAAACATTAATAAGCAGAGCCAGATTTTTTGCATTGTTGTCATACCAAAAAATAATATGACCCACAGTGGGGTGGGGCTCCAGGAAACACAGAGATTCTGAGTTGAAGGTCCTATGAAGAGATTTAGCTGGTCATATGCAGACACCAGTTTTTTGGAAAAGAAAGAAAAATTCAAATGTCTGTGTTTGGGCAAGAAAGCTCCTGGGATGTCTAGAAAGAGGCAGAACCCCTGGTGTCATGTACCCCTAGAGAGAAAGTAATGAATTCTTGAGGTATATAAAATATATAGCTTCTCTCCCTGTAAAGTATTTTGCCAATGTTGGAAATTGTGAGAGTGGCCAAGGAGCTAAACTTAAATTCTCTGAAAACAAGAGCAAATATATATATTTTTAAACTGGTAATACAGAATCAATAAGCTCTATGTGATTTAAGCATGATAAAAGCAAAGAAAAATCACATCTGATTTGTTTAAAAGACTAATGAAAATCAAAATAAAATCTTCAAAGTATTAAGAGGAAAGAGAAAAACAAAAAATGTTACTTTCAAAGACTGACAAAGACTGACAACTACCTTGTCAATAAAAATGAAGAAAGTCAGAAGACAACAGAATGACAATTTTAAAAGGCTAAAGTCATTTTAAAAACATCATCCTAGAATTTATCCCAGCAAAAAAATGTTTAAGAGTAGGGTCAGGTAAAAATTTAACAATGAATACAAACCAGTATAATTAAAAACAAGCAGAATTGCAACAGAAATAGAATTACAGAGAGATATATAAATTAACTGCATATAGAAATGGAAATGCGGGAAGAAATGAAAAGCACCAGAATGAGTAAACTTATGGTTAAATATAAAAGAATATTGACTGTACAAAAAATAACCTCTTTGGGGTTTAAAAGTATGCAGGATTATAATGGCTGAAGAAAAATGATGAAAGCATAAAAGAAGGCAAGTGGAATTTAAAAATTTAATGATTTGACAACATAAGGTAACTGATAAAATAATAATGCATATTAGGTTCAATAACTCAGAGATTAACCTGTTAATCTAGATAAACTACTAAAAAATAGTAAAAGAATGTATAACAAAGAATTTATTTGATGGGAAATGGTACAATATAAAACGACAGATTCATTAAAATGAAGACAATAAAAGAAAAAATAATATAAAATAAAAGGCACAAAAAAATAATACAATGATCTCAAAAATTATATGGAAAATCAAAGGGTCAAGAAAAGCAAGGACATCTTAAAACTGTTGAACAAGGCTGGGCATTAAGAACGATTATAAAGTCACTGTAATTAGTACAGTATGGTATTTGTATAGATAAATAAGGTGCAAGAATAAATATATAAACTAGCAGAAGAGAGAAAAGGGTCCAGAGTCATTCAATTTATGACATTGATTACATTACAGTGCAGTGAAGATAGGTTGTGTTTTCTTCCCAACAGCTTTTGCTAAATCCATAGAATGCTAATATGAAAAAATATTTAAATCTTCACTCTTACGCTCACAAAACACATAAATATCAATTCTGGATGAATCTTAGAGCTAACTGTGAAAGTGGAAACAATAAAAACCATTAGAATGAAATAGTAGCTTTGATGGATGTCTGTATGTATACAATCATTTCTTTCAAATTACAAAAAGAAGAATAACTACAAAGTAAAAAATGATCATTTGGACTGCATTTAAAGAAAGAATTTCACACTCAATAAAAGAAAAATCCAGACTGGATAAAAATTGAAAGAAAATGGTAGGAAAAATGTAGTTTACAAATACTAAACAAAAGAAAATTAGTGTAACTATACATATATCAGATAAAATTTAAAATAATTACTAGCCACTTCATAATGTTAAAATTTTATTCACCAAAAAGGTAAAATTTTTAAAATTTTTATTTAATTTTTTATAATCTAAAAATATGGAATTCAAAATTAATCAATTTGAAAAATCACTGTGAAAGATTTTAACACATATATATTACTAAATAGAAAAATCATTTTTTAATAAGGAAGAATTCTAGGACATGATTTAAAAAGAACATTATAGTAAATAATTGCAGAATATGCTATTTTGTAGTACGTATAGAATATTTACAAAAACTGAATATACATTACATCACAAAGTTAGCCTCAACTTTAAAAGGACTGAAATCAAAGAATATTCTATGATCAAAAATTGCTAGAAATAATATCTAGAAAGTGCCACATGTATTGGTATTTAGAGATACAGTGAGATAACTCATGGGCCAAAGAAGAAATATAATATAAACTTAAAAATTTTTGCTAATGGTAAACCAGGGAAAATTCTACACATCTAAAAATGTGAGGGGCAGCTAGGCAGTATTTGGAGTAAAAAGTTGGCCTTAAATTTTTTAACTAGAAAATAAAAATGGTTGATGAGTAATCAACTTAGAATTCTTTTGAGGAAGTTATAAACAAAAATCAAAATAAACACAAAAAAATTAAAAGCAAAGTAATAACACAAAAATCATACAATGTAGAGGACACCTGGAGTAAAGGAGCATTTTTTTATGCAAGATAAAACTATAATTTTTCATAAAGGAAACATTCTCTTACTAAAATACCATCAGTGTGAAAACAGAAGGCATAAAATAGAAGTTATTTGAAAAACACATCATGAATTAGACTTTTAGGCAAAAAGTTAAAAGAATTACTGAAAATAGGAAAGAATAGGTCAGATTAGGCATGTCTTTTTAAAAAGTATAAATGTCTTTTTTAGGTGCTTCACAAAGAAGAAAATCCAAGCAGCCAACTGACGTATTTTTAAAAGTATTCAGACTTATTTGCATTTAGAGAGATACATATTAAATCACAGTAAGACGTCAGTACATAATCAACAGTTATTGAAAACTTGAACTATCTACCATTATTAATATAATATGCAATTCAGAGGGGCATATAAATTAGTCTAATGCTTTGGGAGAATTGTTTAATAATTATGACAATGCATATAATTTAACCATCCAGACTATCCTTAGTTACATGTCCTAGAAAATCTTGTGCACATGTGCCAAAGAATACATATACAAGAGTTTTCATATTTGAATATCTGTAATAACTCCATAATAGAAAAAACCAAAATGTTCAAAATAACAGAATTGTTGCATAATCATGAAATTGGATCCTATGCAGTAATAAAAATGGATAAACTGGAATTATTTTTAACAACATTGATAAATATCACAGGCATTATTTTGAGTGACTGAAATAAGCTGTAGGAGAATATGCTGTGATTCATTTAGAATTCAAAACGCACAAATAGAAATATATTACTTAGGATAATTAAATAAAATCAAGGAAATGGTTATCACAATGATCAGGAAAGTAGTTACAAATAACAGGGATGGAAAATGGTAACTGTATGGCTTTTGGAGGGCAGTCAATGTGTGTTTAATGTTCAGGGGTACAGGAATGCTCACTCATAATTATTCATTTAGCTGCATAAAATATTTCATGTATTTTAATTTATATTTAATATATTGTACAACAAGAAATATTAAAACAACAATTAAATAAAGGTAATTGGTGGTGATTTTGTGAAAGAGAGAAGCCCAATCCCCTATTTCCATTTACACTCTCAACATACAGAAATGACCAATTAACTTTAACCATTTTTAAATATGGTACTACATTAAACAATAAAATGTGTTGACAAAGTATGGCCTACAGGCCAAACCCAACCCACCACTTTTTAAAATATATATAAAGTGATATTAGAATATAGCTATGCCCATTTATTTGAGTATTCCCTATACCAGCTTTCACAATGGCAGAACTGAGTGGTTGCAAGAGAGACCATGTGGAGTTCATTCTAAAATGTTTGCGCTTTGCAAAAGGTGTACTGACGCTTGCTTTAAACAGAATGATCGAAGAAGTAAAATAAAGACTAGTGTTGCAGCTGAGTGAGCAGGTGACACTGCAAACTAGGACAGAATCTGGACCACAATTGTGCCTTAGGGATGGAGGGTTAAATGGCCTGTGATCTCTACCATGAGAACACACCGTGGACTTTCCAGTAGAGAGCACAGAGCTAGAAATATCCTCAGCAATTTGTAGACAGAAGGAGAAAAAAATCAATACCTGCTGTCTGTAGACAATGGGCAGAATGAAGCTACCCAATCCTGAAAATGCAGGAGCATCGCATGCAAAAACGAAAACCCTAAACTACATCTCAAGCAGTTGTGGAATGGATTACAAATGGCCCCATCATTGCTGCAACTCTGAGATGACGAAACATATAAACATTGGAACAAGCTAAATGGACCCACCAGGAATGAAGCAGAAACATCTATAAAACCACTTGCTTGATGTAGGGTTGCCACAAAAACATTCAATCTGTAAAAAAATGTAGTATGTGTGAAGCACAATAAAATGAGGTTTGCCTGTAGTATTACCCTCAATGTTCTAATCTAGATCCATTCCTGACTTTGGCAAAAACACCTTTGAGCAATGTGATAAAACTGGTGTTCTAATTTTGTGTGTTTGAAGGCCCTAGGCGATTGCCAAGTTTCTGTACAAGACACATATCGCTGCTAGCTCTGCACACAGCCAAAGCTTCATAGGCTGCTGAGAGTGCAAGTGACATCACCCTGTTTGTATATAAACTGTTGGCTAAGCCTGAAGCCAACTACCTGTCAAGACACCCTGAGTAGGGACAGTGATCACTGAAGGCTTTGTGACTCCACCAGCAGGGATTCCCTGGCCACACTTTATTCTGTCTCCTCTTCACTACAGTATTACTCACTATATTCTCATCTGTTGCATATAAAATGAAAAAAAATTAAAGGTTTACATTTTACTCTGATTACAGATTTGGTCATATCTAAAAAGTTGAGTTCTATTTGTGACTACTTTATCGACATTCTGCAACAATATTTTGAATTTTTCTAAGCCAAGACTTATTTGGTAACTCTTACTTAATTTTCAAAAAGCTGGTTCTTCTTTGATTAAACATTCATAATTATGTTCTAATTTTATCATGCTTGTCATTGAGAATGTGGTTACTTTTCAAAGATTTTGTGTTCTACTATGTGATGGTTTTTGCTTAAGTGTACTTTGCTTGTATGTGTGAAAAGAAAAGCATTAATTGTAGAGTGTGTAATACTTGATTCATAAATTATATCATCAGTAGTTGTATTGTCTATTCTATACCCTGTTTTCCTAATGTAAAAAAAGACAAAGCTAAAGAAATACACTGCCGTTCAGAAGCTGTCTCTTTTATATTAGGAAAAAAGTATAGAATATATAATACAACCAATGATGACACAGGTGACTAACAGACACATGAAATGATGCTCAACATCACTCTGCATCAGTTAAATACAAATCAAAACCACAATGAGGTATCGCTCCACACTTGTCAGAATGGCTAAAATTAACAACACAAGAAACAACAGATATTGACAATGGTGTAGAGAAAGGGGAACCCTCTCACAGCGTTGGTGGGAATGCAAACTGGTGCAAATGCTCTGGAAAATAGTATGGAGGTTCCTCAAAAAGGTAAAAATAGAGCTCCCCTATGACCCAGCAACTGCACTACTAGCTATTTACCCAAAGGATACAAAAATGGTAATTCAAAGGGATACATGCACCCCAATATTTATAGCAGCATTGCCAACTATAGCCAAATTATGTAAACACCCCAAGGGTCCATCAACAGATGAATGGATAAAGATGTGGCATATATGAAATGGAATATTATCCAGCCATAAAAAAAGAATGAAATCTTGCCATTTGCAATGACGTGGATGGAGCTAGAGTGTATTATGCTAGGTGAAATAAGTCAGTCAGAGAAAGACAAATAGGGTATGATTTCATTCATATTGGAACTTAAGAAACAAAACAGATTAACAGGGGGAAAAAAAGAGAGAAAGGCAAACCATAAAAGTGACTTAACTATAGAGAACAAACTGAGGATTACCAGAGGGGAAGTGGGCGGGGGATGGGCAAAATAGGTGATGGGGATTAAGGAGGGCACATGTGGTGAGCACTGGGTGTTGTATGTAAGTGATGAATCACTAAATTCTACTCCTGAAACTAATATTACACTATGTGTTAACGAACTGGATTTTATTTTTTTAATTTTTTTAAATTTTATTTATTTATTTTTGTAATTTTTACTTTGCTGTATTAGTCACCATATAGTACATCCCCAGTTTTTGATGCAATGTTCCATGATTCATTACTTGCATATAACACCCAGTGCACCATGCAATATGTGCCCTCCTTAATGCCCTACACTGGCCTATAAATAAAAATTTGGAGAGAAAAAAATAATTTCACAATTTTAAAAATATATTAATGTAGATTTCTGAAATTCCTATTTTAACTGTTTAAAAAGTATCATTACAATTCTGATTTTCCTTTATTCCTTCGTATGATGTGCTTATTATTTCTAAATTCATCAGCTGGCATGGGATTAAGTTTGGCTAATGACAATTATATTCCAAGTCCTAACAACATTCTGATATAATGCGTTAAGTAATTTTCTTTTACTTATCACTATTCTTTCCATCCTAAAATTCATGATGTTCTCTTCAAATATAGCTGAATATGAGGGATTCAAAAACAAGACATATTTATGTTTTTTTTTCTAAATAAACTTTTTTTTAAGATTTTATTTATTTATTCAACAGAGAGACAGCCAGCGAGAGAGGGAACACAAGCAGGAGGAGTGGGAGAGGAAGAAGCAGTTCTTAGCTGAGGAGCCTGATGTGGGGCTCGATCCCATAACGCCGGGATCACGCCCTGAGCCGAAGGCAGACGCTTAACCGCTGTGCCACCCAGGTGCCCCCATATTTATGTTTTGATAAAGATTTAAAAATAACAAAATTCATCTTTCATGAAATCCATGGATAACCAAATAAAAATCTGGTGCTACTGAGAAGGAGAAAGATGGGAGTATACACTACAGGTTCAACGTCTAGATATTTATTATATAGAGTTAAAGTTTTTTAAGGCATAAAATAAGAGACAAATGAATAGCCAGTAACTAGGAGAATCTAAAAATGCAAAATAATTACATTGTAGATTAATTATAAACAATAATGAGATCAAATACAGGTGATAGAATAATGTAGGTCACCTACTTTTGCATTAGGTTCACCGTGTATGTTTTTCCTTCAATCATAATGTTGTAGGACACCTGGAAGAAGAGTATATTAAAAAGGCAAAGAAAAGTAAGAAGAATGTTAGAAAGGAAAACTATCTTTTTCTATTAATGATAATTACATTCAAAGCACATGAATACAATAAAAAGAGGAAAATTTATAATTTAATGTTGATTTCAATGAAACTTGATATTTAAATATTGGCTTTCATAATAAAGATGGGTGGAAGAATATGATTTGTGTCATTTACTTGGTAATTTTTAAATATTAATAAAACTAATAACTAAAAGCTAATAAAACTTTTGAATCTGAAAAAGTGGTTTTCATCCAATAACTACATTAGCTTAATAAAGACTGACGGCCACTTCAAAACTTATGCTTAAAAGGAAAGAGTATAAATTATTCAATACAAAATTCATATAGTAGAGCAAAGATTTAACAGCACATAATGTATATTTGCACATTTTATAAAATTCATTCTAAGTTTGTATCAAAACCCATCGATCTATTTAATAATAGTAAGATTAAGAAATGAGGTCTCACAAATGGGCAATTTAGTCTTTAGAGATCAGTTTGGGTAGCTTTGACATCTTTACATTATTGGGCCTTCCAATCCAATAGCATGGAATATACTCCGCTTATTTTTATTTATACTCCTTTAATTCCTCTCATCTTGTTTTACTGTCTTCAGGGAGGAGGTTTGCTTATCTTTGTTAGATTTATTCAGATTTTGATTTTGAAGTAGTGTAAAATTTTTTAAAGTTTCATTTTATACTTTTGTTTTGCAGAATAGAAATACAATTGATTTTCATGTTTTGAATTTGTTTCTTTTTGTTTTGTTGTGTATTGATCTTGACTCTAAAGAATTTACTAAATTGTTATGTTATTTCTAATTTTCTCTAGATTTTTTTGGATTTTATTTTATATACAATCATTTAACCTATAAATAATGTTAGCATTATTTTTTTCAATTTTTATGGCTATTTTTAATTTTTGTTGTTTTCCTTCCTTATTGCAGTGGCTAATATTCCCAGGCAAGGATGAATAGAAAAGGTAATAGTGGACATCCTTATCTTTTTCTTGATCTCAGGAGAAAAGCTTTCAATATTTCAACTTTATGCATGATGTTTTTTCAAAGGCATTTGATCTTCTCTATACGCTATGATTATTATTTTTAATGATTACATATTTTGACATATAAACATTACAACAAATTATATAAAATGCCTTGTCGCCAATATCTTTGTTAAAAAATAAAAACATTACAAGTATTTGAAAACAATTTTAAGTACTCTCTCATCCCATGATAATACCCTCTCTTACACTGCAGCTAACCAACATCCGTAGTTTTGTGTTTATCATTCCCATATTTTTATATTTATACTAATTATGGATGTTTAAGTATTTTTTTGCATAAATTTTAGCTTTGCATAAATGTAATACTTCTACAAGTTATATATTTCATTGCCGATTACATCTCTGCTTGAAACACTATCTCATATAATAAAGCGCTATGCACACATTTCCTATCATCATCATCATCAATACATGTAGTTTTATAATTTATTCTTTTTGATGGTAAGGTATCCCATTTCCTGAATATAGCACATTTGATTCATCTATGCTGTCAATGGATGTTTAGTTTTGTTTCACTATTTTAAGCAATGCCCCAATAAATAATCTTAGACATTTCCCTTTCTGCATATTTGTTAGATATGTTAAACTAAACCTATGAGTGAACGAACTTCTTTTACTAAAAAGTACTTTGCAACTTCACTTCAAGTTTATTTATTTATTTATTTATTTATTTATTTATTTATTTACTTTTTAAGATTTTATTTATTTATTCGACAGGATAGAGACAGCCAGCGAGAGAGGGAACACAAGCAGGGGGAGTGGGAGAGGAAGAAGCAGGTTCCCAGCGGAGGAGCCTGATGTGGGGCTCGATCCCATAACGCCGGGATCACGCCCTGAGCCGAAGGCAGACGCTTAACCGCTGTGCCACCCAGGCGCCCCTCACTTCAAGTTTAAAATTAATCTGTGGCTTTGTTGTACCAAGGTAGACATTCACAAAAAGTAAATAATATTATCCTTTTATCCATCTCCTCTAATTGCATTTTGTTTTGTTAGATTTAACTTTTGCCATTGATGATGTGAAATAGTAACCTATTGTGTTTGCTTGGCAGTTCCCTATAAATATCCTGATTTGTATATATGTTTGATAATTATTATCCTTTCAAGTTTAACCGTTGTCATTCATAACTTTGTACATTTCTATTTTTTTTTTATCTTATTGACTTGTATGAATTCTTGATATATTCGGGCTACCTTTTGTGTTTTACATGGTTTGCAAATATCTTCTGTGAGCCTGGAATATTTTTCACTTTGATTATGGTAGCTATTTATTTTTATCTTTAAATCTAGATATTTCTAAATCCTTCGCTTAAGAATTTGTGCTCCTTTTTCTATTTGGTATAATTCTTCCCTATTATAAGGTCTGAGAAATAATCTTCTATCTTGTCTTCCAGATTTTTAGTATTTTACTCTCAGATGTATACATTTAAATGATCTTGAATCAATTTTGGTGTCTCAAGTAACATTAATATATACTTTATCATTATTCCCTATCATTAATCAACTGTGCCTTCACCATTTATTAATCAGTACATTCTTTATCCAATGATTTCATTGCCACCACTGAATTGAAAAAATTCATATGTGCATTGGTCTTTGGGAGGCTTCTACTCTGTTCTATTAATTTGTCTTTTAAAATACCACATTATATTAATTACTAAACTTTAA
This sequence comes from Ursus americanus, assembly GCF_024610735.1. Classification (NCBI taxonomy): domain Eukaryota; kingdom Metazoa; phylum Chordata; class Mammalia; order Carnivora; family Ursidae; genus Ursus; species Ursus americanus. The sequence continues at coordinate 233,485 of NW_028273714.1, read as the reverse complement.
AATAGGTTTTGAAATGAAATAAGTGAATCACTGTTTTGTTCTTCAAAGTTAACAATTTTTTATGTTTTACCATTCCATATATATTTTAGAATCAATCTGCTAATTTCCATGAAATTTCTTATTGGAACAGCAGTCAATCTATAGATTTGGTGAAAACTGACCTAAGAAAATACTGAGTATTCTTGACTGCTAACATGATCTAGTTTTTATTTTTCCACTTTTATTAGTGGTTGTAGTATGTTGTTTCTTTTTAAGATTTATGTATGTATGTATGTACTTATTTATTTATTTATTTATTTATTTTAGAAAGAGACAGGGAGAGCACAAGCAGGAGGGGCCAGAGAGAGAGGGAAAGAGAATCTAATGTCTTTCAACAAAGATTGACTATATCCTAAAAAGTTTTTACCTTTTAAATAATACTATTAAGTAACTCATATTTTTGGCCTAAGTGTGTGTGTGTGTGTGTTGTACATATATGTGTGTGTATATATACATATAGACATATGTGTACAATACACACACTTTATCAAAGACATGCTATTAGCAATAATTATTAAATATACGTGTACATATATATATATGTGTGTGTTTTCCCTTATTTTTTGTTCTACATTTCTACTTAATTTTAATATTTGGGCCTTCTTCTTTATTCTTATTTTACTCCTATTTTATAATATCCACTAGAATGTCTGGAATTCTGATTTTGCTAGGTCAAGGTGTTGTTAATACTGATTTTTATTTATTCTGCGTTGTCATACTTGCAACTGAAGATTCTCTTTTTTCTATAATTTGTCAGTTTTTATATGTTTAATATAGCCTCTTCCCCAGGTTTTCCCCTCCTTTTTCAGGAATTTCAGTTATTATGTACTTAAGCATCTAATTCTATCTTCTTTCTCCCATAGTCATTTATATGTTGCATCTATCTCTTTAGCTGTGGTCTACTGTTAATTCTTGATTCTTTCCCCACTTTCATTATACTTTTCACATGTAGACATGCCGATCAGTATTTTTTAGAACTTCTAATTGAATATTCTCTTCTTATAATCTATATCGTTTATTTATTAATTATAACAGTTGTAAACATACACTATGTTATATTATGTTTACAGCATTTGTTAAACCAATAAGTACCACATAGCCTCACTGGTTCAAAAAATACTATGTATTCAGCACTATTCTCAACATGGGGGATAGAGACATTAACAAAGTAGTCAAACTTTTTCCCTCATGAATTTGACAGTTGAGGACAGGTGATTTTTTTGTACTTCTCTTATGAGAATTACTACCATAGAAGGTGGTGATGCCTGGTTGAAGATATTTCCTTCAAAGTAGATTCTGTATATATTTTCAAATATGAGCAAGCAATTCCATATTCATTTTGCATTAAAAACTAAAACTCTTTCAAAATACTGTTAAATACCTCACTTTTTTCTATTTAAATTATTTTAAGTTTTCATAAATATGCATTCCTTTTAAAATGATATATTGAAATTTTTAAGCTTGTAAATTAGGGTGACAAGTGGGTAGTTGCTAAGGAAATATTTGCACTCAAATTACCACAACATTTACTACCCAACCAAAAAGAAAATTAAGGTGTGATGTTTGAAAAAACACATTTCATATCTTGGAAATTATTCTAGAAATTAGTAAAAAAACATTTTTCTTTCAAATTCAAAGAAAAGAAAACCTAATACCCTGGACCAAGATGAACTAAGATGGCATGAAAAAAAATCTTAATGATTAACATATTTGCAATCAAAATTACTCATATAAAACTTCATTAAATGAAATGATCATTATACAGTATAAGGAAGCCATAGGCTTACTTAACAAGGACAAAAAAACCCTCCAAAGATAGCCTAGTAAGCAAGTAAGAAGAGAGTCTCTAGATGAATCAGGTCAATGATTATTCAAAGACACTCAAGAGGAAAACAGATTTAAAACATGGGACTTGGGACTTTGACAATAAGCATCACTGCACCGTATTTCTATGGACTTTGACAATAAGCATCACTGCACCGTATCTCTATGAAGCACGGTTTATCTTGGTTCGTTGCCAAAAGGGCTTTTCCACTTAAGGAAAACTGGACATAAATATAAAATCCACCAAGTTTGCATGGATGAAAAGTCCAAGTTTACTTCTTATTAAAAAAATCCCCCTTATTTTAGAATGTGAAAAATGTTAGTGAGAATTACATGTGACTCAACTCCTCCACTTAATATTGACCGTATTTTCTCTGGTATTGTAATTTGCACACGTAGTCTTTCAGAATCTGCAAGGTACAAATGTTTTATTAGAGTAACACCATCACCTCATAGCTTCCTCCATTATTTCCTCATCTAAATTTGTAATCTTTCAAACGCCACCTTTTTTAAAACTGTCTTTTCAAATACACTCCATTTCCACCTCTTTCTAAGAATTACAAGACTTTAAAGAGAAATTCAGTACAAATAAAGTCAGGTCTTTTGGTTTTTCCAACTACAGACTCCACAGGTTGAAAACGCAGAGCAATATACGAAACTCTAACCTTGAGGTATTCACTCAACCATGGCATCTCTCATCTTTCATACCGCACCAAGACGAGGGGGAAAGTCCCCTCACATCCAGTGTGGATTTTGGTTGGGGAAGGTGATGCAGTTGTGGTCTCTGGCTTACAGAGTCGGAGCCCCTACAAGAAAGCCCTTTCCCAGGGATACCTGACCTCTCAGAAGAAAACGGAGACGAGACCTGACATTCCGAAAGGTCAGAGGAAAGGTTTTTATACTTACTCCTGTCTGTCTGGACCCCGACGAGCCCAATGAGAAGAAGTAGTAAGCACAACATGGCTTCACGTCCTAGATGCCAGCCGGAATAACGGCAGTTGGCTTGCCGACAGGGCAGTTGGGAGCGCGAGGAGACCCCTCCTGGCCACGCACCTGGCAAGAGGCAGTTGGTTGTGAGAGCAGAGGTGGCTCGAGAGGGTGGATGCTGTGCACTGTTGAACGTAGGCTATCTTGGCCCCTAAGTCTGTGCAGACTTCGAGAATCAGTTTGACGCCACTTTGAGGCTAAAAAAAGCAGAATCACTTCCAAAACGCAGGGCTGAAGAAACAATGAACAGGAAGATTCATTCACACTTCTTACAGCACTTTTCATTGAAGATATCTATATATCTATATAGATACATTCTATAAACCATAGGCTAACAGTTCAATTAATATTCAAGTGAACAACCCAGTGTAATTAACACCTAGATTCAGATCAAGAAATAAAACATAGAACCACCAAACCCCCCAGAATGCCCCATGACAGTCATTACCGCCACCATCATAGATTAGTTTTGTCTGTTTTTGAACTTTATATAAATGGAACAAATCACCATGTACTCTTTTACATGTCAGTTTTTTTAATGTAATGATTACGAGACCCATCCATCCATCCATCCATCCATCCATCCATCCTGTGAATAATGGATTTTTTCTTATTCTATGTTTTTTTCTATTTTATTGATTTTTGCTTTTGTGCTCCTTTTTTTACTTTGGGTGTAATTTTTCTACTTTTTCTGGCTTCTAAGAATGGAAGGTTATCTTGCTCATTTTAAACCATTCTTTTTATTATATATATTTAAAACTATAAATGTTCATCTATCATCACTTTAAATTTATCACCCAATTTATATGTATTATACTCAATATATTATATGTTGATATGCTTTATTTCCATTAATATTCATTTCAAAATATTTTCTAATTCACATCATGGTTTCCTCTTTGCCTCAATGTGCTATTTAAATTCCGTAAGTTTGAGGATTTTCCACTTACAGTTTTCTTATTAATATCTAATTTAATTGTGGTCACAGATCATACTCTGAATCATTTTTAGCCATTTTAATTCACTGAGATAAGATTCATTGTCCATTAGATGGTTCATTATGGATAGATGGCTCCATGTAAACTTCAAAAGAGTATGGATTATTCACTTGTGAGCTATATTATTCTATAAATGTCAATTAGGTTAAGTTAGATGATAGAGTTTCCAACACTTCACAGCTTTGCTCATTCTTTTGCTTGCTTGTTTTTTTAGTATACTCAACTAAGATAGTAGATATTTCGATTACTCTTTTGTGTTCTATCAATTTTTTTATTCTTATATTTTCAAGACATGTTATTTTATACATGCCCATTTATGGATGTTTTGTCTTCTTGATGAATAGCCTTTAATTTTGAATATTACTCTTTACCTATTGTAATACTCCTAGTCATTTTCTATTTTGTCCCACACTTCCATACTCAGATTTTATTTTTTTCATGATTAGAATTTGTATGGAATATTTTTAAAAATTCTTTTCCTTTATAAGTGTGTCCTTATATTTACAGCGACGGGTAAACAGCACTGTGAATATACAAATAGCAATATCCAGACCAGGAGAAACTACAAGAAACTACAATTCAAACACTTGGGGCTTTTAACAAATAAATTATAAGGGGATAAAGTGAAAGGGATTGAGAGGTCCAAATTTCCAATTATTAAATTTTTTGAAAAAGTTAGAAGGGAAAGAGAGGATGGAGGGGAAACCTGCAAATTAAAAGAGACTTAATGTATTATGAATTGTTGAAAATGCAAAGGACGAGATTAAATCATAATGCCCAGGGATGCTTTTTGGCCAAAAGAACTATAAAGACATACAGATATAATTCTTATGAAATCAGTTGGAAGTCATTTTGGTGGGGGAGGCAGGTGTGACTGAGGGGAGCACAGGAAGGAGCTGCTGGGTGACAGGGATAGTTCTATTTTTTCATCCTCATGGTGGTTACAGGAATGGCATCTCATAAAATGCATTCATATGTTGGTTTTCTGTTTCTATGGGGTTTTTTTACATTAAAAGCAATTTCAAAATATTTTTAAAAGTGTATCCTTATTTTTAAAGTGTGTATGTATATTCATAAATAGCATATAGTTTTCTTTTAACTCTAGATTGACAATATTTAGCTTTAATTAAAGCAATATGTCTATTCCATTTACTGTTCATACAGGTTTGTTAAGTTTACTTCTTTCATCGTGCTAGAGGTTTTCTATTTTTTCCTGTTTTTTGTCTTTTCTTTCTTTCTTTCTTTTTTTTTTTTTTTAAGATTTATTTATTTTAGAGACAGAGAGAGAGAGCCGGGGGAAGGGCAAAGGGAGAGGGAATGAGAATTCAAGCAGACCCCCTTCTGAGTGCAGAGCCCAATGCAGGGCTTGATCCCATGACGCTGAGATCATGACCTGAGATGTAATCAAGAGTCAGATGCTTAAGTGACTGAACCACCCAGATGCCCTTTGTCTTTTTACTTGTTTACCCTTTTGAAAAATTGTTGTGAAGAGCACTTGATATTGTATGGAAGTGTCTAATCATTATATTGCACACCTGAAACTAATATTACACTGTAGGTTAACTAATTGGAATTTAAATAAGAACTAAAAAATAAATAAATAAATAAAATAACTATTACCTCCTCTCTGGTAACCATCACTTTCTTCTCTATAGTTTAGAGTCTGTTTCTTGGTTAGTTTCTCTCTTTCTTTTTTTCCCCCTTTGCTCCTTTGTTTTGTTTCTTCAATTCCACATATGAGTGAAATCATAAAGCATTTGTCTTTCTCTGACTGACTTATTTATATTAGCATAATACATTCTAGCTCCATCTACATCATTGCAAATGGCAAGATTTTATTATTCTTTATGGCTGAGTAATATTCTATTGGGTATATGTACTACCTCTTCTTGGTCCATTTATCAGTCAGCAGACACTTGGGTTACTTCCATGATTTGGCTATTGTACATTATGCAGCTATAAATACAGGGGGTGCCTGCCCTTTGAATTAGTATTTTCATATGCTTTGGGTAAATAGCTAGGAATACAATTGCTGAGTCATTGGGTTGTTTCTATTTTTAACTTTTTGAGGAAATTCCATACTGTTTTTCCCAGTGGCTGTACCAGTTTGCATTCCCACCAACAGGGCACCAGGTTCCCCTTTCTCCACATCCTCACCAACACCTGTTATTTCTTGTGTTGTTGAATTTAACTATTCTCACAGGTGTGAGCACTTTTGATTTGTATTTCCCTGATGATGAGTGATATGGAGCATCTTTTCATGTGTCTGCTGGCCATCTGTATGTCTTGTATGGAAGAATGGTATTCATGTCTTCTCCCCTTTTTTTGATTGGATTCCTCATTTTTGGGGTGTGGAGAGGTATGAACTCTTTACAGATTTTGGATACTGACCTTTTATCAGATATGTAATTTGCAAATATCTTCTCCCATTTCATAGGTTGCCTTTTACTTTTGTTGTTTGTTTCCTTTGCTGTGCAGAAGCATTGTATTCTGATGAAGTCCCAATAGTTTATTTTTGCTTCTGTTTCCCTTGCCTCAGGCAACATAACTACAAAGAACTTGCTATGGCTGCGTTCAGAGGTTACTGTCTGTTACTGTTCTCCTCTAGGATTTTTATGGTTTCAGGTCTCACACGTAGGTCTTTCATCCTTTTTGAGTTTATTTTTGTATATGATGTAAGAAAGTGGTTCAGTTTCATTCTTTTGCATGTTGCTGTCCAGCTTTCCCAACACCATTTGGTGAAAAGAGTATCTTTTTCCCATTGGATATGCTATCCTGCTTTCTCAAATATTAATTGCCATATAATTGTGGGTTCATTTCTGGGTTTTCTGTTCTGTTCCATTGTTCAGTGTGTCTGTTTTTGTGCCAGCACCGTAATGTTCTGATTACTATAGCTTTGTAATATTACTTGAATTCTAGAATTATGATGCCAACAGCTTTGCTTTTCTTTTTCAAGATTGCTTTGGCCGTTTGGGGTCTTTCGTGATTCCATACAAATTTTAGAATTGTTTGTTCTACGTCTGTGAAAAATGCTGTTGGTGTTTTGATAGGGATTGCATTGAATATGTAGATTGCTTTGGGTCGTATAGACATTTTAACAATATTTGTTTTTTTCAATTCATGAACATGGAATATCTTTCCATTTCTTTGTGTCATCTTCTGTTTCTTTCATCAGTATCTTATAGTTTTCAGAGTACAGGTCTTTCACATCTTTGGTTAGGTTTATTCCTAGGTGTCTTATAGTTTTGGTGCAATTGTAGATGGGCTTGATTCCTTAATTTCTCTTTCTCCTGCTTCCTTATTGGTGTACAAGAATGCAGTAGATTTCCGTACATTGATATTGTATTCTGCGACTTCACTGAATTCATTTATCAGTTCTAGCAGTTTTTTGGTGGGCTGTTTTGGGTTTTCTATATAGAGTATCATATCATCTGCAAATATGGAAGTTTGACTTCTTCCTTGCCATTTTGGATGGCTTTTATGTCTTTTGATCTGGGATTGCTGAGGCCAGAACTTCCCATACTACGTTAAATTATAGTGGTGAGAGTGGATATCCTTGTCTTATTCCTGATCATAGAGGAGAAGTTCTCAGATTTTCCCCACTGAGGATGATACTAGCTGTGGGCTTTTCATAAATGGCCTTGATTATGCTGAGGTATATCCCCTCTAAACCTACTTTGTTGAGGGTTTTTATCAGGAATTGATGTTGTGCTTTGTCAGATGCTTTCTCTGCATTTATTGAAATCATAATATGATTCTTAGCCTTTCTTTTATTAATGTGGTGTATCATGTTGATTGATTTGCAAATACTGAACCACCCTTGTAACCTGGCAATAAATCCCACTTGATTCTGGTGAATAATTTTTTTAATGTATTGTTGGATTCAATTTGCTAGTAATTCATGGAGAATCTTTGCACCCATATTCTTCAGCAATATTGGCATGTAGTTCTCCTTTTTAATGGTGTCTTTATGTGATTTGGGCATCAGGGTGGTCTCATAGAATGAATTTGGAATTTTTCCTTCATTTTCTATTTTTCTAGGATAGTTTCAGAAGAATAGGTATTGACTCTTTTTTCAATGTTTGGTAGAATTGCCTGTGAAGCCATCTAGACCTGGACTTTTGTTTGTTGAGATTTTTGATTACTGATTCAATTTCTTTGCTGGTTATTGGTACGTTTAAGTTTTCTACTTCCTGTTTCTATTTTGGTAGTTAATATTTTTCTAGGAATTTATCTGTTTCTTTCAGGTTGTCCAATTTGTTGGCATATAGTTTTTCATAATATTCCCTTATAATTGTTTGTATATCTATATGGCTTTGGTTGTTATTTTTCCTCTCCCATTTGTAATTATATTTATTTGGTTGCTTTCTCTTTTGTTTTTGATAAACCTGGCTAGAGGTTTATCAATTTTTTTCAAAGAACCAGCTCCTGGTTTCATTGATCTGTTCTATGGTTTTTGCAGTTTCTATATCATTTATTCCTGCTCTAATCTTTACTATTTTCTTCCTTCTACTGGATATAGGCCTTATTTGTTGTTCTTTTTCTAGCTCCTTTAGGTGTAAGGGTAGTTTGTTTATTTGACGTTTTTCTTGCTTCTTAGGGCAGGCCAATATTGTTCTATATTTCCCATTTAGGACTGCTTTCACGACATCCCAAGGTTTTAGACTATTGCATTTTCATTTTCATTTGTTTCTGTGTATTTTTAAAAATTTCTTCTTTGATTTCCTCATTGACTCATTCATCGTTTAGTAGCATGTTTAACTTCCATTTATTTGTGGTATTTTTAAGTTTTTTCTTGTGCTTGACTTTTAGCTTCATGGTGTTGTGTTCAGAAAAGGTGTGGTCTGATTTCAATCTTTTTTATATTGGTTGAGGCCTGACTTGTGACCTAGTATGTGATCTGTCCTAGAATTATTCCATGTACACTTATAAAGAATGTGTATTCTGCTGTTTTAGGATGGAATGTTCTGAATATATCTGTTAAGTCTGTTTCAGTGTGTCATTTAAAGACATTGTTTTTTGTTTGTTTGTTTTCTGTTTAGATTAACTGTCCATTGATATAAGTAGGGTGTTAAAGTCCCCTACTATTTTGTATTATTATCAATGAGTTATGTTTGTTAGTAATTGTTGGGTGCATAAATATTTACAATTATTATATCTTCTAGTTGGATTCTCCCCTTTATTATGATATAGTACCCTTCTTTATCTTGTGTTACAGTCTTTGTTCTAAAGTCTAATTTTTCTGATACAGGTAATGATACTCAGGCTTTATTTTGACATCCATGTGCCAGTTCAATGTTTCTCCATTCTCTCACTTTCAATCTACATGTGTCTTTAGTTTTGAAGTGAGTGTCTTGTAGGATGTTTTCCTATTTAGCACTTTTTAAAACGATTTTATTATTTATTTATTTATTTATTTATTTATTTATTTATTTATTTATGAGAAAGGGAGAACACAAGCTGGGGGAGAGGCAGAGGGAGAGGGAGAAGCAAGCTCCCTGCTGAGCAGGGAACTTGACATGGGGCTCTATCCAAGGACCCAAGATCTCGACCTGACCCGAAAGCTGATGCTTAACTGACTGAGCCACCCAGGTGCCCCCCATTTAGCACTTTGAATATACCATGCCACTCCCTTCTAGCTTGCTAAATTTTGGTAGAGAAATATCTATCTTGCCGAATAAGTTTTCCTTAGTAAGTTAAAGACATCTTTGTCTTGCTGCTTCTAAGAGCTTTTCTTTATTACTATAATTTGTTAATTTAATTATGTCTTGATGTTGGCCTGCTTTTGTTGATTTCGATAGGAGTTCTCTGTGCCTCCTGGATCTAGATATCTGTTTCTTTCCAGTTAAGGAAGTTTTCTGCTATTATTTCTTCAAGTAAATTTTCTACTCTACTTTCTCTCTCTTCTTCTGGGGTTCCTATAATATGAATGTTACTGTGTTTGATGGAGTCACTGCATTCCTTAAGTCTATTCTCGTGTTTCATAATTCTTCTCTTTTGTTCACCTGCATTATTTTCCATCACTTTGTTTTCCAGGTCACCAATCATTCATGTGTTTGTTGCATCTAGGCTGCTTCCAATCTCATTTATTTCACACCTCATCTCTGATTGACTTTTTTAATTCTTTTTTTTTCCTGTGGTAAGGGTCTCACTAATGTCTTCTATTCTTTTCTCAAGCCCAGTGAGTATCCTTATGATTGTTGCTTTAAATCTCTATCATTCATGCTACTTACCTCTGTTTTGCTTAGATCTCTGGCATTGGCCTTATCTTGTTGTTGTTGTTGTTCTTGCTTTTCTGTTTGGGATAAATTCGTCCATTTTGCATTTTTTCTAAGTCTCTGCCTTCTTCTCTGTGTTAGCTACTCAGTTATGTCTCCTGCTCCTGAAAGTAATGACCTTATGTAAAAAGGTCATGTAGTACCCACAACCTGGCACTTCAGGCAGTGTTTCAGGTGCGTGCTGCATTAACTCTGCTGTTGTATTTTGCATGCTCTATCCTAGAGAGGCTCTCCTTGCCTGCTGTGGGCAGTATTTGGTGCCTGGCCTGCATGTGGTGAATTTTTGTTTGTTTGTTTGCCTGTTTTTACTTTTTTTTTTTAATTACGTTATGTTAGTCACCATACAGTACATCATTAGTTTTGATGTAGTGTTGCATGAATCATTGTTAGGATATAACACCCAGTGCTCCATTCAATACGTGTCCTCCTTAATACCCACCACCAGGCTAAACCATCCCCCTTCCCCCTCCCCCCTGAAACCCTCAGTTTGTTTCCTGAGTCCATAGTCTCTCATGGTTCATGTCCCCCTCTGATTTCCTCCCCTTCATTTTTCCCTTCCTTTTCCTAATGTCCTCCATGCTATTCCATATGTTCCACATGTGAGTGAAACCATATGATAATTATCTTTCTCTGTTTGACTTATTTCACTTAGCATAATCCCCTCCAGTTCCATTCATGTCAATGGAAATGGTGGGTATTCATTCTTTCTGATGCCTGAGTAATATTCTATTGTGTATATGGACCATATCTTCTTTATCCATTCATCTGCTGAAGGGCATCTCAGTTCCTCCCACAGATTGGCTATTGTGGACATTGCTGCTATGCCACTGGGGTACCTGTGCCCCTTCTTTTCACTACATCTATATTTTTGGGGTAAATACTAGTGCAACTGCTGGGCCATAGGGTAGCTCTATTGTTAACATCTTGAGGAACCTTCATACCGTTTTCCAGAGTGGCTGTACCAGCTTGCATTCCCACCAACAGTGTAAGAGCGTTCCCCTTTCTCCATGTCCTTGCCAACACTTGTTGTTTCCTGTCTGATTAATTTTTGCCATTCTAACTGGTTGTATGTGGTATCTCACTGTGATTTTGATTTGTATTTCCCTTATGACTAGTGATGCTGAGAATTTTTCATGTGTCTGTTAGCCATTTGTATGTCTTTTTTTGAGAAGTGTCTATTCATGTCTTCTGCCCATTTTTTGACTGGGTTATTAGTTTTTAGAGTGTTGAGTTTGAGAGTTTCTTCATAGATCTTGGATACCAGCCCTTTATCTGTAATGTCATTTGTATATATCTTCTCCTATTTCATGGGCTGCCTCTTAGTTCTGTTGACTGTTTCCTTTGTTGTGTAGAAGGTTTTTATCTTGATGAAGTCCCAAAAGTTCCTTTTTGCCTTTGTTTCACTTGCTTTGGAGAGATGTCTTGAAAGAAATTACTGTGACTGATGTCGAAGAGGTTACTGCCTATGTTCTTCTCTAGGATTGAATGTGGTGAGTTTTAACTAGATGTGCTCTCATCTGCTTGTGAAATGAGACCTGACACCACCTCCACCAAAACTGAAGTTCAGCAGAGCTCCTTGTTTGGGAGACATGGGCAAGGCATTGGTTTGTGTAGCTCTTCTGGTGGGGGGAGGGTCCTGCCACCCTGGGACTGAGGCAAGCTTGACTGAGAAGGGCAGTCCCACCAGAGTGCAGGGGTGTGGGGCTTGGTGTAGCAAGTTAAGCAGCCTGTGTTGGCACTGTGTTGCTTCCCAGTTTATGCTGAGGGGCATTGGAGTGGAGATATGTTCCCAACCAGCTCCATTGTCCCCAGAGAGGCATCTCTGTAAATGCTGTCTCTCAGGGAAGCACTCCAAGAAGAATGAATAGTCTCCCCACTGTGTATCCCAGGCATTCTTCAAATCCCTGTTTCCATGCTCTCTGCCTCCAGGTTGTTTGCCTGCTTTCTTTCCAGGAGCAGGAAAGTGAACACTAGGCTCTATCCCAGCCATGCTCATTGACCTTTAAAACTCCAGGATTTAATCCCTGCTGCTATAAGAACTCACAAAATTCAGCCCCTCTCATATTGTAAGCCAATGGCTTCTCCTTGTATGTTCCCCTGTGTGCTCCTCTCTCTCTCTCTCTCTCTCACCCATCTCTGTGACCATGGCTCCCCCCATTCCATAGCACCCATGACCCATTTCTCCCCTAAATGATGTCTTTGTACTTCCTACTTTCTTCAGTGTGGCCCCTTCTCTCCCTTAGTTGTGAAATGTGTTCTTTCAGTCTTCAGGTCAATTTCTGGGGTATTTAGGAAGATTTGATAGTTATATGATTGTATTCCTGGAAGAGACAAACCTAGGGTCCTCCTACTCCACTGCCATCTTCCTCCTCCAGACCGCAGGTTTTTGTTTTGTTTTGTTTTTAACATAAAACCAGCTAAGATCTCAGTAGGAAGACACTCCTGAGAGAATTTAAAAGATTGGGATCCAATACGTTATAACCAAGACTTCAGAAAGCAATTAATCAATTACCAAAAGGACAATACCCTCAGGAAAACAGATTCTGGATAACATTAGGAAGCTTAAACAAAAAGAGGGATCTCAAATCCAAGAAGATACTTTCCAAACCAAACGAAGACGACTACTCACAGAAACGGAGAGCACAAATGAGCTCAAATGTGTACATTAACTCCTCCGAGGTTCAGCTTATTTGCATTCCACTTCTAACACCCTGAAATGTCTTTTGAAAAGAGAAAGTTAACCAATTCAGCTGCATCCCATTGAAGTGGTGGTGGCTTCTTATTGGCTGAAGGCAAGGACAGCCTGGTCTTGCCAGACAAAGAAATATTCCTTCTTTTTGCTGGATAGTGCAAGGTGTGTTGAATGGTACATGCATGAAAGCCGTGACTCCAGGCCTCCTTCACACCAATTCACTTAGGTTTCCTTATCACAATATTGATCTAGAAATCCAGAGCCATTCCCAATAAAAATCCCATCAAGCTTCTGAGTGTGTATATGTGTGCATGTGTTAGAATTTAACAAGGTAATTATAAAAGTTTTATGGACCTAAAAGACTAAGAAACCAAAACAATTTTTAAAGAAGAAAAAGATATATAAGCATATTTCATTTTATTACACTTTGTTTTATTGCACTTGGCAGCTACTGCATTTTTTACAAATTGAAAGTGGGGCAACCCTCATGAGCAATTATATAGAGAGGATTTTTCCAACACCATTTGCTCACTTCGTTTCTGTGTCACATTTTGGTAATTCTCAAAGGGTTTCAAACTTTCTCATTATTATATTTGTTGTGGTATGCATTATGTACATCCGTACACATACAGATATGTACATTGCTTTTCTGGACATAATGCTATTGCTCTCTTAATAGACTACAGTATAGGGTAAACATAACTTTTATATGCACTGAAAAACCAAAAAAATTATCAACTTACTTTATTGCAATACTTGCTATATTACAGTGGCCTGGAACCAAATCTGAAATACCTCTACTAAGCTGCAGTAATTAGTGTCTTAATGGCTTCAAAGAGACACAGATTAGTGGAACAGAATACAGATTACAGAAACAGATTATCTTTTTCATCTCTCTGTCCCTCTCACAATATCTTTATATGCATAGAAATATATATTTATACATACATGCATATACATGTATATACATATATATATTTATATGTATAAATACACACACAGACACATATTGGTTTCTTTGTAACAAAGGTAACAAGATAGTTCCATGAGAAAAGCACTGTCAGGTCAACAAGTGCTTCTAGGAAAACTACATGTTTCTGTGAGGACAGGAACCCCAAACCCTTCATCATGCCGCATGTAAATACTAAGCTGAAATGGATCATTGGGCCAAACATAATTAATAAGAGTAGAAAACTTCCATAAGAAGATATAGGGGAAAAAAGAAAATTTAAGGAAAGTCTTCATGAGCATATATACTGAAATTTTTTGAGATGGGTGCAAAAGTCACTAACAAGAAAAGAAAAAAAGAAAAGATAAATTGGACTTCATTGAAATTAACAACATCTGATTTTTGAAAGATAATGCCAAGTGAAATAAGTCAAGTAGAGAAAGGCAATTATCATATGTTTTCTCTCATCTATGGAACATAAGAACTAGGAAGATCGGTAGGAGAAGAAAGGGATAAAGAAAGGGGGTAATCAGAGGAATGAAGCGTGAGAGACTATAGACTCTGAGAAACAAACTGAGGGCTTCAGAGGGGAGGGGGGTAGGGAAATGGATAGGCTGGTGATGGGTAGTAAGGAGGGCACCTTTTGCATGGTGCACTGGGTGTTATACGCAACTAATGAATCATGGAACTTTACATCAAAAACCAGGGATGTACTGTATGGTGACTAACATAATAAAAAAATATTATTATAAAGAAAAATGAAAGGCACTGTTAGGAAAGTAAAAAGTCAAATCACAGGCTGGAAAGGAAATAGAAAATATGTATATATGATAAAAGATCTGCATCAGTAATTAAAAAATAGGCAAACTGTATTAGCAGACAGTTTCCAAAAGTAGATAAGCAAATGACACAGATGTCTAATAAGTGCATGAAAAGACAATATTTATCTTCAGGGAAACTCTATTTAAAACACAGTCCTATTTAAATCACTACTACACATCCATCATAATAGCTTATATTTCAAAGACTGACATTATTAAATATTGGCCAAGATTTGGAGCAACTGGAACTCTCATGCATTGCTTGCAGATATACGAAATAATACAAACATTTTGAAAAACAGTTTATTAAATTTGTAAAGGTAAACATACTCTTACTATAAGACCTACACAAACCACTCCTAGGTATTTACCCTCAAAGAAATTATGTAGGTCCAAAACAAGGCTTCTACATAAATTTTTACAATAACTTTAGTCATAGTAGAAAGAAAGTGGAAAAAATGCCCAGATTTCCATTAGTTGAATACATAAGGAAATTCTGGTATTTTCAATAGGGGTATATTATCCAGCAATAAAAAGAATGAAATACTAGCAAACATAAAACATGCATGAAACTCAGAAACATTGTTCAGAGTTGAACAATGGGTGCATCCTGGATGCTGCTGTTGAGGTAAAATTATAGAACAGGTGAGAATGTAATACTAGAGATCAGACTGATAGTTCCCTAGGTCAAGAGAGGTGAAATTTACTGAAAAAGGACATAACAAATTATTTTGGGATGATGGAAACATTCTGTATCTTGACTGAGTTATTTATTACATAGATATAATAAGCGTGCAATATGTTATTATCTTACTTTGCAACTTAAAATGATATCATTGATATCATTTTGATATATCTTGATATATTTATTAAAACACACATTTATATATAATTTATACATCAGTAATATATAGTATTCTTTCATTCTCTGTTATATGGATATGTACTGTAAAAAGGTAAATTGAGGCACATTAATGTGGAAGAGTTTATTTGAGCAAACAATACTTCAAGTCAGGCAGCAACAGAACCCAAATAGTTAGGGGCACACAGTGGGGAGCTAGATCAGAGGTTCTTATACAGAAGTTGTAAAAGCAAAGCAATTATTTAATTGGCTACAGTTTAAATGGGTGCACTTTTTGAGGGAAATCTAGTTACTTGGATGTTTATAATTAGTTATTTCTTGAGTTTCATTTTCTAAGATATCAATGCGTTGACTCTGCCTTAGGCTTTGGTTTGCTTATGCAGACTGCCAAAGACACTAGAGCCTCTCCAGTTTAATGTCTTCCTTATTTAACTACTCTAACAGTATATATAGAGAGAGACTTACAACTTAAAATCAATAATCAGCTGAAATAGATATTCTGCTTAGATGGTTCTTCCCAAACCTTATCACAACTTAAATTTAATATATACATATATGTCTCACTTGTCTTCTTCTGTCATTAGATTAATACAATAACATAACTTAATGACATAGGAGTGAAGAAAAGAAAAGCAGCCCCTGATATGGAAGAGTTGGCTTGGTACTATTAGCCCGCTTCAGTGTTCTGTTGTTGAACATAAATACTTCGAAAAAAGAATCAACATCAAACACAGATGCTGTGGGGCAATTAAGGATCAAGACAAAAACATGACCATTTCTTAATCTTGTCCAAATACAAACAAAATATAAACATCTGAAACAAACCAGAAAAAAATGACCAAATATGTCCTTCTTGGGCTAACTTGGGAACCTGTTGTTTGTTTAACCAATTACAGCTTTAGGATAGTTCTAGCCTTCCCGTCTCCTGGATAAGATTTATTAGATACACAATCATAGAATCACCTCTACTTAATGGACTCTTTCGAAGCCAGAGCAAAGATCTGGTACTAAAACCTTCCCCAAATACCTTAAGCCACGATCTTATAAGGCATTTTAAACATCTTCTTGCTGAGATGCCTCATGGGTCTCCATGGTCTGTGTTTACTCTCACTGCAATGACTAATATACCTAAATTGTTTGACTACAGGTGGTTCACAATTGTCTTTGGCAGAAAGGCCAAATAGAAGGAAATAAACCCACAAAAACTGCTCTCCTCAACGAAGGACCTTCTTCCCAATGTTACACCAATAAAGGCACCATGGCTTCCATAAATATACATAGGCAAACCTTGGAAGGTTGGACACCATCTGCGTAATTCCTGTAATGTTCCCGTTTCCAAGCCATTGCTTTAGTGGAATATACAGCTATCATGGCAAATTGAAAGTGCATGAAAAAAGAATCTTTTATATGTCTAAAAAAACCCAAAATGGGATATTAAGGGATTAAAGGAAGAAGAGAGATAAAGGCGGTCCACTCTAATAAATAAAAGAACATTAGTGTACTCTATTACAGAATAAAATGGCTTCAGGAATTCCATATATAAAATGTAAAAAATGTAGACAGGTAGTGGACACTTCATGTAAAACTGTTTCATGTCCTATATAGTGGCCATATACTTTTTTTATATAATAATTTTTTATTAAATTATGTCACCATACAGTACATCCCTAGTTTTTGTTGTAAAGTTCCATGATTCATTACCTACGTATAACACCCACTGCACCATGCAATATGTGCCCTCCTTAATACCCATCACCAGCCTATCCCATGGAATAGGGATAGGCTCTATCCCTCCCCTCTGAAGCCCTCAGTTTGTTTCCCAGAGTCCATAGTCTCTCATGTTTCATTCCCCCTTCTGTTTACCCCCCTTTCTTCTTCCCTTTCTTCTACCGATCTTCCTACTTCTTATGTTCCATAAATGAGCCATATACTTTTTGACAGGCAATTTGAAGTTTGAATGGATCATTCAATGGCAATGTACAAACAGAAGTAAATCAGAAAAATAGAAGAAAATAAACTTTTATGCAAAGAATTTTCCAACCAAAGAAAGCTTAATTGTAAGGGATTACATTCATTACTGGTCTTTGATTTGTGATTACCATGAGGTTGGTATATAGCATCGTCTACATATAGCAGTCTACATTATGTTGATAGTCACTTAAGTTTGAACGGATTCTTTCCTCCTCTCCTCCACATCTTAGGAATATGTTGTCACACTTTACCTCCTTTTATTTTGTGAGTGCCTTGACTGATTTTTACAGATATACATATTTTCACTGCTTTTGAGCTTTCTCTTTTCTTCACTCCTACTTATGGTCTTTCTTTTCCACTCAAAGAGTCCTCTTTAACATTTCCTGAACGAGTGGTTTAGTGGCCGTGAATTCCTTCAATTTTTTTTTTTTTTGGTCTGAGAATTTCTTTATCTCTCTTTCTATTTTGAATGATAGCATTGCTATACAGAGTATTCTTGGCTGCAGATTTTATTCCTTTCTGCACTTTGGATGTATCATGCCACTTTCTTTCAGCCTGCAAAATTTCTGCTGAAAAAATCAGTTAATAGCCTTATGGGGTTTCCCTTGTATGTAACTGTCTTCTTTTGCTGCTTTTAAGATTCTCTCTTTATCACTACTTTTTAATTAATTTTTATTTACGTATTTTAGAGAGACAGAGAGCCTGTGTGTGGGTGATTTGGGGGAAGGCAGAGGAAGTGGAAGAAAAAGAGAATCAAGAGAGAATCTGGGGCACCTGGGTGGCTCAGCCAGTTAAGCATCTTATCTCACCTCAGGTGATGATCTCAGGGTCCTGGGATTGGGACCTGCATCAGGCTATTCTGCTTGTCTATCTGCCCCTCTCCCCATACATGCTCTTTGTCTCTCTCTCTCTCTCTCTCTCTCTCTCTCTCTCTCCCCTCAAATAAATAAAATCTTTTTAAAAAGAGAAGGAGAGAATCATCAAGCAGACTCCCAGCTAGCATGGAACCTAACACGGGGTTTGATCCCAGGGCTCTGAGATCATGACCTGAGCAGAAATCAAGGGTTGATGTTTAATCAACTGAGCCACCCAGGTGCCCCATCACTACTTTTATATTACTGTATGTTTTGGCGTGGATCTTTTTGGGTTGATTTTGTTCAGTTATCTCTGTAACTTTTGAATCTGGATTTCTGTTTACTTCTCCAGATTCAGACAGTTTTATTATTATTTCTTCAAATACATATTCTGTCCACTTTTCTCTTTTTTCTCTTTCTGGGATCCTTCTAATGTGAATGTTATTATGCTTGATGGGGTTGCTGAGTTCTCCAAGTCTTTTGCATAATTTTTTCTCTCATCTTCTCAGCTCGATTACTTCCCATTACTCTGTCCTCCTGGTCGCTGATTCAATTTTCTGCTTCATCTAGTCTACTATTTATTTTATGTAGTATATTTTTAATTGCATTTATTGTGTTCTTCATCTCTGATTGGTTCTTTTTTTTTAATCTTTTCTAAGGGTCTCACTATTGTCTTCCACTCTTTTCTCAAGCCCAGTGAGTGTCTTTATGATCATCACTTTAAATTCTCTATCAGACATATTACTTATTTCTATTTTGCTTAGGGCTCTTGCTATGATTTTGTCCCATCTTTTTTTTTTTCATTTTGGACATATTCCTCTGTCTCCTCATTTTTTCTGTTTCTCTGTATTGGGAGTCGATTACATCTCCTGCTCTTGAATGCAATGGTCTTATGAAATGCCCTGTAGTGCAATGTCCACTGTTCACTAGAACAGGGGTATCTGCTATGTATGTTGCACACACCCTACTATTGTGGCTGAGCTGGATTTCCCATCAGTTCAGTCATCTGCAGTGGCTTTCCTTGCCTGTTGTGGACAGTTTTTGGTCTCGATGGTGTTAGTGGGCCAGTCTGGGGCTGACTTGGGCTTGGGTTGAGTTAGAACAGGCATTTGCCAGAGATGTGGTAGCACCACACTTCACGGTACTTTCCCTGTGTTGCCTCCTGAAAAGCTTTCATTGGTGGGTGGAGCCTGCCATCAGCCCAGCTGTCTGCCCCTGGCGCAGTGCTAAGGATGCAGTCTGACCGGCGTGTGTGGTTATCTTTTCCTCACCCTGGGGAAGCGGCCACTTGTCCAGGCTGTTTGTCCACTGCCAGGCTTGTGATACTACCTTGAATGGGCTCTGGCCAAGAGCATATTTTATGGGGTGGATCCACTAAATTGCAGAGGGGTAAGATATCCATTGTTAGCTACAAGTTAGCTAATTAGTGTTGGTGCTGCACTGGTTTTAGTTAATGACCCTGTGTTTATGCTGCAGGGTAGGGGAGGGAAATGGCACCTGCCAGCTCCTTTGTTGGTAGAGGAGTCTCCCAAATGTCTCTGTCCCTGAAGTCATGCCATGAGATTAGTAAACACCTCTCCTTCCTGTATGCCCCATGTGTTTTTCACGCTGCTGCTTCTATGCTGTATTTCTGCAGGGCTACTTGTTGTGCTATCTCTTTAGGAGAAGGACTCAGTTTCCCCTTGCCTCCTGGCTCTCCCGGAGCTGAGTCTGATTTTTAAAACTCTAGCTTTTAAGTTCTGCTGGTTTTAAGAACTCACAAATTTCAACCCCTCTGGTTTGAAAGCCAAATGTTATGGAGATTTGGCTTGCCCATCAGGACTCCCCAATGTGATAGTCTGCTTCTCCATGCTTGCAGGCTCCTCCTTCCCTCTGACAGTCCCTTGAGACTCCCACCACATCTACACCATTCCTACCTCTTTCATGTGGTCTCTTCATTTAGTTGTGAAGTTTGTTCTATCAGTCTTTGGGTTGTTTTCTGGGTTAGTTACACTGATGTTAGTCTTATCTAGTGGTATCTGTGGGATGAGGTGAGATTAGAGTCATCACACTTGCCATCTTCCCAGCAATCTTCACCCTTCACCCTTGATTCAGAGAGTGGATACCTTGGCTGACATCCTCAGCCCTGGCCTGGGGGTTAGGGAGATAGAGAAGACGGAATCAGCAGTGGATTAGAAAGGGAGAGCTAGGGTTCCCAGAGCTACAGGAAACTCTCTCCAGGAAGAGTCTGGCCCTACCTGGAGATAAAAAGGGGAGGTTGAGGCACCAGTAGTCTTGCCCAGGTGGGTCTGCAGTTTTCCAAGCTCAGAGAGCAGTGCAAAGAAAAGGAACTAGGCTGGGCCAAAGCAAAGCCAGCATGGCAGGGCTAAAGGCCATTGGAAAGCTATGAGGCTTGAAGGTAGGAGGACTCAGGAGTCCACCATACTGTCCTCAGCCCTGTGAGTAAGGACAACATTTGCATTCAGTTCATGCTGGCTCACATGTAGGGCTCCCAACTGGCTGGAAACCCGTTGAGGAAGAGAAAGCACCAGAAACAAGCTTTTGCCTTTGCATACAACTTATTTGTTCTGGCTAAAGTTACATGATTAAACCCTTCATTAGTGACATAGAGGTAAATGAGCATGATTTGCTTTTCTGGTGAAGTTCTTAGTAATTTTGGTTCTCCATGTCATGGTTTTCTGGCATGTTTTATTTGGTGTGGTGGAAGAGTTAGGGGAAAATAGAAATGTTAACAACTTGTACAAGACATTTTCTATTTAAATGCTACTACAGAGTTAATTTATTATCTTTGCAAATAAGGAAAAATCAAGAATATTGATCTTGATCTGGGATAAGACCATCAAAAAGCACATTTCTTCACGTGTGTGCCTATTCTTACAGTATTAGATTGTAATCAGCTGGAGAAAGGCAAAGGAAACCTAAGTGTTTTGTTAACAGTTACTCTAAGCACTAGCAGGGAAGCTGTAGATGTGGGAAAGACAGCAAGACAAATAGGAAATGTGTCCCAGGTGCACAAGAGCATG
Source organism: Ursus americanus (assembly GCF_024610735.1). Classification (NCBI taxonomy): domain Eukaryota; kingdom Metazoa; phylum Chordata; class Mammalia; order Carnivora; family Ursidae; genus Ursus; species Ursus americanus. The sequence continues at coordinate 212,187 of NW_028273714.1, read as the reverse complement.
TAACTGTCTTTGAATGTTCTAAGAGAAATCTTAAACCACACATACCCAAAACCTAACTCAACTTCTACCCATCTCTCAGCTATACCTTCTTTTATCCCAGTATAACCTATTGCAAGGATGAATTGTATGAACAGGTGCAACGTTAAACTCCAGTGAGGCTTAAAACTTGGACCTGCTAGTAGTACACTGGCATTCTCAGAAATTCTTATTAAATGAGGCAGGCCAGTGATCATAATGACCTAAAATAAGTTAGCGGCAATGAGGGTGAGGTATGGTAGAATCATCCTGATAGTGTATTTTTTTCACACAATTCACCCACTAAAGTGTATAGATGAATGATTTTAGGATTTTTCATATATTCACAGATGTGTGCTATCACCACCCCTCATCCCTGGCTCCTTAGCCCCCTCCTAAACAACCCAGCCCTACACAATCTCTAAACTTTGTCTCTATAGATGCACCTGTTCTGGATATTTTATACCAACAAATAACATATGGGTTTTATGACTGGCTTTATTCACTTAGCACAATGATTTCAAAGGTTCACCCAATTTGTAGAGGTGTCAGGATTTCATTCTTTTTTATGGCTGAGTCATATTCATTGTGCATAGATCACTATCCATACAATATTTATCCATTCATCAGTTGATGGACATTTGGAAAAGGAATCTCTTGGTTTCTGTGGTGAGGTACTCCCACCCCTGAATCAGGAGCAAAGAATCTTTGTTTATTGATGGAGACTCTGTAGGTTCTCATTAGACTCCAGGTAGGTTGATGGTTCCCTTATCCCACAATGCCTTGAGGGATGCAGAAGTGCACTCATCTCAGTAACAGGGAGATAGGGAGGCAGGCACTGGGGCAAGAAATTCTTACCCAGAAAAGCTCAGCTCTGTGAAAAAGGACTAACAAGTCTGGGTTCACCAAAGGACAAAGATATATCCTAGATCTCAGTTTACCCGAGGCCAAGGAAGTATCACCTGGAGACACAACAGTTATCTATGACCAGGAACTCAGTTCAAGCAATTCCTGAACATAGAATCATGTTAGTGACTACCTGAGGGTTCTGGGGCTGACCTTACCTAGCAACACTTCCTCTCAATATCCCAAAGCCTGGAATGGATAGAGGACAGAACCATGAGCTACTGGAAAGGTGTGACCTGTGGGTGTCTTTTCCTGCAAAGGGAGCAGTTAGCATGGCCCTGGGCATCTGAGGGTGGGCATCAGCAGTGAACAATGGAATGCTTACAGCTTGGGATGTTTTGAACCAGTTTCCTTGGTTCAAAAGAGGCAATGTTGCTTTTCCCCATAAAGGATCACAGCAGGTAGAAGAATCAATAGACACGGGCCTATATATTTCACTCTCAGGATTTAATTTTGTTTGTGAAATTGAAAGCCTTAAGCCATAACAAAAGGAGAGTCTAGCAGAGTTTTGTTTTTTCATTCTTGAAACAGGTCAGTTAATGGTGAATGTCTTGGTAACAGTCTTTCTCCAACCTATGGATTTTTGACATCGTTTAGTCACTGTTGTAAAACAAATAGAGAAAAAAAGAAATGTTAAATTTTAATCATTAATAAAAGCTCCTAATTTTACCGTGCAACTACTGCTGTAGCAAGTAATTAGCTTATAGAACACTGCTTATAGTGTCACAGTCTATGCCTGTGCTCCATGAAATTCTTAAACCCAGCTTTCCTTTTTGTTAATTGTCTGTGAATTCCCAGTAAAGGACAATATTATAAAGTGGTATGCACACACATTTCATTTACACAGTTTCAACAATTCACGTGGGTGAAAGAAAATCACCAGCAAGGAAACAGAGGGAAAGAACAATACAAATATGTGAAGAAATAAATAATAACTATTAACTTGTCTATTTTTATCTTTAGAAGAAGAGTATTTCCAGAAGACCTCTGTACATATCCAACAGGTGTCCACATACATACACATGTTCAAAACCAAACTCATTCTTCACCCCCTCCATGTCATCACTCCAACACAAGCTGGTCCTGACCCAGATAAAAAATATGTCATTAGTAAAAGGTGTCATCATCCATTGTATCAGAAATGGTTAAGTCTTTGTACTTCTCTTGTATTCTAACTCAAATACAGCCATCCAGTCACCCCTTCAATTGAGTCTACCTCTGTTATATCTCCCAAAACTTTCTTGTTCTTTTCCTCTTACTTAATCCTGCCTCATCCTGCATTTCTGTGTATTCCGTAGTCTCATAGCTGTCTCACTAGCCTGTTGTTCTTACTGAGTTTGACTGACTTTTTCCCTACTTTATCCCAATAAAAATTTAAGAATTAAAAACAAAAAACAAAAAACCATGTCATGCTGAATCTTTTCCTTACCACTTTAAAAATACTTTATATGACACATACTTTCTCACAGATGAGAAAACAAACTACTTTTCACGACATACAAGACCTTTCGGCTCTCCATTACCTGTGTAGATTTTCTATCACAATGCTCATAAATTTTAATGTAAATTTTAAAATGTATTAAGAGCACAAATTTGAAAACAAGTCTGGGTTTACATTTAACCTTGATTATCTTACTGCTTTATCAGTAAACATTATTTAAGCACTTTTTCTTACACTTTATATTCAAACTATCAATCCATTCTGTTGGGCACCTTCAAAATTTACTTCTAAAACCATCTTTACTACCCTGGTGGCAGGTACCGTCCCTTTCCTCCTAGATTATTGCAGTAGTTTCTCTGCTAGCTGGTTTCTCCACTTCTACTCTTGCCATTATACAGACTATTTTCAACAAAACAGCTTTTTATTTTATTTAATTTTTTTAACAAATCAGCCTTTTCAAGTAGAAGTCATATGCTTGAAATGAATTCTTCAGAGATTTCCCCCTTTTACTGAGAACAAAACACAGATGGCCCCCAAGACTTCCCACAGCCTACAGGAGTTTTACTGTCTGACCTACTCACTACCACAGCCCTCTTGCTAACTCTACTCCAGCTAAACTGACATCACTTTTATTCATCAAACATTCCTGACTCATTTTTTCATGGGACCATCCAAGCGCTTGGAAAGCCGTTGCCTAGATATAAGCGTGGATACCTCTGCCAGCTCTACACCTGTATCAGACAGATTGATTTACAGTTGGAATGGAAAAGCTCTATCTTTATCTCTGGGAAAACCTGGTTGCCTGGTTTCACTTTTTGCCAAGACAATGGCAGTGGGATCTGTAATGGGCTGTTTAAAATTTAAAATAAGGAACCTTGAGGCCTTGTGCATGAGGTGTCTCTGTGGTGCACATTGCTTGCCTGCACTCTCTTTGCTGAACTGTATCCTTTACATTTAAATAAAAGCTTCCCATGAGTTGACCCTGGGAAGTCAAGTACCTCCTTTCAAATATCTCAACTGGGGAAATACTTGCACCTCCTCCAGCTCTTTGTTTACATATCCCTTGCTGAATAGGGCTCACTCACTCAATCATATTCAAAATCTCTATCTAGTTCCTTCCTCACCACCAACTCTCCCATTTACACATACTGACAAATAAGACCATTTGACATTAATGGTAGTATTTAGAAATGTTTTCTTCGGTGGCAGATGGTAAACAGAGATCCATTGACTTAACTCTCCATCGATGTAAAGTATGGAGGAATGGCAAATTAGTAACTGGATGAACTCTTGATTTCACTCATGGTTGAATTCTTAGTTTTTCCATTCACTGCCAGTGATAGGTGAAATGTGTCAAATATTAGGATTTCTTTATGTATATGACTTATAAATTTGAATATATAGGTACATGAATGTATATATGTACATATACAGACAATTTATGGTTATCTATTCTGAATATATACAAATGCCAACTTTATCCCCTTTTAGAATAGAGAATTTAGAATTTTCTATTAGAATTTTCTATTAGAATTTAGAATAGAGAATTTTCTTTCTAACCTGGAGCACATTTATCATTTTGCCTTGCATCTACTAGATCCTCAATAAATGCAAATTCCATTTTCCATCACTATGTATATATCAGGCTATATGAGTCAAAATTGTGAAGTTCTTAAGAGTTCAACCCTGGGTGGAAATGAGAGTGAATCTGGCAGAAATTAAGAATGCTATGGATCAAATGCAGTCTAAACTGGATGCTCTGATAGCCAGGGTAAAAGAGGAGGAAGGATGAATTAGTGAATTGGCAGATGGAATGATAGAAAGAAGAAAAAAATGGGAACTTGGCTGAAAAAAAATTCAATCTCAAGAATGGTGATTACGGGAGATTACTGACTCAAGGAAATGTTCCAATGTCAGAATCATTGGTATCCCCGAGGGGTGGAGAAAGAGAGAGGTCTAGATAGATATTTGAACAATCGTAGCTGAGAACTTCCCTAATCTGGTTAAGGAAACAATCATTCATGTCCAAGAGGCAGAGAGGACACCTCCCACGATCAGTGAGAACAGACCAATACCATGTCACATAATAGATCTTAGATCCAAGGAAAAAATCTTGAAATGGGCCAGGGGGAAGGGAATCCTCACCTATAGAGGGAGGAACATCTGAATAACATCAGCACTGTCTACAAAGACCTGGCAAGCCAGAAAAAACTGGCAAGACATATTCAGAGCACTAAGTGAGAAGAACATGCAGCCAAGGATTCTTTATCCAGCAAGGGTGTCATTCAGAATGGATGGAGAGACAAGAACCGGCAGAAACTGAAAGACTATGTGACCACCAAGCTAGCCCTACAAGAAATATTAAGCGGGGTTCTCTAAAAGTTAAAAAACCCAAGAGTGATACACAACAGAAATTTATAATCTACAGAAACTTCAAGGCAGCATGACATCATTAAATTATACCTCTCAATAATCACTCTCAATGTGAATGGCCTAAATGGTCCCATAATGCCACAGGGTTGCAGATTGGATAAAAAGACATGACCCATCCATATGCTGCTTAAAGAGACTCATTTTGAACCTAAAGATACATCCAGACTGAAAGTGAAGGGATAAAGAACCATTTTTCATGCCAACGGACTTCAGAAGAAAGCTGGGGTAGCAATTCTCATACCAGACAGATTAGATTTTAAGCTAAAGACTGTAGTTAGAGATACAGGAGGACACTATATTATTCCTCAAGGGTGTATCCAACAAGAGGATCTAACAAGTATAAATATCTATGCCCCCGACAGGGGAGGAGCTAGATACACAAGCCAACTCTCACCCAGAATAAAGAGACATATAGATAATAATATAATAATAGTAGGGAACCTAAACACTCCACTCTCAGCAATAGACAGATCACCTAAGCAGAAAATCAACAATGAAACAAGAGCTTTAAATGACATACTGGACCAGATGGACCTCATAGATATATATAGAACTCTACAGCCCAGAAAACAGAGTATTCATTCTTTTTGAATGCACATGGAACTTTCTTCAGAATAGACCACATACTGGGTCACAAAACAGGTCTCCAAAGATACCAAAAGACTGAGATTATTCCCTGCATATTCTCAGACCACAATGCTTTGAAACTGGAACTCAATCACAAGGAAAAATTTGGAAGAAGCTCAAGCACTTGGAAACTAAGAACCATCCTGCTTAGGAATGATTGGGTAAACCAGGGAATTAAAGAAGAACAAAATCAATTTATGGAAACTAATGAAAATGAAAACACATCAGTCTAAAACCTATGGGACACTGCAAAGGCAGTCCTAAGGGGAAAACACATAGCCATCCAAGCCTCACTCAAAAGAATAGAGAAATCTAAAATGCAGTTTTTATATTCTCACCTCAAGAAGCTGGAGCTGGAACAGAAGAACAGAACTAACGCACGCACGAGAAGGCAGGTGATCAAGATTAGAGCACAGATTTAATGAATTAGAAACCAGGAGCACAGTAGAACAGATCAACAGAACTAGAAGCTGGTTCTTTGAAAGAATAAATAAGATCCATAAGCCACTGGCCAGACTTATTCAAAAGAATAGAGAAAGGACCCAAATTAATAAAATTATGAATGAAAGGACAGAGATAATGACTGACACCAATGAAATAGGAAGGATCATTAGAAACTTTTATCAACAGCTTTATGCCAATAAATTAAACAACCTGGAAGAAAGGATGCCTTCCTGGAAACCTATAAACTACCAAGACTGAAACAGGAAGAAATTGATTATTTAAACAGACTGATGAATTATGAAGAGTTTGGAGCAGTGATCAAAAACCTCCCAAAAAATAAGACTCCAGGGCCTGATGGATTCCCTGGGGAATTCTACCAAACATTTAAAGAAGAAATAATACCTATTCTCCTGAAGCTGTTTCAAAAAATAGAAACAGAAGGACAACTACCAAACTCATTCTATGAGGCCAGTAGTACCTTGATCCCCAACCCAGGCAAAGAACCCATCAAAAAGGAGAATTACAGACCGATATCCCTGATGAATATGGACACCAGAATTCTCAACAAGATCCTAGCTAATAGGATCCAATAGTACATTAAAAGGATTATCCATCATGACCAAGTGGGATTCTTCCCTGGGATGCAAGGGTGGTTCAACATTTGCAAATCGATCAGTGTGATAGATCCCATTCATATGAGAAGAGACAAGAACTATATGATCCTTTCAATTGATGCAGAAAAAGCATTTGACAAAATACAGCATCCTTTCCTGAATAAAACTCTTCAGTGTAGGGATAAAGGGAACATTCCTCAATTTAAAAAAAACCATCTATGGGGACACCTGGGTAGCGTAGTCGTTAAGGGTCTGCCTTCAGCTCAGGGCGTGATCCCACCATTCCGGGATCGAGTCCCACATCGGGCTCCTCCACTGGGAGCCTGCTTCTTCCTCTCCCACTACCATGGTGTGTTCCCTCTCTTGCTGGCTGTCTCTCTGTCAAATAAATAAATAAAATCTAAAAAAAAAAAAAACCATCTATGAAAAGCCTACAGCAAATATCATTCTTATGATAGGGAACATGACAAGGATGCCCACTGTCACCATTATTGTTCAACAAAGTATTAGAAGTCCTAGAAACATCAATCAGAAAACAAAAAAGAATAAATGTATTCAAACTGGCAAAGAAGAAGTCAAACGCTCTCTCTCCGCAGATGACATGGTACTTTATATGGAAAACCCAAAAGACTCCACCGCAAATTACTAGAACTCATAGAACAATTCAGTAATGTGACAGGATATAAAATCAATGCTCAGAAATCAGTTGTATTTCTATACATGATCAACGATACTGAAGAAAAAGAAATTAGGGTATAGATACTATTTACAATAGCAACAAAAATCATAAGATATCTCGGAATAAACTTAACCAGAGAGGTAAAGGGTCTATACTCTAGAAACTACAGAACACTGATGAAAGACATTGAAGAAGACACTAAAAGATGGAAAAACATTCCATGCTCATGGATCGGAGGAACAAGCATATTTAAAATGTCTATGCTACCCAGAGCAATCTACACTTTCAATGCCATCCCAATCAAAATAACGATGACATTTTTCAAAGAGTAGAACAATCCTGAAATTTGTGTGGAACCATAAAAGACCCCAAATTGCCAAGTACATGTTGAAAAAGAAAACCAAAGCTGGGGGTATCACGTTGCCTGATTTCAAGCTATACTACAAAGCTCTGATCACCAAGACAACATGGTGTTGGCACAAAAACAGACACGTAGTCAAATGAAACAGAATCGAGAACCCAGAAATGGACCCTCGGCTCTTTGGGCAACTAATCTTTGACAAAGCAGGAAAAAACATCCAGTGGGAAAAGACAGTCTCTTCTTTAAATGGTGCTGGGAAAATGGGACAGCTATATACAAAAGAATCAATCTTGACCTCTCTCTCACACCATACACAAAAATAAACTCGAAGTGGATGAGACCTCTATGTGAGACAGGAATCCATGAAAATCATACAGGAGAACATAGGCTGTAACCTCTTCGACATCGGTCGGCCACAGCAACTTCTTTCATGACATGTCTCCAAAGGCAAGAGAAACAAAAGAAAAAACGAACTTTTGGGATTCCATCAAGATCAAAAGTTTCTGCACAGAGAAGGAAACAGTCATCAAAACAAAGAGGCAACCCGCGGAATGGGAGAAAATATTTGCAAATGAAACTACAGATTAAAGGCTGGTATCCAAGATCTATAAAGAACTTCTCAAACTCAATACATGAGAAACAAATAATCAAATCAAAAAAATGGGCAGAAGATATGAACAGACACTTTTCCAATGATTACATATAAATGGCTAACAGACACATGAAAAAATGTTCAAAATCATTAGCCATCAGGGAATATTCAAATCAAAACCACATTGAGATACCACCTTACTCCAGTTAGAATGGCAAAAATGGACAAGGCAAGAAACAACAAATGTTGGAGAGCATGTGGAGAAAGGGGATCCCTCTTACACTGTTGGTGGGAATGTGAGTTGGTTCAGCCACTTTGGAAAAGAGAGTGGAGGTCCCTGAAAATGTTAAAAATAGAGCTACCCTATGACCCAGCAATTGCATTACTGGGTATTTACACCAAAGACACAGAAGTTTTGAAGAGAAGGGCCATATGCACCCCAATGTTCATAGCTGCATTGTCCACAAGAGCTAAACTGTAGAAGGAGTCAAGATGCCCTTCAACAAATGAATGGAGAAAGAAGATATGGTCCATATATACAATGGAATATTACTCAGCCATCAGAAAGAACAATTACCCAACATTTGCAGCAACATGGACGGGACTGGAGGAGATTATGTCAAGTGAAATAAGCCAAGCAGAGAAAGACAATTATCTTATGGTTTCATTCATTTATGGAACATAAGGAATAGCAGGAAGATTGGTAGGAGAAGGAAGGGAGGAATTAAGGGGGGGTAAACAGAAGGGGGAATGAACCACGAGAGACTATGGACTCTGGGAAACAAACTGGGCTTCAGAGGGGAGGGGAGTGGAGGATTGGTATAGGCCAGTGATGGGTATTAAGGAGGGCACATATTGCATGGAGCACTGGGTGTTATATGCAAACAATGAATCAGGGAACACTACATCAAAAAGTAATGATGGTGACTAATATAATAAAAAATTTTAAGAAAAAAGAAAAAAAGAAAGAACAGGCGTTGAGGAGAGAGAATTGAGGGAGCCAATGTGGAAAGTTTTGGGGGTGAGGAGTAAGGGCAGGAAGTTAGGGACCAGGAGGGAGAAGAGGCTATAGCACAGAATTTTTACAGATAAGTATTTAATTATGCTAAGTGAAATAACTCAATCAGAGAAAGAAATTATCATATGGTTTCACTCATATGTGGAATATAAGAGAGAGCACAGAGGATCATAAGGGAATGGAGGGAAGACTGGGAAGAAATCAGAGAGGGAGACAAACCACGAGAGACTCTTAACTATGGAAGCATACGGAGGGTTGCTGGAGGGGAGGTGGGTGGGGTAATGGGGGACTGAGCATTAAGGAAGGTACATGATGTGATGAGCACTGGCTGTTATGTTCAACTGATGAATCATTGAACACTACATCTGAAACTAATGATGTACTATATGTGGCCTAATTGTATTTAAATAAAAAGAAAGAAAAAACAAAACAACAACAAAGAGTTAAACCCTGGAATGTGTTTGTTTTAAATGAAATTCCAGTTCCAAGACTTAGTAAAATTTTGTACACACAGATAATTTTTTAAGTTTTTTATGTCTGTTGCCTCATTTCAAAAATAAGGATAACCATAACCATGGAGGCTTAGTGAGGAAGAAATTAAATGTTGTGAGTTTAATCTGTGTAAATCTACCAAATTAGAAACTTAAATGTGGAAGCAGGATGCACGATTGTTCATAAATACTTTAGGAACGTATTTAGAATCTCTTTAAAGTCATTTCTTATCATAATTTTTCTGTTGGTTAATAAATCTCTGGCTAATTTTAGCTAACATTAAATATTTGTAAATTAATGTAAAACAAAATTATCAAATTCTTTGTTTTACTCTTTGTCTTAGTATATGATATTGATAAATAGGAATCAAGATGATGGAATATGGAATAATAGCATTTTTACACTAAGGTATTGTTAAAATTTTTAAACTACTTTATGAATTATATCATTTTCATTTTGATTCCTCAATTTACCTTTAACTTGATGACTGGTTGCTGTTACTACTGCCGTCTTCTGATACAAATCTGTAAAAAAGAAATGGCATTACTTTAGAGTTAGAAAACATTGTAATTTTATTTTTTGTTTTGTGTATAGTTGATGCACAATGTTATACTAGTTTTAGGTATACAGCTTAATTATTTGACAAGCTTATGCATTATGCTATATTCACCACAAGTGTACCTACCACATGTCCAATTATAGCACTATTACAATGCCATTCGCTGTATTCTCTATGCTGTACCTTTTATTGCCTCGTCTTATTCATTTCATTACTAGAAACCTACATCTTCCTCTCCTTTTCATCCATTTTACCTAACCCTCCACCACACTCCCCTCTGACAACCAGCAATTTGTTCTCTACATTTATAGATCTGATTCTGCTGAGTGTTTATTCATTATTTTTTCCATTCATAAATGGAATCATATGGTTTTTGTCTGTCTCAGTCTGACTTATTTCATTTAGCATAATACTCTCCAGGCATTTTAAAAATTGTTGAGAAACCTCCATACTGTTTTCCACAATAGCTGCACCAATTTACATTCCCACCACCAGTGCACAAAATTTTTGTTTTGTTTCATTTTCCTTCACATCTTTGCCAACACTTGTTATTTCTTGTTTTTTGGATTCTAGCCATTATGACAGGTGTAAGTTCATATCTCACTGTGGTTTTGAGTTGCATTTCCCTAATGATTAGTGATGTTGAGCATCTTTTCACGTGTCTGTTTCCTATTTGTATATCTTCTTTGGAAAAATGTCTATTCAGGTCCCTTGCCCAAATTTAAATCAGATTATTTATGGGGGTTTTTGGTGTTGAATTGTATAAATTCTTTATATACTTTAGATATTAACCCCTTATCTAACATAACATTTGCAAACCTCTTCTCACATGCAGATTTCCTTTTTGTTTTCTTCATGGCTTACTTCACTATGCATAAGTTTATTTTGGTGTAGTCCTAATATTTTATTTTTGCTTTTATCTCTTTTGTCTGAGGAGACATATCTAGAAAAATGTTTCTACCACCAATGTCAAAGAAATTACTGCCTGTGTTTTCTTGTAGGATTTTTATTGTTTCAGGTCTCACATTTAGGTCTTTCATCCATTTTGAATTTATTTTTGTGTATGGTGTAAAGAAGTGGTCGTTTTATTTTATTTATTTTATTTTATATTATATTTTATTTATTTTATTTTATTTGCATGTAGCTGTCCAGTTTCCCCAGCATCATTTATTGAAGCGACTGTCTTTTTCTCATTGCATGTTCTTGCCTCCTTTGTCACAAATTAATTGACCATATAGTTTTGGGTCCATTTCTGGGTCTCTTCCATTGATTGATGTGTCTATTTTGGTGCCAGGACCATACTCTTTTGATTACTACAACTTTGTACTTATATCTTGAAATCTTGGATACCTCTAGCTTTGTTCTTTTTCAAGATTGCTGTGACTCTTTGGGGTCTTTTGTGGTTCTATAAAAACTTTAGGATTATTTGTTCTAGTTCTGCAAAAAATGCCACTGGTAGTTTGAGGGAGATTATATTTAATCTGTAGACAGTTTTAGGTAGTATGGATACTAACAATATAATTAATATTAACAATATTAATTCTTCCAATCCCTGAGCATGAAGTATCTTTCCATTTGTGTCATCTTCAATTTCTTTCATCAATGTCTTATCGTTTTCTGAGTAAAGGTCTCTTGCTTCATTGGTTAAGTTTATTCCTAGGTATTTTATTCTTTTTGTTCCAATTGTATATGGAATAGTTTTCTTGACTTCTCTGATACTTCATTGGGAGTGTATAGAACCACAACTGATTTCCGTGTATTAATTTTGTATATTTCAACATGCTGAATTCATTTATTAGTTCTAACAGTGGAGTCTTTACATTTTCCTATGCAAACTATCCTGTCATCTACAAATAGTGACAGTTTTACTTCTTCCTTACCAATTTTTATTTCTTTCTGTTTCCTAATTGCTATGGCTAAGACTTTCATTACTATGTTGAAAAGAGTGGCAAGAGTAGACATCCTTGTCTTGTTCCTGATCTGCAAGGAAGAGTTTTCTCTTTGAGAGAAACATCTTTAAGTATGATGTTAGCTATGGGTTTTTCAGATATGGTCTTTTTTATGTTGAGGTATGTTCCTCTTAAGTCCACGTTCTTGAGAGTTTTTTTGATGGAAGCTTTATTTCATTACGTTATCTTTATTTGCACAAGTGAGAAACAGAGAGATTTTCCTTTAGCATAGAAAATGAGAGCCATTTATTTATCCTTACTTCCACATTCTCTTTTCCCTAAATATCCCTGACTAAGCAAAATTGTGACTTGTATGGTGATATGGTAAAAAAAAAAAAAAAAAAGCTGTATCTAAGTGAAATGAGTTAGATAAAGAAAGACAACTAGCATATTATCTCACTTATGTGTGGGATCTAATATTTTTTAAGATTTTATTTATTCATTTGACAGAGAGGGAGAACACAAACAGGGGGGAACAGGCAGAGGGAGAAGCAGGCTCCCTGCCAAGCAGGGAGCCCAATGTGGGGCTCGATCCCAGGACCCTGGGATCATGACCTGAGCAGAAGGCAGACCCTCAACTGATGAGCCACTTAGGCACCCCTCTAAATTTTTTTAAAACAAAAATAAGCTCATAGATACAGAGAATAAGTTGATGGTTACCAGAGGTGGGGTTGTGGGGTGAGTGAAATTAATGAAGGAGGTCAAAGATACAAACTTCCAGTTATAAAACAATTAAGTAATGAGTATTTAATGTATAACATGGTCAGTATAATTAATACTAAAACACTGCATATTTGAAACTTGCTAAGACAATAGATTTTAAAAGTCCTCATCACAAGAAAATAAAATTTTGTAACTATCTATGGAGACAGATGATAACTAGACTTTTTGTGGTGCCCATTTTAAGTAGCTTAATTCTAATTTTAGAAACATATGAGCAATGTTAATTAAGTGTAAAATGGGCATTGTCCTATCTGTATTCTCCCTTTGTATCATATGAGGGTTTTTTTTTAACATTTTTCTCACCTTCTACATATTCTATTCACAAAATTTGTTTCCTTATCTCTATTAATCTCCATAGTACAACTGAATGTGAATGCAAAAAAAAAAAATGAGGTTGCTTAGGTGGTAGACAGAGCCTGCTGATGCAATTGCACCCAGCATGGCTTTCAGTTTGAAAGGCACTGTGAATTTACTAATTAATTTCAGTTATTTCTGGACGTATAAGAACAAGAAAGATAACTTCTACATGAAATCTGAAAAAAAATAGTATATATCAAGACTCAATATTTCTAAATAGTAACCCAATTCATCCAAGATCCAAACTCATCACTGTTAAGTCCTGCTTACAATATTCTGAATTACATTTTAGTTCTTCATCAATTGGATTTTAATATTAATTTTAAAAATAATAAATTTACTTACTCCCCACTTATTGTTCCCTCTCTGTTCCAAAATCTTATTTTATCCCATTTAAGAGCGATGATGGCAGTTAAAATAAGGATGGGTAGAAAAATGTAGAAACTGATCAAGAGGCCATTTTTTTGAGGAGCAGCATATCGTTTTCTAAGAAAGCTTTCACCTTTAGCTGAAAACATGAAAGTACATTTTAAATTCATCAAAAATGATATTCAAAGCTTATTAGTTTAACTTGAAATGTAAAAATTTGTGCTTCAAATAATACAGTCATAGAATAAACTTATGTTTTAAAAAGTTTTCAAAAAATTAACAAAAATTTTTTAAAATCTAAAAAATTAAAAATGTTCCAATATTCTGTGACTATACCCCAAAGAACATTATATATTTGTCAACTCGATATATAATTAATATAAATTTATAATCATTATATGTATATTTAATCTTTATGTGTTATATTCTATTTTTCTATGATATTCCCTTTTATGAACTGCTACTTAAACTATATTAAACTGATATTATTCTTTAATCAGTTTTTCATTTAAAAAATAGAGTAGGTGTAAAAGAGGGACTCTAGGGTGGGAGGAAGATGACAGAGGAGTAGGGGACCCGAGTTTCATCTGGTCCCAGGAATTCAGTTAGTTAGCTATCAAATCATTCTGAACACCTGTAAAATCAACCAGAGATCTAAGAAAAGAATTGCTGCAATTCTACAAATAGAAAAAGGGAGCACTTTCTGCAAGGTAGGAGGTGCAGAGAAGTGAATCCCAGGCATTATACTGGAAGAGAAGCTGCAGGAGGTGGGAGCCTCAATCAGCTGGCTGCCAGAAAGTGATATAGCAGTGGTGTGCAAAATCAGAACTTTAACAAGTCTGCACCAGTGAGGGACATCCTTCCTGAAAGGTGCTCAGGTGGCAAAGCAGAACACAATCCTAGGTGGGACAGTATGGTCTCAGGATCCCTGGGTTCACAGAAAGAACAAGGGATTTTAACTGCAGCAGAGTTCCCTGCATCAACACTGGAAGCTGGCTGCAATTAGCAAGCCCAGGCAGGAGTGGGCTTTCACGTCAGTGTTGCCATAAACCTTGAACTGCAGCATGATCAGGTGACTGCAATCCAAGCAGGGACATGGCAAGTAGCAGAACCATGGTGAGACCCTCTCTGCACCACAGGAGCATGGAGGGTGCTCAGGTGGCATGGATCCTTTAGGCAAAGAGGTCCCAAAAGTAAATTGAAGAGAAAGGAACAGAGACAATATACAGAAACAGTGACTTTACAGGTAATACAAATGGCACTAAATTCATATCTTTCAACTTTACTCTGAATGTAAATGGGCTAAATGTTCCAATCCAAAGACATAGGGTATCAGATTAGATAAAATAGCAAGATCCATCAATATGGTGTCAAAAAGACACTCATTTAGACTCAAAGACACCTCCAGATTGACAGTGAGGGGTTGGAGAACCATTTATTATGCTAATGGACATCAAAAGAAAGCTGGGGTGGCAATCCTTATATCAGAAAAATTATATTTTAAACCAAAGACTGAAATAAGAGATGAAGAGGGACACTATATCATACTTAAAGAGTTTATCCAACAAGAAGATCTAACAATTATAAATATTTATGCCCCATAACTTGGCAGCAGCCAATTATACAAACCAATTAATAACAAAATTAAAGAAACACATTGATAATAATAAAATAATAGTAGGGGACTTTAACTCCCCACTCACAGCAAAGGGCAGACCATCCAAGCAGAGATTAACAAGGAAACAAGGGCGTGGGATGACATACCAGAGCAGATGGACTTCACATATATATTCAGAGTATTCCATCCTGAAGCTACAGAATATACATTCTTCGCAAATGCACATGGAACTTTCTCCAGAATAGGCACAAACTGTGTCTTTTTCAGACACAAACTGTCTCCAGACACAACTTTATCCAGACACAAACTGTGTCACAAATCAGGTCTCAACCAGTACCAAAAGACTAAGATTATTCCTTGAATGTTTTCAGACTACAAGTCTTTGAAACGTGAACTCAATCACAAGAGGAAAGGTGGAAAGAACTCAAATACACGGTGTCTAAAGAGCATCCAAATAAAGAATGAATGGGTCAACCAGGAAGTTAAAGAAGAATTTTTAAAAATTCATGGAAACAAGTGAAAATGAAAACACAACTGTTCCAAACCTTGGGATGCAGCAAAGGCAGTCTTCAGAGGGAAGTATATAACAATGCAAGCCTTTCTCAAGGTCTCAAATACACAAGCTAACTTTACACCTAATGGAGTTGGAGGAAGAGCAGCAAATAAAGCCTAAACCCAGCAGGAGAAGAGAATTAGTAAAGATTAGAGCAGAAATTCATGAACTAGAAACCAATAGAACAGTAGAACAGATCAATGAAACCAAGAGCTGGTTAATTGAAAGAATTAATAAAATTGATAAACCCCTGGCCAGACTTATCAAAAAGAAAAGAGAAAGAACCCAAATAAGTAAAATCATAAGTAAAAGGGGAGAGATCACAACCAACAACAAAGAAATACAAACAATTATAAGAATATATAATGAGCAACTATACGTCAACAAATTAGACAATCTGGAAGAGATGAATGCATTCCTAGAGATGTATGAACTACCAAAACTGAACCAGGAAGAAATACAAAACCTGAATAGACCCATAACCAGCAAGGAAATTGAAGCAGTAATCAAAAATCGCAACACACACACACACACACACACACACACACACACACACAACACCCCCCCACACACAAAACAAAACAAAACAAAACAAACAAACAAACAAACAAAGCCAAAACTAGAGTCCAGGGCCAGAAGGCTTCAGAGGAATATTCTACCAAACATTTAAGGAAAAATTAATACCTAGTCTTCTAAACCTGTTTCAAAAAATAGAAATGGAAGGAAAGATTCTAAACTCTATGAGGCCGGCATTACTTTGATCCCAAAACCAGACAAAGGCCCCACCAAAAAGGAGAATTACAGATCAATATTCTTAATGAATATGGATGCAAAAATTTTCACCAAAATACTAGCCAATAGGATCCAACAGTACATTAAAAGGATTATTCACCATGACTAAGTGGAATTTATTCCTTGGCTTCAAGGGTGGTCCAACAGCTGCAAATCAATCAACATGACACTCCACATTAATAAAAGAAAGGACAAGAACTATATGATCCTCTCAATAGATGCAGAAAAAGCATTTGACAAATTACAGCATCCATTCTTGATTAAAAGTCTGCACAGTGTAGGTGGAGAAGGAATATATCATAAAAGCCATATATGAAAAGCACATGGCAGGGGTGCCTGGGTGTCTCAGTCGTTAAGCGTGTGCCTTTTGCTCAGGGCATGATCCCGGCATTCTGGGATCGAGCCCCACATCAGGCTCCTTCGCTGGAAGCCTGCTTCTTCCTCTCCCACTCCCCCTGCTTGTGTTCCCTCTCTCACTGGCTGTCTCTATCTCTGTCAAATAAATAAATAAATAAACTTTTAAAAAAGGGAAGAAAAGCACAAGGCAAATAACATTCTCACAGAGAAAACTGAGAGCTTTTACCCTAAGGTCAGGAACACAACAGGGATGTCCACTCTCACCACTGTTGTTCAACATAGTAATAGAAATGCTAGCCTCAGCAGACAGCAAAAAGAAATAAAAGGCATCAAATAAGCAAAAAAGAAAACAAACACTCAGTCTTCACAGATGACATGATACTCTGTGTGAAAAAACCAAAAGGCTCCAACTGAAAATTGTTAGAATTCATACAGGAATTTGGCAAAGTGACAAGATATAAAATCGATGCACAGAAATCAGTTGCATTTCTATACACAAACAATGAGACAGAAGAAAGAGAAGTTAAGGACTAGATCCCGTTTACAATTGCACCGAAAACCATAAGATACCTAGGAATAAACCTTACCAAAGAGGCAAAGGATCTGTACTCAGAAAACTTTAGAACACTCATGAAAGAAATTGAGGAAGACAAAAGAAATGGAAAAATATTTCATGCTCAAGGATTGGTAAAACAAATAATTGTTGAAATCTATGCCACCTAGAGCAATCAACACATTCAGTGCAATCCTTATCAAAATACCATTAACATTTTTCTCAGAGAGGGAAAAACTAATCTTAAAATTTGTATGGAAACAGAAAAGACCCCAAATAGCCAAAAGAAAATTGAAAAAGAAAACCACAGCTGGTGGCATCACAATTCCAGATTTCAAGCTATGTTAAAAAGCTGTAATCATCAAGATGGTATGGTACTGGCACAAAAACAGACATATAGACCAATGGAACAGAATACAGAACCAAGAAATGGACCTTCACCTCTATGCTCAACTAATGTTTGACAAAGCAGGAAAGACTATCCAATGGAAAAAAGACAGTCTCTGCAATAAATGGTGTTGGGAAAATTGGAAGGCCACATGCAGAAGAATGAAACTGGACCATTTCCTTACACCGTACAGAAAAATAGACTCAACATGGATGAAAGATGTAAATGGGAGACAGTAATCCATCAAAATCCTAGAAGAGAACACAGGCAGCAACCTCTTTGACCTTGGCTACAGCAACATCTGGGTAGACATGACTCCAAAGGCAAGGGAAACAAAGGCAAAAATGAGCCATTGGGACTTCATCGAGATAAAAAGCTTTTGCACAGCATAGGAAACATTCAGCAAAACCCAAAGACAACCTACAGAATGGGAGAAGAATTTTGTAATATTTTATCAGATAAATGGTTAATATCCAAAATCTATCAAGAACTTATCAAACTCAATACCCCAAAAGCAAATAATCCAGTCAAGAAATGGGCAGAAGACATGAACAGACATTTCTCCAAAGAAGACATACAAGTGGCCAACATACACATGAAACAATGTTCAACATCACTCAACATCAGGGAAATACAAATCAAAATCCCTGTGAGATATTATCTCATGCCAGTCAGAACAGCTGACTCTATTAAACTCTGGTTCTCTTTTAAAGGCCAAAGCAATATTCTCCAATGTAAAATCAGTCACATTACCTCACAGACTTATCTTGCTTGTTTAAAAGAGACTTCCCACTGACATTAAACACTTACTCTGTACTTCCTCCTGATTCAATTGTCCTCTTATACCCTGTTACAGAAGCCCAGGATGGAAAATCCTAGAGCACACCATTTTACACAGGGTAAATTGCAGTCTTGAAAGCTTTGGGATTTTTATCTGCCTCTGCCTGACACAGGATTTTGAAGTGATCACTGGATGACTAGAATGGAATTTGCCATCAATGAATACTCAGGGGTACTATTACGAGTTTTCCATTTCAATGAATTTCCTGTTATTAATCTCCGTCATTTAGCAATTTAATAAGTAGACAATAAAACCAGCAGCCTCCAAATAGAGACAGAGTTCCAAACCTTTGGCAATTAGCAGGACATCAGTTTGTTCTGCCACTGTACTAACCACTGCAACATCCACCAGAGAGTCGAAGTCCACTGACAAATGAAACCTCACCCATGAATCCTAAATGAACTGCTATCAATCCACGGGCTCCCAGAATGCCCAGCAGGCGGCCTGGAACTCAATAAGCTTCCAGAAATATCTGACTCAACACCTCATTTGTCTTTTCTGCTGTTTCAGGAAAATTCAAAGCAAGAAATTACAATCCGTTCTTAACAGATTGGCCACATAAGATAACTTCTTTACATAAGGCAAAAATATCAAGATGTTTGTACCAGTGGGTTTTCAATCTCCCAAAAGCAGCTGTGACTACCTAAAGCAAAAACAATAGTAATGCATTGTGGAACTGATAACATGCAGGAATAAAACATACAAAAGACTGGAAGGAAGAAGACGGAAGTTGGAAAGATTCCTATATTATGCAGGCAGTGGTATAACATTATTTGACGATGTACTGTACTAAAGATGTATTCTCTAAATGCTTGACAAACAGTTAAAATAAAGTGACATGGCTAATAAGGTAATTCTGGAGATGAAATAAGACATTTTCTTTAAAAGCTCAGTGATAGGCTGGTCGGTGAAGGGTATTAAGGATGGCACATATGGCATGGTGTGCTGGGTGTTATACACAAGTAATGAATCATAGAAAAGCACATCAAAAACTAGGGAGGTACTGTATGGTGATTAACATAATAAAAAATACTATAAAAAATAATCTAAAAAAGCTCAGTGAATCCAAATGATAAATAGAAACATAAAAGAAAATGAGAATAGAAAACAAATCGCAAAATGGTAGTTTTATTTATTTTTTTAATGATTTTTTATTATATTATGTTAGTCACCATACAGTACATCCCCGGTTTCCAATGTAAAGTTCGATGATTCATTAGTGCACCATGCAATACGTGCCCCCCTTACTACCCATCACCAGTCTATCCATTCCCCCAACCCTCTC
Source organism: Ursus americanus (assembly GCF_024610735.1). Classification (NCBI taxonomy): domain Eukaryota; kingdom Metazoa; phylum Chordata; class Mammalia; order Carnivora; family Ursidae; genus Ursus; species Ursus americanus. The sequence continues at coordinate 192,221 of NW_028273714.1, read as the reverse complement.
CCCTCTGAGGCCCTCAGTTTGTTTCTCATAGTCCATAGTCTCTCATGTTTCATTCAAAATGGTAGTTTTAAACCAAACCCCATCGATAATCACATTAAATGTATATGGTCTACCTTGTTCCCCAAATAGATAAAGAACTCTTACAACTCAATAAAAAGACAACCCAACTTAAGAATAGGCAAAGGACTCTAACAGACATTGTTCCAAAGAAGATAGAGAAATGGCCAGTAAACCCATGAAAAACTTCAACATTAGTAGCCTTCAGGGAAATGCAAAGCAAAGCCACAAGATACCACTTCACATGCTCTAGGATAACTGTAATCAAAAAGACAGAAAATGACAAGTGTCAGAAAGGATGTGGAGAAATTAGAACCCTCAATAATTATTGGTAGGAAGATAAAATGAGGAAGGCATTTTGGCAAAAAAAAAAAAAAATGGCAGCTCTTCAAAATGTTAAAGACACAAGTTATCGTAATCCAGCAGAGCCACTCCTATACTGAAAAGAGAGCTGAAAACATATGTTAGGAGCGCCTGGGTGGCTCAGTCTGTTCAGCATCAGACTCTTGATTTTGGCTCAGGTCATGACCTCAGGGTTGTGAGATCCAGTCCCACATCAGGCTCTGCACTGAGTGTGGAGCGTGCTTAAGATTCTTTCCCATACAGCCACTCTGGAAAACAGTATGGAGGTTCGTCAGAAAGTTAAAAATAGACCTACCCTACAACCCAGCAATTGCACTACTAGGTATTTACCCAGAGGATACAAATATACTGATCCGAAGGAGCACCTGCACCCCAATGTTTATAGCAGCAATGTCCACAATAGCCAAACTATGGAGAGAGCCCAGATGTCCATCAACAAATGAATGCATAAAGATGTGGTACAGGGTGCTTGGGTGGCTCCGTCGGTTAGGTGTCTGCCTTGGGTTCAGGTCATGATCCCAGGGTCTGGCGCGGGGATGAAGCCCCACATCAGGCTCCCTGCTCAGCAGGGAGTCTGCTTCTCCTTCTCCCTCTGCCCCTCCCTCCACTCGTTCTCTCTCTCTTTTAAATAAACAAATGAAATCTTCAGAAAATAAAATTTAAAAAAATATGTGGTATAGATATGCAATGGAATGTTATTCAGTCATGAAAGAAAACGAAATTTCACCATTTGCAATGACGTGGATGGAACTAGAGGGTATTAGGCTAAGTGAAATAAGTCAATCACAGAAAGACAATTCTATGAGTTCACTCATATGTGGAATTCAAGAAACAAAACAGAAGATCATAGAGGAAGGAAAGGAAAAATAAAATAACATGAAATCAGAGAGGGAGACAAACCAAAGAAACTTTTAACTATAGGAAGCAAACCGAAGGTTGCTGGAGGGGAGGTCAGTGGGGGGATGGGGTAACTGGCGATGGGCATTAAGGAGGGTACTTGATGGAATGAGCACTGGGTGTTGTATGCAACTGATGAATCACTAAACTCTACCTCTGAAACTAATATTACACTATATGTTCATTAATTGATAAACTATAAATATAATATAAATTAATTTATAAAATAAATAAAATAAAATTTAAAAATAAAAATAATTTAAAAAAAGATTCTTCCTTACCCTCTCTCTCAGCCTCTCCCCCCCGACTCACACTCTCTCTCTCAAAGAAAAAGGAAAGTATATGTCCACACAAAAATTTGTACATATTCGTGGCAGCATAGTTCATACGATCCAAAAAGTGGAAAAAACCAACAAGTCTATCCATTGACAAATGGTTAAACCAAAGTGGCATGTCCATAAAGTGGAATACTGTTCAGTAATACAAAGGAATGAGATAGCGACACATGATACAACATGTATCCACCTCTGCAGTGAAGATGAAGAGACCGTGAGGTTTGATGATATTGAGGAGAAAACGATATGGAGGCAGCAAGTGTCCCAGGCCCTGGCGGAGTTCCATCGTTGCAGGAGAGTAAACATACGGCAGACTATAGCCATGATAGATGTTACACGCTCCAAATCATGAAAAACAGTCTCGCATTTATGAATGGAGAAAAAGGAATTCAGATATGGAGGGGAAGGAAAAAGAAAGGAGGAAGAGGGAGATGTTGATGATTTCATGGGGAGTAGCCAGCCAGAATGCCTTGGAATACACTCAACAGAATCTACGAAATGGTCTATGTACATCTCATCAAATTTCTGTAAACAAACACCTATAGTGTTTATAGTTACAGATGTGTTTATATAGTTACAGATGTATTAAAAAAAAATCTCCAGTCAAGAACCTAACTTTCCAGTACAGGAAGAGTGAAGTAAAAAGAGCAAACTAGGGGCGCCTGGTAGCGCAGTCATTAGGCATCTGTCTTCAGCTCAGGGCCTGATCCCGGCATTCCGGGATCGAGTCCCACATCGGGCTCCTTCACTGGGAGCCTGCTTCTTCCTCTCCCACTCCCCCTGCTTGTGTTCCCTCTCTCACCGGCTGTCTATGTCTGTCAAATAAATAAATAAATAATCTTAAAAAAAAAGAGCAAACTAAAGTTAAAACAAGCATAAGGGGGCGAAAACAAGCATAAGGAAGGAAATAACAGAGTAAACATAAGTGAAATAGTATAAAACAAAAGAGATGAGCAAACAAAACCAAAAGTTGGTTCTTTGTAAAAATCAACAAAAATGACAAACCTTTCACTAGACTGACCAAGAAGGAAGAGAGAGAACATTAAAATGATTAAATTTTGGAATGGGAGCATTACTGCCCACCTTACAAAAATAAAAAGGATTATAAGGGAATGTTATGAACAGCCAGCAAAGTAGGTCACCTATATGAAATGGACATATTTCTAAGAAGACACAAACTACCAAACCTGACTCAAGTGGAAACAGATAATCTGAACAGACCTGTAACAAGGGAAAAGATCAAGTGAGCAATAAAAAGAGTATATCCCAGGCTTGGAGCTCCCCGGCCAGCGGCCTCACCTGACCCTCAGCACCATGGCTGCGGTGACAGCGACAGGGATGGCCTGGCTCTCATGGGCCCAGGGCGCTAGGCCGGCCTCCCACAGGCAGTGGCACCAGGGGGCGGCCCGGGCGCAGGTGGCGGGTCCCCATGGGGCCGCTGGGCCACGGCGCGCCTGGAGGGCCGGGAGGTGTTGGAGTACCTGAGGAAGACGCGCTGGGTGACCAGCCCGCACAACTCCTTGCAGGCCTCGGTTGACGTGAGCACCTGCCCTTGAGCTTCATCTCGCGGAGCACCTCGAGATCTTCACACCCTCCCTCCCTCCACCCCCACTGGGCAGTGGCAGCGGTGGCCATGGCTGGGCGCCCCAGAGCGTTCCAGGCCAGCCCAGGCCCGATGCCAGCAGCGACTTCTACCTGCGCTGCCCCGGTGAGAACGGATGTTTGCCCTGTTGGTGGACGCCGTGTTCCAGAGGCGCAGGGCACCACCGGATAACGGCCGCGCGTGTGCACCTCCAGGTTCCCGAGCACAAATCTCAGGATCCCGTTCACTGCCCCGTCCGGTGAGAAGACGGAGAAGTAGGAGGCTCCCAGGTCCCGGGTGAAGCCTGTGCAGGCCCACATCTTGGCCCTGACCATCCACATTCCAAACGCCATGGCCCCCTTCCCTCATCAGCCCCCTTCCTTCCCCCACCAGAACCCAGTGCTGCCAACTCCTGCCCATCCAGCCCCCGGGGAGCAGGGTGATACCAGCTGACCTCAAGTGAATGGCCGACAACTGGCAGCCAGAAAATGAAAAGGAAGCTTCTGGTGGAGACAGCCCCAAGAAGGATTCAAAGCACCTTATTCCTATGCAGAATTCATAGGACAGAAAACTACGATGGCTCCTGAGAAGCAACTTACCCTAAATGGAATTTATACTCACATCGCTAAAAATTATCCATACTACAAGACAGCAGACAAGAGCTGGCCGAATCCAATTCACCACAATCTCTCTCTGAATCCTTATTTCATCATAGTAACACGTTCCCAGGAAGAACCAGGCAAAAGGGCTCATTCTGGAGGATAGATCCTGCCTCTGAAAGCAAATTCATAGAGCAGGCTTTTAGGAAAAGATGGTCCATGGGCATGCCTTGCTTTAGAAACCCTCTGGGACCCCTCTTCTCCAGAAGTGGCCCAGCCTCTCCCAATCATGCTGGAGTGCTGTCTGCACTCGCCAGTGGTGCCCAGACCCCCAAGAGCCTGTCAAGGGAAGTTTCACTGGCCCCCCTGGAGCCTGAGCCCAGTGCCTCACAGCCTAAACTGGCCATCATCCAGGAGGCACGGTTTGCCCAGGGTGCACCAGGCTCCCCTCTGTCTCGTCAGCCTGTTTTAATGGCCGGGCAGTGGCAGCTGCCACCAACGATCGATCGATCCCATCACCTACACGGTCGCTGCTCCCGTGACCACCTCAACCTCCCAGCAGCCTGTAGTGCAGACGGCGCACGTCGCCCAACAGATCCCCGCAGTGTCTGTCACCAGTATGGCAGGCCTGGCCCCAGGAAGCACGTACACTGTTGCCATCCAGGCTCTGGTCACTCAGGCGGCCGTGCTGGCCCCTCCTAAGGCAGAGTCGCAAGACAATAGAGATCACAAAGAAGTAAAAGTGAAAGTGGAACCTATTCCTGCCATTAACCATGCCACAGCGGGCGCTGCCAGCTGGATCATTCAGGAGCCACAGACCACCCCTGTCCACACGGTCACCACAGTGCAGCAGGCACCTCTAGGTCAGCACCAGCAACCAACAAAAACTGTCCCACGAAACGGGACTCACCTGATGCCAATCCCTGCCGCTGGCCGTAACCAGGTGAACAATGTGGCGAGTCCTCTGGACACGATGGCAACACGTGCATCGTTGTCGACCTCCCTGCCCACAAAGCGCCAGAACGGCGACAAGACAGAACAGCAGGAGCTGAAGAAGGTCCAGACGGAAGACGGCGGCGACAACATCATCATCACCCTGCGTGTGGCAGCCGGCAGGGAGAAAGGTGTCCAAAACCAGCGACTGCGACAGCTTTTCTTACTTTAATATTCAACTCCGTGGTGCCAAAAGGAGACACCACCTCCCACCGACACTCGGAGCACGTTGTCTCGGTGGGTAGAGGGTCCGGCCGCTGGACTTCACCTCAGCACTGAAAACACACAACTGAGGTGGCCTCAAAACTCCTAAAAGACAGAAGTCACACCTGAACAAAACCTCAGACAAAAAAACCTGGTTTGGCAGTGTCTCCCCATCCCCAGCTCAGCTTGTCACTCCACAGCAAGATGCTGGGACAGGCAGGGACAGTCCCCACCACCCTCCCAGGACCCTTGGGGCTGGCACGGGTAGATGAGACAGTAGTTCGTGGTTCACACATGCAATTAGAATATTTTGAGGTGTACTTTCTTTACAAAATAACGGGGTCTTTGACATCTGCAGGTTTTCTGTGTTACCAGATGCATCTAGGATGGACAGACAGACTGGACAGATGGACCCCCACGCTGGGCCCCAGGTTAACCATGACTGAAAGAACTGCTGGACTCGGGAATCTGCTCTTAACTGGGTCTCTTTCCTGCTACTTTTTGTTGGTTGTTCTTCTGTGTTGACTTTGCTCCTTTGTGTTGACTTCATAAAATAAAACAAGCCTCCTAAAAAATACTACTAATAATATATTTTTAAAGTATATCCCAGCAAGAAAAACGCAGACCCAGATGCCTTCACAGTGCATTACACTAAACACTTAAAGAATCAATTCCAATCCCACACAAACTCTTCTAAAAAGCAAAACAGAAGGTAATGCTTTCCATCTTAATGATTATGAATCCTGAGGACACTCATGATACTGCCCAAAACTAATTCTCCTAAAACTTCACAGTCTCTTCCTCTTTATTCCCCTTCCCTGACTTTCTCTCTTTGCTTGGGCATCTCATAAAGTCCCATTTCCAGACCTTTCCCTCTTCCCTTGATCGCTTAGCAGTACCTATATCTCCGGTAGTCATTTCAAAGATAAAGCTCTGGGGAAGTAGGTAAGCCATTTCTTTTTAAATCACTATCTCCTCTGACAGGGCTCTGTACATGATCATACAGGTGTGCACTGCCCAACCCCAGGAGAACTATTCACATCACACACCTACAGATGTGGATCCCCGTTCCGATTTTTCACCTAATGGTAGTAAAGCAACATTATTTCCCAAAAATCAGTAATTGCAACCATATCATAACCAATTGTAATTCATATAAAAGTGCCACAATGACCCTGATTTTGATATTCCTAGTGAGTGAGGGCTAAGAAGGAAACTAATGATCTCTTAATGGAAAAAATTTGATGCTCTATACTCAAGACGTATGATTATTATGAAACAAGCCAAATCTAACTTATCCTTTTCACACGAAATCTCTCTTTCTGACCTTCCCCTCTATAATTGTTTCCAACAATCACGTAGATTTTAAGTCTCAGGCTAACTCACTCACCCCTCTGATCTATTATTCTACATAGCAGAGTAAAATTCATCTGCCCCTGGGACATAATAACTGGCACAAGAAAGGGGTTGGTGACATTTGCTGACTGCAGATAGGATGGGTACCATGTACACAGTGGAAGCTTGAGGACAGCCTCTTGGGCTGACCAGCTTCCCGTAAACGCACGGATTTTTTACTTTTGCTCCAGGAATCTATGTGAAAGCAACATGTACAAATTCTAGAACCATCTTTCAACTGTCTGTCATTTCATGTTGAGCCTTTTTGAATTAAAGACATCATTCTCAGGGTTCTTTTTTTCATTTTTCTTCTGGAATTCACCTTTAAATACTACACATTGCTCTCCTGAGTGTGACTAAGCTTTGGGATTCTCCGCCTCCTGGATACGTTCTGTGTGCATAGCTTGGTTCATTGGCCACATTGATTCATTTACATAAGTTAATCACATTGTAACCACAACAGTTTTCAGAAGGTTCACTGGAATATCCAACATGCCTTTGTTAACTACTTATCCTTACCACAGAGAAACATTTAGCAATAGAGTAATCAGTGAGACAAGACTTATCATGGCTCTCTAGAGACAACCTCTGGTCTTTATGTGATATTGGCATGAGCAAGAGGACCATTAAAAAGTTGAATTCTCCTCTGGGTCATCTTAAGAAGTGGTCCATATGGACCTGTAATTTGTCCAAAGTAACCAAAATCTAGGCTTCTTCCATTCCTGAACTTTGTGCATGTTTGGATTACAAACACCTAACCTCTTGCGTGTCATTTGACCCAGCAGAGCAGAAGCAAATTAATACCCTACCACCCTATTCCTTTGTGCACAGCTCCCTTCATTATGAAGAGAAAACACAGTGTGCACAGAGAATTTTTAATCTATGTTACAGCTGAATACTTCACCAGGGCCCTGGAAGGGTAGTTCGTCCATACAATTCACTTACTCTCTTCATTTCCAGCTGAAAAGGTCTGTCATCTGATGTCTAATTAGGGAGGAGATTCAAGATAATAAATTCTTATCATCTCAGAAATTTGGAGCTAGAAGAACCCATAGTACCTGTTTTGTCCATTCATTTTGCAGGAGAGAAAGCAGATGCTGCAGAAAGATACACAACTTGTTTATGGTCACACAGAAAGTGTGTGACCGAGCCCGGTCTAGACTCTGGTCTCCCGGAACAGTGTTCTCCAAACAAAAACTGGAAGAGCATCTGCTACCTGAAGACACATCAGGAAAAGAATCAAGAGATTGCTTTCATTTAGCATAATCTCCTCCAGTCCCGTCCATGTTGCTGCAAATGTTGGGTAATCGTTCTTTCTGATGGCTGCGTAATATTCCACAGTATATATAGACCACATCTTCTTAAGTGAAATAAGTCAAGCAGAGAAAGACAATTATCATACGGTTTCACTCATTTATGGAACATAAGAAGCAGGAAGATTGGTAGAAGAAGAAAGGCGGGTAAACAGAAGGGGGAATGAACCATGAGAGACTATGGACTCTGGGAAACAAACTGAGGGTTTCAGAGGGGAGAGGGGTGGGGGAATGGGATAGGCTGGTGATGGGTATTAAGGAGGGCACGTATTGCATGGGCCACTGGGTATTATATGCAAGTAATGAATCATGGAACTTTACATCAAAAACTAGGGAGGTACTGTATGGTGACTAACATAACATAATAAAAAATATTATTATTTATAAATGGACGGCACTGGAGGAGATAATGCTAAGTGAAATAAGTCAAGCAGAGAAAGACAATTATCATATGGTTTCTCTCATCTATGGAACATAAGAACTAGGAAGATCGGTAGGAGAAGAAAGGGATAAAGAAAGCGGGGGTAATCAGAAGGGGGAATAAAGCATGAGAGGCTATGGACTCTGAGAAACAAACTGAGGGCTTCAGAGGGGAGGCAGGTGGGGGAATGGAATAGGCTGATGATGGGTAGTAAGGAGGGCACGTATTGCATGGTGCACTGGGTGTTATATGCAACTAATGAATCATCGAACTTTACATCAAAAACCAGGGATGCACTGTATGGTGATTAACATAATAAAAAATATTATTATAAAAAAAAGAAAAAAAAATTTCTCACTTGACTACATCTAGTTACAAGAGAGTCTGGAGAAGGAAGATTTGCTTTGTTTTACTAATTTAAAATGACTTTGTAAAAATAATCCAATGTGCTTTGTTCCCTATTTTTTCTTTTTATAATAAAAAATTTCAAACATAACAAACAAAAAAATGACCAGAGGGACACCTGGCTGGCTCAGTCAGTCGGGTATATGGCTGTTGATCTCAGGGACATGAGTTTGGGTCCCACAACGGGAACAGAGTTTTCTTGAAGAACAAAACAAAAGTACATACAAATGACCAAAGTCACTTAGGCTCTAACAATTGAGCTGGTCAGTGGTGGGATGGATGCTCTCACCTGTTCATTCAGCCACTGGGCCCTGAGGACTCAGTGCCAATGCCGCTAAGCCAACCAGGTCCTCCCTCGAGGAGCTCAGGGTCTAGAGGGGAAGATGGACAAAACATGAAAGAAAAACGTGAATGAAAAGAGCAATTGTTCCATAGAAAAAGAGCAAAGTGCGACAACTGGGTCCTGAACTCCCGCCAGGTGAGGGGTCCGAAAAGGCTGTGCTGAGGCCACAGTGAGATTTCCTGCAGAGGAGAAGGAGGAGCCAGCCCTGCACCAATCCCAGTCTACGTAGCCCGGCAGAGGGCACCGTGGTGCAGAAGACTGTTGGAGGCAGAGCTTGACGTTGCCGGAGTGGAGGTTAGACAGGAGGCAAGGGTGGCTGGAGGAAGCTGAGGAGGAGAATGGGGGTGGGGTGTCAGAGGGGCAGGGCCAGGGCAGCTGAACAGTCACAGTGCCCTGCTCCTCCTGCTGTGAGACCCCATTTGCCCCACACTCAGTGCCTTAACCTAGAAACCCTTATTGTCTCACAGTCTAAGGGAACCAGGAAGAAAGAAGTGCTCAGCTGGGTGCTCCTGCCAGAGCCTCTCAGGAGGTTGGGGCTGTTGTCAATTACAAAACATGATCTACTTCACTTAAAACCTCAGCTCACTCAGTGGTGTTGGTAGGATTCAGTCCCCATCGAAGGCCTGAGTTCTCCTCTGTCTGTTGTCCCTCAGGGCCAGGTCACAAGCATGTGTCTATGTCATGGTTCCACGGATGGGCTTGTTCCCTTCTGGGCATCTGAGTGAGGACAGGAGTCAGAGTGATTCACAGATAGGCACTGAGCTACTAGAACCAAATCTCAGAAGGGGCTTTCGATCAAGCTGCCATCTTTTGTGTGATGGAAGTAAACCACTAAGTACAGACTACACTTAACGGGAGGGTTTACACAAGGAGTGTACGCTTGAGATGGGGATCACAGGGAGCCACTAGGGAGAGAAGGGGAAGTCCCCAGGAGGGCCCATGCCTTGCCCAGAATCACAGACTAGTAAGAAGGCAGAACCAGGCCTGAACCCAGTTCTCCGAGTGTCCTCAAAGGTGGGGCCATGGCTGAACCTAGCTACTCACTGGGAGCTCGGGAAGAGGTGGTGTTCTGGAACTGGCTGTAGACCTGGAGATGGTATGGGGGTGGGAAGAAGCATCGACATCCCAGGCAGGAGGCATCCCAGCACGTACCTGTCTGAGGAGGAGCCCAGGCCAGGGCAACCCACTGACGGCACCCCTGTCCACATGACACCCAGAGGAAAGGAGGGATGGCTCGTGACACACGACTGGCAGCGTCTAGGGGTAAGGGTGGGCTCAGCCCCTCTAAGCCAAGGCTCCAATAGCTTCTGCAGGGTTTGCCTTGGAAATTAGAAAGCCTAAGACCTGGGAAAGCTATTTCCCATCCACCCCTAGGTGGGACTGGGCCTGCACAATAGGAGTACTGGGGCACACACATGTGCACAGACACACACACAACACTAGGGACTGTGGGTGGGATCGGAGGAGCTACAGACTCAGAGAAGGTGAGAAAGGAAGAAAATGTGGTGGCAGGTATTCCCTACGTGCGACACCACTCCCCCAATTTCTTAGATGGTATCCCACCTATGCCTGTGGACTTCTGCAAGAAGTACACGCTGGAATAATCCCTATCGCACAGGCAAGACACAGACCATCCCTGACAGGCACAACGGCTTCTCCGGGGTCCAAAACAGGGAAGATGGAGAGTTGCATCAGAGCCCAGGGGTGTTTCCAAGCTGGGGCCCTGGCTGCACCCAGACCTTCCCTGGGGCCTGTGGAGAGGGTTGTGTTGGTGTCACTGGGTACACATTTGGCATGGCATGCAGAAAGGGGATGACCAGTCGGCAGCCCAGAGCACTGTCTGTGCAGGTGCTAGTCCAGGTGTGGACTCAGGGAGGGGATCCCAGGAAGTGAAGTCACTTCCCTGATAACCGACCCCAACGGAACTCGGAACCCCGGTCACCAGGCACCCACATTCTAGTGCGGTCCCGTATCAGGCTCACTTGGCCAGAGACATTCGATAGTGAAAGATGTTCTCTTGCTGCGTGCCCATTTTCCGGGGCTCTGGCTTCCAGAATCCCCGGGGTGAGGGACGTTTCACATGCTGCAGACACTGGCTCAACCCGCGCCCCCGACACCTCAGGGCCTTTGCCAGGAGGTGCCGGAAGGTAATACCGAGCGACCTAGGCCAGGCCAGGCCACCTCTCCGAGCCATCCCTGGGCAGCCCCATTCCCCCAGTTTCAGGGAAAGAGGGGTATGTGGGGGAGGTCCCGCCCTGGGCTGGAGGAGGTTGCAGGGCAGTGGATACCCTGGTGATGCCTTCATGTTCACACCGATGCCACGGGGGGGTGGGGGGGGCAGGGTGGAAAGAGGATTCCCGAGGTGCCTCTCACCAGGGCCAGAGTGAATCCAAGGCCCTCGAGCTGTGTCACTTTTCTCTCCATGGTGGAGCTGCGTGCATCCTGGGGTGTGGTGTGTCTGGAAGGGAGTCCCCTGGGGCTGAGGACCAGCCAAGGCAGCCAGACAGACCTCTGAGGCCTCCCGCCTGGCTGCCGGGCACTGTCTTTACAGAGCTCCACACAGGAGACGGGGCAGGAGCTGAACGATGGGATCCCCTGCCCCACCTCCTTGAAGGACAGGAAGGAGTCCCCTACTGCCAACAAAGTCCAGCGCTGGCTCAGGGTGAGTGGAGGTGCCGGAGGGACCCAGCACCCAGGGCACCGATGCGGCACAAAGGGACCCAGATCCCAGAAACCAGCCTCTGGGCTCCTCGGGGCTCCGTCCTAGACTCCTGCTCCCATGTGAACCCGGATCCCCATCCCCTCCCCAAACCAGCCCTCAGGGCCCTGCCACGGCCTTGGCCCGATGCACAGTCCCTATCCACATATCTGTACGAATATCAGAAAAGCGACCTTAAACCACCTCTCATCCCTTGCTCGAGATCCTGGTGAGTTGGGAGACTTTTCCCCAAAGGGGCATGGGGCTCACGGTACTATGCCTATTGCTCTGCCCTTTGGTTGTAAAGGAGCACATCCCTGGGGCCCCTCCAGGGTCCGGAGCAGGCGCCTCCTTGTGCTGCACAACATTCCAGAAGGCCCATCAGTTACCGCAGCCATTGAGCCCTTCACAGATGCAGGACGTTCATGTGATTCCCTTCTGTTGCCACCTCACAGTGCTGCACGGAACATCCTACGTACCCTAAAATGCTGAGCACCCCCACCCATGAAACAGTCTCTGTGTTCTCAAGCGTGGGATACATCGTCAGAAATCACAGGGACGATGCCCTTAGTGCAGGGAGAGGCTGTCAATACTCAGCTAACGATCTGACCTGAGATACCAACGTCCATTCACACACCCCCCACCTCACATCCTCCTATTGTTGCCATTCTCCCTTTTCCCTAAAAGGATTGCATGAGGTATTTTTTTGAGACACAGACAGAGATAGAGACAGAGACAGAGACGGGGGTGGGAGACACAGAGGCAGAGACAGGATCCTCAAGCAGACCCCGCCCTAAGTGCGAAGCCTGAGGATGGACTCGATCTCAGGACGCGCGCATCATGACCTCAGCCGAAACCAAGAGGCGGACCCCGAACCCACGGAACCAGCCAGGCACCTTGCTCCTTTTGTCTACTGTGGGCCCTCCTGTCCCACCTCTTTGCCTACGTCACCGAGAGCCTGGGGGTTTGCTCTGGGCTCCAACCCCCAACCCTCCTGGTGACTGCAGTGAAGACCGCATGTCTCCCCTGTCCCACCTCAGGCTAGAAAGGCCTCAACCGGGAAGAGCAATGGGACCTGCGTGGTGTGGCCCCAACGGGCAGAGCTGCTGAAGAAGCGAGTAGAACACCTGCTGCCCGCCTTCCTAGCCAGAGACCTCAGCTACGTCTCCACGTTCCTGGCCACATACAGAGCTTTTGCTACCACCCAGGAGGTGCTGGACCAGCTGTTGACAAGGTGAGCACCCTGCCCCTCCACAGCCCAGTGGGATTTGCCCACCTCGTGCTTGGGAGTCTGGGGAATGCCACCCAACTTCCCGGAGCCTCAGTTGGCTCCTCGGACTGGGGCAGAGTTATAACAGGGACTCAGTGGGGTCCTGTAGGCTAAGGACACCTGGGTGCCTGGCCCTGTGGAAAGGTCCGCTACAGGGGCTGTGGTCGTGCTCGTGGACCATCGTCCCGCTCCCCATGAAGAAGCCTCTGCCTCAGCCCTCACCGTCACCACGGTCTTGAGCTGGGCTCTTTTCCCCTTGGAAAAGGACATCTGACACTCCATCTGGGCTCTGTGTCCTGGGTGAGACCAGAGCAGGCATGCCCGGGGATGAGCAGGGGGCCCCAGGCCCACTCAGCTCTCTGGGATGGGGCTGGTGGGGGCCCTGCCATTCATCGAGCATAAAGGATGGATGCCCTTCTAGGTGCAGACCTGCAGACGCTTCCCTGGGCGCCGACTGTGATCCCACGCACACAGCAGACAGCACCCGGGAGCACCCCAGGGCTCCATTCTAGTCGGCAGTCAGACAGTGACACTAGATATGATGAGAGGGAGGGTTCACAGGACATTTCATGCGATCCCCCCACCACCCCTCCGGCCTCCTCTAGCTACGGATGCGTCCTCTCTTCCTGGGACGAGATCGGCGGAGCCCAGGAGCAGCGGGGCATGTGAGTGAGCTTTGGCTAATGCACAGGGCCCTTCCTTCTTTGAGAGGGCAGCGACGGGACTGTGATCTGGGGGCTGCTGGACCCTCATCCCACACATCTGCAATTCCTGTTGGAGGGTCCAGGTCTCAGGGCTTCTTCTGCAGAAGAGGAAAGGGGTCCTGGAGAGCCCTGGGTGGGGTGTGGGCACTGTGGGAGAGCAGAGGGGGCTGGAGGGCAGCCTCAGCCCCTAACAGTGTCATTCCCCATCACCGCCGCCTCCCAGCCCTGTCTCTACCCCAATCCTGGGACCCAGAACAAAGGGCATGGCTTCCACACATCTGGTGGAACGTCGACACTGGGTGCTCAGCAGGTACTCAGAGGAGACCCAGGGAGGGCTCGGGGACTGGACGTCCCCCACCCAGTGGGAGATTGGTGTCCACGGAAGGACACCCTCTCCTGGCACCTACTGAACGAGGCAGCACGTAGGCACAGGAGGGGAAGTGGGAGGTATCGGGAGGGTCCTGGGAAGGCCAGGGATGGGACAGAGTCCCTTTGTTCCCTCCTTGGTTGGATAGACACAGAGCACTAGTGTGCACTGAGGGCAATGACCACGCCAGACACGCCACCCCTCCCTGCCCACGTGCAGTGGAAGTCACGCGGCAAGTGGGCCGGGAGACTGAGCAGGGCGTCCAGTTTCCACGACGAGGACAGAAATGGTCACACCAGGGGTCAAGGGCTCCCACTCACAGAGGCTTTGGGCCAGCCCCTCCTCAGTGACCAGGTCTGCCTCAGGCAGGACTGCCACATCACAGGTGGACATGGAGTAGGAATGGGCTCTGACAGCCAGGAGCCGGGGACCCAGGGGCCCAGGTTCCCACAGGGGTTCCCTGGGGCATCCGTGTGGGAGGTGCCCCGTCCTCTGACTCCTCTGCCCACCTGTCTGTCCCCAGGGCCATCTCCTCCATCCTGGGCACCTGGCTGGGCCACTACCCTGAAGATTTCTTCCAGCCCCCAGAATTTCCCTGCCTAAAGACACTACTGGCGTACGCAAGGCTCAATGTGCCAGGCTCAGACCTGGAGCAACGTGCCTGGCTCCTCCTCTCTCGGCTGCGACATCTCGAGCCCGCTGGGCCAGAGGCTGGGGGTGAGGAGGACTGGGGGTGACTGATGGAGGCCTGTGGAGGGGAGAGAATGGGCCACACAGAGCAAGCCTCCGCAGACTGCAGTGTGGCTGGGAGCAAGGAGTGGTCTCAGATCACTGTCCCCATGGGCTACAATATGGGGAGACCACCCAGGGACGGGTTCTTAGACTCAGACAATATTGAGTGGTGGGCAAAGTTGCCTTCATTTGGAAGGGACATGGAAAGACAATCATGATGACCACACTTTCTCTTCTTGGAGCCACAGCAGCGGCCCCAGAGCGAGATCCGGAACCGTGCCGAAAGCTAGTCCCAGCTCCCACTGTGCTGCCTGCTGCAGCTTCAGAGCCTGAGCTGGAAAACCCCATCACTGCTGCTGGAGCTCAGCAACTCAAAAGAGCAGGGACGTCACCTGCCGTGTCGGGCCCAGTGCAGCTGGTGGTCAGAGCTCTGATCCACCGTGAGGATGTGCCTTTGGAAAGCCAGGAGCAGGCCCCAGCACTAGCTAGAGAGGTCCCTGAAGGGCCCCTGATGCCACCTGCCCTGTCGGAGTCGGCGCAGGACAGACTCACAGCTCTAAGTCCCTGTCAGAAGCTCCAAGAGCCACCTGTGCCCTTGGCAGCCCCAGAGCCAAAGCAGGCTCCAGTCCTAGCTATGGAGGTCCCTGAAGAGCCCCTTAGGCCACATGCCATGTCAGAGCCAGCGGAGGATATACTCACAGCTCTGACTCTCTGTCAGGAGCTAGAAGAGTCACCTGCAGCTTTGGAAAGCCAGGAGCCCGAGCAGGCTCCAGCAACCACCTCTCTCAGTGGAGCAACCGGCCTCGGCCCCGGAGCAGCAGTTCCTGCTCGCTGAATCCCCAAAGGATGGCTTCCCCTCCCCTGTCCTTCCAGTGTTTCTAATTTTTGCGTTGTTCATGCACCTATTTCATTGCTTAATATATTCTGGTCTATAAATAAAGGATAAATTGAGTTTTCATGGAATTTTACTCTGATCCTTTTACATTGTACTTCTAGGTGTCATTAGGTACAGAGTGTTTCACAGCCTTGTCCTTCTACAGTATTTCCCTCCCAGAGACTCCCGTGCCACTCATCAGATACTGTTCATTCCCTCAGCCCAGTCCCTGCAGCCACGGCTCCCCTCTCCGCCTCTGTGAGTTGCTTCTTCTGGGTTTTCATGTGTGTGGGATCAGACAGTGTGCCCTTTTTGTATCTAGCTACGTAACCTATGAGTGATTCATATTTTTTTTCAGTTTTTTTTCTCTTAAAAAACAAACAAAACCAAAAACAGAAACAAACAAACAAACAAAAAAACCCCATTTTACTGCAAAGGAATATTCCTGATACAATACTGCGCATGTGAAGCCCCAAAATGAAATGTTTTCATGATCTGGGATAGGCTTCCCTTTTGTAAGTGTGACCCAAGAGCCAGAAATATCTGGGTTCATGAGACACCTTCAAAATCTTTCATTTTCCTGGATAGGCCAGGTTTCAATGATTCTAATGTGCATATTAGAAAAATATTAAGACTGCATATTAAATCTTCCTCTTTATTACAAACATATCAGGTAATTAAAAAGTTCTCTAAGGTTTTAGCCAGATTACGTTTTGTTAGTAAAATAGTGATGTAAATATGAAGAAAGGAAGACACATTCCTTCTACCTTCTATCACGATAGCCCATAACACATGGCGGCCCTCTTCCAGTCCTTTCCCTTGGAGTGTATGGGTGAGTGTGTGGGGGGAGGGGGTTTGCCTGTGTGTGGGATAGGGTGGGGCAGGGAGGGTTCCACAGCTGGGCTCTTGTGCGGCCTGAGGTCCCCACAGGGGACAGGCACTGCTCCTCCTGTCCCCTTCTGCATTCTCAGGGGCTACACATCATTTACTCAGCAGCACCACCTGCCGAACAATTGAGACATCTCCAATTCTTGGAGTCTCATCCTTAAAGTGAAGAGTACAATGTGCCCTAAATCTCTTTTGCTTTAGGACTGTTTCCTAAAAGCACAATTTCTGGAACACACTTTAGTCCCATTGTGGGAGTATTGGCTTCAGGGTCCTCTATCTATACTCTCTTTCTTTCCGTGGAGCCTTGCTCGGGAAAGGAGGGTCCCCGGAGACTAGAGATGAACCCTGAAATCATGAGGAAGACAAGCCCACAGTGAGGCCATCAGGCTACCTGGGCGGGACCCGTGGAGCAGGGAAGAGCCTCTCCATACCGCCCTCACGGATCCTCCCTCCACAAGCATCCCTGCCCCACCACACACACACACACACACACACACACACACACACACACCCGTCCTGGAACACCCCTCATCCAGACCCCATCCCGGGACACACCCCAGCCACTCCAGCCCCTCCTGCTCTAGAACTCAGCTTCTAAGTAGAGCAACCGGGTCCTGCTTCCAGGCCAGCAGAGGGGCGTCGGCCAGGCCACACTTGTCTGCTTGCTCCGGGTCCATCCTTTTTGGGCCTTGTCCTCCCAGGAAGGAACCAAGCTCTCATGGCAGCTCAGGTCAGTGAGTCACAGACATGACCTGAATGTGTTCATCCATATGTCCACTAGGTGGCAACAGCAAGAACTGCTTGAACCTCTGTGAACAGGGGGGACCTTTACTGAGGAGGGAAGAGAAGGCTAGCTGAGGACAAAGCCGGAATTGACACCCCACACACACCCCCACCATGGGGTGTCCGTGACATTCCTCAGGCACTCCTGGCTGCCCTAAAGGGCAAAGAAATAGTTAACCTATAGACACCACAATCCTGCAAGACTTAAGTCTCCCTCAGTTTCCCAATGTCTTAGCAGTTTACAAGAACCAAGCATTTCTATCAATAACTTAGCTTCCTGAAGGGAAAGTAGATACAATGAAATGTCCTTATACTCTGCAGCCTCCAGGAAGTTCCCAACCGTCTTAATGTTCATGCCTTGCTAGAGGGCAAAACCACCTTCCCGAGACAATGGCAAGGCCTCTGTACCTTGTGAGTCTTCTTTCACATATGCAAGTATTATCTCAACCTCCCTTTTTCCTTACCTTCTCCCAACCCCATAGTCTACCATCAGCCACCCCTCACAAGCCAGGGCAGCATCTCTTTCTGCCATGGGTCCTGTCATAAACCACCAATTTTGCACCAAAGACGTCTCAAGAATTCTTTCCTGGTCGTCGGCTCCAGATTCCACCCCCACTGAACCTCACCTGTATTCCACAACCTCCTCATTTCCAAAGCACACTGGGTGCTCATGGAAGCTGCAAGATGGACAGAGCCTCAACCGGCAGCTTTGGCACTGGGCATAGCCCCTCCACACCCCTCAGGCTCCTCCAGCAGTGACCCCCTGCCCCTGCCAGCCCCAATTCTTGATAACCCTGCAGTTCAGTTGTTGTGAGAGCGGTGCCTACGCTTCCTGCTCCAGACACAAGTGAGGAGAAGGGAGAGATCCCTCTCCTTGCACAAAGTCGGTTGACGGGGAGTCCACTTGATCGGAAGCTCTCCACCTGGGAGCCCTGCAAAGGACAGAAACGCTGTGACCCTCCGCCTTCCCCAAGGAGCTTTGGTGTGGGGAGCACCGCAGAAGTCTACAGAACTTGGTGCACAACAGCATCACACCTCTGCGCCTACAGATGAGGGCGGCCGTTTTTATTCTCACCCTTTCAAGAGGCAGGGAAAGCCCTCTGGGAACACAAGGCACACAGAGCAACCAGCTGACCCTGAGCCCCACCGGGCCCCCTGGCAAGGGGCAGTGCATCCCCGTCCAGGCAAAAACACCTGAGAATCAGCGCACTAGGCCCCCGCCCCCCGAAAACGAGGTGAAAGAACAAGTGAACAGCAAGTTTACAGACCAAAGAGGATGGCCAAACTCCAGCGCTAGGGGAAAATAGCACCTAGAGCTTGAGGCTTTTTCTCATGATTCATTTCTCTCTCCATTCAAAATTTTCCATTTATTTTTTTCCCTCTTTTTTTCCCTTTCCAACTACTTTTTTTTTTTTTAATTTTAGCAACTCTTCATTTTTCAATCTTTTCTGAACTGTCATTTTTTACATGGACATTTTATACATATATTCTTCATTTTTGTTTTCTTGTTTTTTTTTAAAGAGAGTCTTTTTTTTTATATATACATTTTATTTATTAATTCGACAGAGATAGAGACAGCCAGCGAGAGAGGGAACACAAGCAGGGGGAGTGGGAGAGGAAGAAGCAGGCTCATAGCAGAAGAGCCTGATGTGGGGCTCGATCCCAGATTGCCGGGATCACGCCCTGAGCCGAAGGCAGACGCTTAACCGCTGTGCCACCCAGGCGCTCCTATATTCCTCATTTTCGGATTCCTTTCGCTATATATATATGAGTTTGGCTTTCTTTACAATTTTGGGATTTAGTGACTTCCAACACACAGACCAAAAGACAATCGGGACCAAGTGGATCACCCAGTTTTGTCCACCCTGTGAGATCCCAATCTCTCTCTCCCCCATCCATTCTTCTCTGGGAAAAGTGACTAGAGGGAGGGATTCACAGCAAAAGAAAGAGCCAGGGGTAACACTCTCTGCCACTGATCTAATGCATACGGTTTTAAGTAAGATGTCAGAGCTGGAACTCACGATGACAGTTACAAAGTTGCTAGCTGGGCTTGAAAAAAGGATAAATGACACGAGAGACTCTCATAGTGCAGAAATGAAATCGAATCAGGCCCACATTCAAAAGGCTCTAACTGAGATGCAGTCTACATTGGATGTGGATGCTCTAACGCCTAGGGTCAATGAGGCAGAAGACAGAGTCAGTGACACCAAAGACAAGCTGATGGAAAGGAAGGAAGCTGAGGAAAAGAGAGAAAGCCAACGAATGGACCATGGGTGGAGGAATCGAAAAATCAGTGATGCCACAAAAGGAAACAATATTGGAATTACTTCTGGCCCTGAGGGAGAAGACACAGAGGGACAGAAGATCTATCTGTGTGGATCGTAGCTGAGAACTTCCCTAATCTGGGAGGGAAACAGGCATTCAAGTCCAAGAGGTAGAGAGGACTCTTCCCCAAGGCCATAAGAATAGAGGAACACCCTAACATATACTAGTGACGTTTGCAATTTCAGACAGAAAGAGAAAATCCTGAAAGCAGCTCGAGACAAGAGGGTCTTCACCGACAGGGGTAAGCACATTAGACTAGCCACATACCTATCCACAGAGACCTGGCACACCAGAAAGGGCTGGCGTGATCGAGTCAGGGTACTAAATGAGAAAAACATGCAGCCAAGAATACTTTATCCAGCAAGGAGTCATTCCGAATAGGAGCAGAGATAAAGAGCTTCCAGGACAGAAAGAAACTCAAAGGATTTGGCCGCTAAACCACCCTGCAAGAAATAGGAAGGGGGATCCTGTAAGGGAAGAGAGACTCCAAGAGTAACACAGACCAGAAAGAAACAGAGACCATCTACACAATTAGGGACGTGACAGGTAATGCAATGGACTCATCTCCATCTGCTTTTTAGATTTTTTTCTTTAGCATTGGTCTTAAGCAATTTTATTAGGATGTAGGTTGATAAGGAGGGGTTTTTTCATGATCCTTATGTTTGGGGGTTTTGTTGGCTGGATTCCTGAATTCTTGAATCTATGGGTGTAGAGGGTTCATGCAATTCAGATAATAATCAGACATTACTTCTTCAAACATTTTTTTTTCTGTACCTCAGCCAATTTCTTATCTACCAGGCCACTTGAAATTGCTACAAAGCTCACACCTACTCTAGTGTTTGTGTGCACGGCGTGGTTTGCACCCTTCCTTTTCTCTGCTTTATTCTGGACAACTGCTATGATCATGCATTCAAGTTCTCTCTCTGTCTCTCTCTCTCTCTTTTTGCTATGTAGTGTCTAACGTGAAAGAAAGCCCATCTACTACATTTTTCATCTTAGACGTGCTACTCTTCAGCTCCAGAAGTTGGGTTTTCCTTGTTTTCATATTTTCTATATCTCTGTTTCACTTCATCCTTTGTGTACATTCTTACGTATATAAAACCTCTTTCTAACAGTTGTTTGAAAGTGCATGTGCAATACTTCCATCCTCTTTTTCATTTCTGGGTAGGTTTCTATTGTTTAATCTTTCTCCTCAGTACGAGGTGAACTTTTCTCCTTCTTTGCATCCTGGTAATCTTTGGTTGGAAGGCAGGTATTGTGAATTTTAATGGTTAGATATTAACTATTGCTTATATTTCTACACATACTCTTGAGGATTGTTCTGATGGTGAGGTTCCTGGAGAACTATTTTATCCTTCCAGACTAGCTTTCCAAAGGTTTGTTAGGGGGTATCACAGTAGTCTTCAATATATTTTGCTATTGTTCTGTTGGTATTCTGAGCTCTCTTTGCAATGTCCCACGAATTACGAGGTTTTCCACTCTGCCTGCTGCTGGTAGCACAGACTTTTCCTGGTTGTGTGTGAAGGCTAGTGACATTTTCCTCTCTGCTTCCCCTGGGCTATTATTTTCCCCACACCACATACGTTCCTCACACAGGTGCCCTATTGAGGAATTCTATGAAAACTCAAAAGTGATCCTAGATGGCTTTCTGAGGTCCTCTTTCTCTGTGCAGCTCTCCTCAGTATTCTGTACTGTAAACCACAGCCATATCGACTTCTCCAAATTTCCACCTTGCTGTCTCCAACTCGTGGAAATGGCTGAGCTTCGCCTGTATTTTTCATCCCTGACCCATAGACTAGAAACTAAATCTCTTTAGGCAGTTAAGTGAGGGAAATGCACAGTCCCCCATGTCTGTCTTCCCTCTTGCACTAGTCACTTCCCTGCATTGCCTGGAAATATATTGAAAGTGTTCTTTTGCCAGGGCGCCTGGGTGGCTCAGTTGCTTAAGCTTCTGACTCGTGATCTGGACTCAGGTCACGAATTCAGGGTCTTGGGATCAAGACCAGCATTGGGCATCACACTCAGCACAGAGTCGGCTTGAGATTCTGTCTCCCCTCTCCCTCTATCCTCCCCACCCCCCACACTCTGTCTCTCAAGCCAACACAGAAAATCTTTCAACGAAAATAAAGTCAGTTACGTAAGAGACGGCCTCTGCAACAAGGGGAAGACCCTAGCAGGGTCCGTGGCTTGCCCAGAATCACAGACTGGTAAGAAGGCAGAACCAGGCCTGAACCCAGCTCTCCGAGTGTCCTCAAAGGTGGGGCCATGGCTGAACCTAGCTACTCACTGGGAGCTCGGGAAGAGGTGGTGTTCTGGAACTGGCTGTAGACCTGGAGATGGTATGGGGGTGGGAAGAAGCATCGACATCCCAGGCAGGAGGCATCCCAGCACGTACCTGTCTGAGGAGGAGCCCAGGCCAGGGCAACCCACTGACGGCACCCCTGCCCACATGACACCCAGAGGAAAGGAGGGATGGCTCGTGACACACGACTGGCAGCGTCTAGGAGTAAGGGTGGGCTCAGCCCCTCTGAGCCAAGGCTCCAATAGCTTCTGCAGGGTTTGCCTTGGAAATTAGAAAGCCTAAGACCTGGGAAAGCTATTTCCCATCCACCCCTAGGTGGGACTGGGCCTGCACAATAGGAGTACTGGGGCACACACATGTGCACAGACACACACACAACACTAGGGACTGTGGGTGGGATCGGAGGAGCTACAGACTCAGAGAAGGTGAGAAAGGAAGAAAATGTGGTGGCAGGTATTCCCTACGTGCGACACCACTCCCCCAATTTCTTAGATGGTATCCCACCTATGCCTGTGGACTTCTGCAAGAAGTACACGCTGGAATAATCCCTATCGCACAGGCAAGACACAGACCATCCCTGACAGGCACAACGGCTTCTCCGGGGTCCAAAACAGGGAAGATGGAGAGTTGCATCAGAGCCCAGGGGTGTTTCCAAGCTGGGGCCCTGGCTGCACCCAGACCTTCCCTGGGGCCTGTGGAGAGGGTTGTGTTGGTGTCACTGGGTACACATTTGGCATGGCATGCAGAAAGGGGATGAGCAGTCGGCAGCCCAGAGCACTGTCTGTGCAGGTGCTAGTCCAGGTGTGGACTCAGGGAGGGGATCCCAGGAAGTGAAGTCACTTCCCTGATAACCGACCCCAACGGAACTCGGAACCCCGGTCACCAGGCACCCACATTCTAGTGCGGTCCCGTATCAGGCTCACTTGGCCGGAGACATTCGATAGTGAAAGATGTTCTCTTGCTGCGTGCCCATTTTCCGGGGCTCTGGCTTCCAGAATCCCCGGGGTGAGGGACGTTTCACATGCTGCAGACACTGGCTCAACCCGCGCCCCCGACACCTCAGGGCCTTTGCCAGGAGGTGCCGGAAGGTAATACCGAGCGACCTAGGCCAGGCCAGGCCACCTCTCCGAGCCATCCCTGGGCAGCCCCATTCCCCCAGTTTCAGGGAAAGAGGGGTATGTGGGGGAGGTCCCGCCCTGGGCTGGAGGAGGTTGCAGGGCAGTGGATACCCTGGTGATGCCTTCATGTTCACACCGATGCCACGGGGGGGTGGGGGGGGCAGGGTGGAAAGAGGATTCCCGAGGTGCCTCTCACCAGGGCCAGAGTGAATCCAAGGCCCTCGAGCTGTGTCACTTTTCTCTCCATGGTGGAGCTGCGTGCATCCTGGGGTGTGGTGTGTCTGGAAGGGAGTCCCCTGGGGCTGAGGACCAGCCAAGGCAGCCAGACAGACCTCTGAGGCCTCCCGCCTGGCTGCCGGGCACTGTCTTTACAGAGCTCCACACAGGAGACGGGGCAGGAGCTGAACGATGGGATCCCCTGCCCCACCTCCTTGAAGGACAGGAAGGAGTCCCCTACTGCCAACAAAGTCCAGCGCTGGCTCAGGGTGAGTGGAGGTGCCGGAGGGACCCAGCACCCAGGGCACCGATGCGGCACAAAGGGACCCAGATCCCAGAAACCAGCCTCTGGGCTCCTCGGGGCTCCGTCCTAGACTCCTGCTCCCATGTGAACCCGGATCCCCATCCCCTCCCCAAACCAGCCCTCAGGGCCCTGCCACGGCCTTGGCCCGATGCACAGTCCCTATCCACATATCTGTACGAATATCAGAAAAGCGACCTTAAACCACCTCTCATCCCTTGCTCGAGATCCTGGTGAGTTGGGAGACTTTTCCCCAAAGGGGCATGGGGCTCACGGTACTATGCCTATTGCTCTGCCCTTTGGTTGTAAAGGAGCACATCCCTGGGGCCCCTCCAGGGTCCGGAGCAGGCGCCTCCTTGTGCTGCACAACATTCCAGAAGGCCCATCAGTTACCGCAGCCATTGAGCCCTTCACAGATGCAGGACGTTCATGTGATTCCCTTCTGTTGCCACCTCACAGTGCTGCACGGAACATCCTACGTACCCTAAAATGCTGAGCACCCCCACCCATGAAACAGTCTCTGTGTTCTCAAGCGTGGGATACATCGTCAGAAATCACAGGGACGATGCCCTTAGTGCAGGGAGAGGCTGTCAATACTCAGCTAACGATCTGACCTGAGATACCAACGTCCATTCACACACCCCCCACCTCACATCCTCCTATTGTTGCCATTCTCCCTTTTCCCTAAAAGGATTGCATGAGGTATTTTTTTGAGACACAGACAGAGATAGAGACAGAGACAGAGACGGGGGTGGGAGACACAGAGGCAGAGACAGGATCCTCAAGCAGACCCCGCCCTAAGTGCGAAGCCTGAGGATGGACTCGATCTCAGGACGCGCGCATCATGACCTCAGCCGAAACCAAGAGGCGGACCCCGAACCCACGGAACCAGCCAGGCACCTTGCTCCTTTTGTCTACTGTGGGCCCTCCTGTCCCACCTCTTTGCCTACGTCACCGAGAGCCTGGGGGTTTGCTCTGGGCTCCAACCCCCAACCCTCCTGGTGACTGCAGTGAAGACCGCATGTCTCCCCTGTCCCACCTCAGGCTAGAAAGGCCTCAACCGGGAAGAGCAATGGGACCTGCGTGGTGTGGCCCCAACGGGCAGAGCTGCTGAAGAAGCGAGTAGAACACCTGCTGCCCGCCTTCCTAGCCAGAGACCTCAGCTACGTCTCCACGTTCCTGGCCACATACAGAGCTTTTGCTACCACCCAGGAGGTGCTGGACCAGCTGTTGACAAGGTGAGCACCCTGCCCCTCCACAGCCCAGTGGGATTTGCCCACCTCGTGCTTGGGAGTCTGGGGAATGCCACCCAACTTCCCGGAGCCTCAGTTGGCTCCTCGGACTGGGGCAGAGTTATTACAGGGACTCAGTGGGGTCCTGTAGGCTAAGGACACCTGGGTGCCTGGCCCTGTGGAAAGGTCCGCTACAGGGGCTGTGGTCGTGCTCGTGGACCATCGTCCCGCTCCCCATGAAGAAGCCTCTGCCTCAGCCCTCACCGTCACCACGGTCTTGAGCTGGGCTCTTTTCCCCTTGGAAAAGGACATCTGACACTCCATCTGGGCTCTGTGTCCTGGGTGAGACCAGAGCAGGCATGCCCGGGGATGAGCAGGGGGCCCCAGGCCCACTCAGCTCTCTGGGATGGGGCTGGTGGGGGCCCTGCCATTCATCGAGCATAAAGGATGGATGCCCTTCTAGGTGCAGACCTGCAGACGCTTCCCTGGGCGCTGACTGTGATCCCACGCACACAGCAGACAGCACCCGGGAGCACCCCAGGGCTCCATTCTAGTCGGCAGTCAGACAGTGACACTAGATATGATGAGAGGGAGGGTTCACAGGACATTTCATGCGATCCCCCCACCACCCCTCCGGCCTCCTCTAGCTACGGATGCGTCCTCTCTTCCTGGGACGAGATCGGCGGAGCCCAGGAGCAGCGGGGCATGTGAGTGAGCTTTGGCTAATGCACAGGGCCCTTCCTTCTTTGAGAGGGCAGCGACGGGACTGTGATCTGGGGGCTGCTGGACCCTCATCCCACACATCTGCAATTCCTGTTGGAGGGTCCAGGTCTCAGGGCTTCTTCTGCAGAAGAGGAAAGGGGTCCTGGAGAGCCCTGGGTGGGGTGTGGGCACTGTGGGAGAGCAGAGGGGGCTGGAGGGCAGCCTCAGCCCCTAACAGTGTCATTCCCCATCACCGCCGCCTCCCAGCCCTGTCTCTACCCCAATCCTGGGACCCAGAACAAAGGGCATGGCTTCCACACATCTGGTGGAAAGTCGACACTGGGTGCTCAGCAGGTACTCAGAGGAGACCCAGGGAGGGCTCGGGGACTGGACGTCCCCCACCCAGTGGGAGATTGGTGTCCACGGAAGGACACCCTCTCCTGGCACCTACTGAACGAGGCAGCACGTAGGCACAGGAGGGGAAGTGGGAGGTATCGGGAGGGTCCTGGGAAGGCCAGGGATGGGACAGAGTCCCTTTGTTCCCTCCTTGGTTGGATAGACACAGAGCACTAGTGTGCACTGAGGGCAATGACCACGCCAGACACGCCACCCCTCCCTGCCCACGTGCAGTGGAAGTCACGCGGCAAGTGGGCCGGGAGACTGAGCAGGGCGTCCAGTTTCCACGACGAGGACAGAAATGGTCACACCAGGGGTCAAGGGCTCCCACTCACAGAGGCTTTGGGCCAGCCCCTCCTCAGTGACCAGGTCTGCCTCAGGCAGGACTGCCACATCACAGGTGGACATGGAGTAGGAATGGGCTCTGACAGCCAGGAGCCGGGGACCCAGGGGCCCAGGTTCCCACAGGGGTTCCCTGGGGCATCCGTGTGGGAGGTGCCCCGTCCTCTGACTCCTCTGCCCACCTGTCTGTCCCCAGGGCCATCTCCTCCATCCTGGGCACCTGGCTGGGCCACTACCCTGAAGATTTCTTCCAGCCCCCAGAATTTCCCTGCCTAAAGACACTACTGGCGTACGCAAGGCTCAATGTGCCAGGCTCAGACCTGGAGCAACGTGCCTGGCTCCTCCTCTCTCGGCTGCGACATCTCGAGCCCGCTGGGCCAGAGGCTGGGGGTGAGGAGGACTGGGGGTGACTGATGGAGGCCTGTGGAGGGGAGAGAATGGGCCACACAGAGCAAGCCTCCGCAGACTGCAGTGTGGCTGGGAGCAAGGAGTGGTCTCAGATCACTGTCCCCATGGGCTACAATATGGGGAGACCACCCAGGGACGGGTTCTTAGACTCAGACAATATTGAGTGGTGGGCAAAGTTGCCTTCATTTGGAAGGGACATGGAAAGACAATCATGATGACCACACTGTCTCTTCTTGGAGCCACAGCAGCGGCCCCAGAGCGAGATCCGGAACCGTGCCGAAAGCTAGTCCCAGCTCCCACTGTGCTGCCTGCTGCAGCTTCAGAGCCTGAGCTGGAAAACCCCATCACTGCTGCTGGAGCTCAGCAACTCAAAAGAGCAGGGACGTCACCTGCCGTGTCGGGCCCAGTGCAGCTGGTGGTCAGAGCTCTGATCCACCGTGAGGATGTGCAAGAGTCACCTGCGCCTTTGGAAAGCCAGGAGCCAGAGCAGGCCCCAGCACTAGCTAGAGAGGTCCCTGAAGGGCCCCTGATGCCACCTGCCCTGTCGGAGTCGGCGCAGGACAGACTCACAGCTCTAAGTCCCTGTCAGAAGCTCCAAGAGCCACCTGTGCCCTTGGCAGCCCCAGAGCCAAAGCAGGCTCCAGTCCTAGCTATGGAGGTCCCTGAAGAGCCCCTTAGGCCACATGCCATGTCAGAGCCAGCGGAGGATATACTCACAGCTCTGACTCTCTGTCAGGAGCTAGAAGAGTCACCTGCAGCTTTGGAAAGCCAGGAGCCCGAGCAGGCTCCAGCAACCACCTCTCTCAGTGGAGCAACCGGCCTCGGCCCCGGAGCAGCAGTTCCTGCTCGCTGAATCCCCAAAGGATGGCTTCCCCTCCCCTGTCCTTCCAGTGTTTCTAATTTTTGCGTTGTTCATGCACCTATTTCATTGCTTAATATATTCTGGTCTATAAATAAAGGATAAATTGAGTTTTCATGGAATTTTACTCTGATCCTTTTACATTGTACTTCCAGGTGTCATTAGGTACAGAGTGTTTCACAGCCTTGTCCTTCTACAGTATTTCCCTCCCAGAGACTCCCGTGCCACTCATCAGATACTGTTCATTCCCTCAGCCCAGTCCCTGCAGCCACGGCTCCCCTCTCCGCCTCTGTGAGTTGCTTCTTCTGGGTTTTCATGTGTGTGGGATCAGACAGTGTGCCCTTTTTGTATCTAGCTACGTAACCTATGAGTGATTCATATTTTTTTTTCAGGTTTTTTTCTCTTCAAAAACAAACAAAACCAAAAACAGAAACAAACAAACAAACAAAAAAACCCCATTTTACTACAAAGGAATAGTCCTGATACAATACTGCGCATGTGAAGCCCCAAAATGAAATGTTTTCATGATCTGGGATAGGCTTCCCTTTTGTAAGTGTGACCCAAGAGCCAGAAATATCTGGGTTCATGAGACACCTTCAAAATCTTTCATTTTCCTGGATAGGCCAGGTTTCAATGATTCTAATGTGCATATTAGAAAAATATTAAGACTGCATATTAAATCTTCCTCTTTATTACAAACATATCAGGTAATTAAAAAGTTCTCTAAGGTTTTAGCCAGATTACGTTTTGTTAGTAAAATAGTGATGTAAATATGAAGAAAGGAAGACACATTCCTTCTACCTTCTATCACGATAGCCCATAACACATGGCGGCCCTCTTCCAGTCCTTTCCCTTGGAGTGTATGGGTGAGTGTGTGGGGGGAGGGGGTTTGCCTGTGTGTGGGATAGGGTGGGGCAGGGAGGGTTCCACAGCTGGGCTCTTGTGCGGCCTGAGGTCCCCACAGGGGACAGGCACTGCTCCTCCTGTCCCCTTCTGCATTCTCAGGGGCTACACATCATTTACTCAGCAGCACCACCTGCCGAACAATTGAGACATCTCCAATTCTTGGAGTCTCATCCTTAAAGTGAAGAGTACAATGTGCCCTAAATCTCTTTTGCTTTAGGACTGTTTCCTAAAAGCACAATTTCTGGAACACACTTTAGTCCCATTGTGGGAGTATTGGCTTCAGGGTCCTCTATCTATACTCTCTTTCTTTCCGTGGAGCCTTGCTCGGGAAAGGAGGGTCCCCGGAGACTAGAGATGAACCCTGAAATCATGAGGAAGACAAGCCCACAGTGAGGCCATCAGGCTACCTGGGCGGGACCCGTGGAGCAGGGAAGAGCCTCTCCATACCGCCCTCACGGATCCTCCCTCCACAAGCATCCCTGCCCCACCACACACACACACACACACACACACACACACACACACACACACACACCCGTCCTGGAACACCCCTCATCCAGACCCCATCCCGGGACACACCCCAGCCACTCCAGCCCCTCCTGCTCTAGAACTCAGCTTCTAAGTAGAGCAACCGGGTCCTGCTTCCAGGCCAGCAGAGGGGCGTCGGCCAGGCCACACTTGTCTGCTTGCTCCGGGTCCATCCTTTTTGGGCCTTGTCCTCCCAGGAAGGAACCAAGCTCTCATGGCAGCTCAGGTCAGTGAGTCACAGACATGACCTGAATGTGTTCATCCATATGTCCACTAGGTGGCAACAGCAAGAACTGCTTGAACCTCTGTGAACAGGGGGGACCTTTACTGAGGAGGGAAGAGAAGGCTAGCTGAGGACAAAGCCGGAATTGACACCCCACACACACCCCCACCATGGGGTGTCCGTGACATTCCTCAGGCACTCCTGGCTGCCCTAAAGGGCAAAGAAATAGTTAACCTATAGACACCACAATCCTGCAAGACTTAAGTCTCCCTCAGTTTCCCAATGTCTTAGCAGTTTACAAGAACCAAGCATTTCTATCAATAACTTAGCTTCCTGAAGGGAAAGTAGATACAATGAAATGTCCTTATACTCTGCAGCCTCCAGGAAGTTCCCAACCGTCTTAATGTTCATGCCTTGCTAGAGGGCAAAACCACCTTCCCGAGACAATGGCAAGGCCTCTGTACCTTGTGAGTCTTCTTTCACATATGCAAGTATTATCTCAACCTCCCTTTTTCCTTACCTTCTCCCAACCCCATAGTCTACCATCAGCCACCCCTCACAAGCCAGGGCAGCATCTCTTTCTGCCATGGGTCCTGTCATAAACCACCAATTTTGCACCAAAGACGTCTCAAGAATTCTTTCCTGGTCGTCGGCTCCAGATTCCACCCCCACTGAACCTCACCTGTATTCCACAACCTCCTCATTTCCAAAGCACACTGGGTGCTCATGGAAGCTGCAGGATGGACAGAGCCTCAACCGACAGCTTTGGCACTGGGCATAGCCCCTCCACACCCCTCAGGCTCCTCCAGCAGTGACCCCCTGCCCCTGCCAGCCCCAATTCTTGATAACCCTGCAGTTCAGTTGTTGTGAGAGCGGTGCCTACGCTTCCTGCTCCAGACACAAGTGAGGAGAAGGGAGAGATCCCTCTCCTTGCACAAAGTCGGTTGACGGGGAGTCCACTTGATCGGAAGCTCTCCACCTGGGAGCCCTGCAAAGGACAGAAACGCTGTGACCCTCCGCCTTCCCCAAGGAGCTTTGGTGTGGGGAGCACCGCAGAAGTCTACAGAACTTGGTGCACAACAGCATCACACCTCTGCGCCTACAGATGAGGGCGGCCGTTTTTATTCTCACCCTTTCAAGAGGCAGGGAAAGCCCTCTGGGAACACAAGGCACACAGAGCAACCAGCTGACCCTGAGCCCCACCGGACCCCCTGGCAAGGGGCAGTGCATCCCCGTCCAGGCAAAAACACCTGAGAATCAGCGCACTAGGCCCCCGCCCCCCGAAACGAGGTGAAAGAACAAGTGAACAGCAAGTTTACAGACCAAAGAGGATGGCCAAACTCCAGCGCTAGGGGAAAATAGCACCTAGAGCTTGAGGCTTTTTCTCATGATTCATTTCTCTCTCCATTCAAAATTTTCCATTTATTTTTTTCCCTCTTTTTTTCCCTTTCCAACTACTTTTTTTTTAATTTTAGCAACTCTTCATTTTTCAATCTTTTCTGAACTGTCATTTTTTACATTGACATTTTATACATATATTCTTCATTTTTGTTTTCTTGTTTTTTTTTAAAGAGAGTCTTTTTTTTTTTATAGATTTTATTTATTAATTCGACAGAGATAGAGACAGCCAGCGAGAGAGGGAACACAAGCAGGGGGAGTGGGAGAGGAAGAAGCAGGCTCATAGCAGAAGAGCCTGATGTGGGGCTCGATCCCAGATTGCCGGGATCACGCCCTGAGCCGAAGGCAGACGCCTAACCGCAGTGCCACCCAGGCGCTCCTATTTTCCTCATTTTCGGATTCTTTTCGCTATATATATATGAGTTTGGCTTTCTTTACGATTTTGGGATTTAGTGACTTCCAACACACAGACCAAAAGACAATCGGGACCAAGTGGATCACCCAGTTTTGTCCACCCTGTGAGATCCCAATCTCTCTCTCCCCCATCCATTCTTCTCTGGGAAAAGTGACTAGAGGGAGGGATTCACAGCAAAAGAAAGAGCCAGGGGTAACACTCTCTGCCACTGATCTAATGCATACGGTTTTAAGTAAGATGTCAGAGCTGGAACTCACGATGACAGTTACAAAGTTGCTAGCTGGGCTTGAAAAAAGGATAAATGACACGAGAGACTCTCATAGTGCAGAAATGAAATCGAATCAGGCCCACATTCAAAAGGCTCTAACTGAGATGCAGTCTACATTGGATGTGGATGCTCTAACGCCTAGGGTCAATGAGGCAGAAGACAGAGTCAGTGACACCAAAGACAAGCTGATGGAAAGGAAGGAAGCTGAGGAAAAGAGAGAAAGCCAACGAATGGACCATGGGTGGAGGAATCGAAAAATCAGTGATGCCACAAAAGGAAACAATATTGGAATTACTTCTGGCCCTGAGGGAGAAGACACAGAGGGACAGAAGATCTATCTGTGTGGATCGTAGCTGAGAACTTCCCTAATCTGGGAGGGAAACAGGCATTCAAGTCCAAGAGGTAGAGAGGACTCTTCCCCAAGGCCATAAGAATAGAGGAACACCCTAACATATACTAGTGACGTTTGCAATTTCAGACAGAAAGAGAAAATCCTGAAAGCAGCTCGAGACAAGAGGGTCTTCACCGACAGGGGTAAGCACATTAGACTAGCCACATACCTATCCACAGAGACCTGGCACACCAGAAAGGGCTGGCGTGATCGAGTCAGGGTACTAAATGAGAAAAACATGCAGCCAAGAATACTTTATCCAGCAAGGAGTCATTCCGAATAGGAGCAGAGATAAAGAGCTTCCAGGACAGAAAGAAACTCAAAGGATTTGGCCGCTAAACCACCCTGCAAGAAATAGGAAGGGGGATCCTGTAAGGGAAGAGAGACTCCAAGAGTAACACAGACCAGAAAGAAACAGAGACCATCTACACAATTAGGGACGTGACAGGTAATGCAATGGACTCATCTCCATCTGCTTTTTAGATTTTTTTCTTTAGCATTGGTCTTAAGCAATTTTATTAGGATGTAGGTTGATAAGGAGGGGTTTTTTCATGATCCTTATGTTTGGGGGTTTTGTTGGCTGGATTCCTGAATTCTTGAATCTATGGGTGTAGAGGGTTCATGCAATTCAGATAATAATCAGACATTACTTCTTCAAACATTTTTTTTTTTCTGTACCTCAGCCAATTTCTTATCTACCAGGCCACTTGAAATTGCTACAAAGCTCACACCTACTCTAGTGTTTGTGTGCACAGCGTGGTTTGCACCCTTCCTTTTCTCTGCTTTATTCTGGACAACTGCTATGATCATGCATTCAAGTTCTCTCTCTGTCTCTCTCTCTCTCTTTTTGCTATGTAGTGTCTAACGTGAAAGAAAGCCCATCTACTACATTTTTCATCTTAGACGTGCTACTCTTCAGCTCCAGAAGTTGGGTTTTCCTTGTTTTCATATTTTCTATATCTCTGTTTCACTTCATCCTTTGTGTACATTCTTACGTATATAAAACCTCTTTCTAACAGTTGTTTGAAAGTGCATGTGCAATACTTCCATCCTCTTTTTCATTTCTGGGTAGGTTTCTATTGTTTAATCTTTCTCCTCAGTACGAGGTGAACTTTTCTCCTTCTTTGCATCCTGGTAATCTTTGGTTGGAAGGCAGGTATTGTGAATTTTAATGGTTAGATATTAACTATTGCTTATATTTCTACACATACTCTTGAGGATTGTTCTGATGGTGAGGGTCCTGGAGAACTATTTTATCCTTCCAGACTAGCTTTCCAAAGGTTTGTTAGGGGGTATCACAGTAGTCTTCAATATATTTTGCTATTGTTCTGTTGGTATTCTGAGCTCTCTTTGCAATGTCCCACGAATTACGAGGTTTTCCACTCTGCCTGCTGCTGGTAGCACAGACTTTTCCTGGTTGTGTGTGAAGGCTAGTGACATTTTCCTCTCTGCTTCCCCTGGGCTATTATTTTCCCCACACCACATACGTTCCTCACACAGGTGCCCTATTGAGGAATTCTATGAAAACTCAAAAGTGATCCTAGATGGCTTTCTGAGGTCCTCTTTCTCTGTGCAGCTCTCCTCAGTATTCTGTACTGTAAACCACAGCCATATCGACTTCTCCAAATTTCCATCTTGCTGTCTCCAACTCATGGAAATGGCTGATCTTCGCCTGTATTCTTCATCCCTGACCCATAGACTAGAAACTAAATCTCTTTAGGCAGTTAAGTGAGGGAAATGCACAGTCCCCCATGTCTGTCTTCCCTCTTGCACTAGTCACTTCCCTGCATTGCCTGGAAATATATCGAAAGTGTTCTTTTGCCAGGGCGCCTGGGTGGCTCAGTTGCTTAAGCTTCTGACTCGTGATCTGGACTCAGGTCACGAATTCAGGGTCTTGGGATCAAGACCAGCATTGGGCATCACACTCAGCACAGAGTCGGCTTGAGATTCTGTCTCCCCTCTCCCTCTATCCTCCCCACCCCCCACACTCTGTCTCTCAAGCCAACACAGAAAATCTTTCAACTAAAATAAAGTCAGTTACGTAAGAGACGGCCTCTGCAACAAGGGGAAGACCCTAGCAGGGTCCGTGGCTTGCCCAGAATCACAGACTGGTAAGAAGGCAGAACCAGGCCTGAACCCAGCTCTCCGAGTGTCCTCAAAGGTGGGGCCATGGCTGAACCTAGCTACTCACTGGGAGCTCGGGAAGAGGTGGTGTTCTGGAACTGGCTGTAGACCTGGAGATGGTATGGGGGTGGGAAGAAGCATCGACATCCCAGGCAGGAGGCATCCCAGCACGTACCTGTCTGAGGAGGAGCCCAGGCCAGGGCAACCCACTGACGGCACCCCTGCCCACATGACACCCAGAGGAAAGGAGGGATGGCTCGTGACACACGACTGGCAGCGTCTAGGAGTAAGGGTGGGCTCAGCCCCTCTGAGCCAAGGCTCCAATAGCTTCTGCAGGGTTTGCCTTGGAAATTAGAAAGCCTAAGACCTGGGAAAGCTATTTCCCATCCACCCCTAGGTGGGACTGGGCCTGCACAATAGGAGTACTGGGGCACACACATGTGCACAGACACACACACAACACTAGGGACTGTGGGTGGGATCGGAGGAGCTACAGACTCAGAGAAGGTGAGAAAGGAAGAAAATGTGGTGGCAGGTATTCCCTACGTGCGACACCACTCCCCCAATTTCTTAGATGGTATCCCACCTATGCCTGTGGACTTCTGCAAGAAGTACACGCTGGAATAATCCCTATCGCACAGGCAAGACACAGACCATCCCTGACAGGCACAACGGCTTCTCCGGGGTCCAAAACAGGGAAGATGGAGAGTTGCATCAGAGCCCAGGGGTGTTTCCAAGCTGGGGCCCTGGCTGCACCCAGACCTTCCCTGGGGCCTGTGGAGAGGGTTGTGTTGGTGTCACTGGGTACACATTTGGCATGGCATGCAGAAAGGGGATGAGCAGTCGGCAGCCCAGAGCACTGTCTGTGCAGGTGCTAGTCCAGGTGTGGACTCAGGGAGGGGATCCCAGGAAGTGAAGTCACTTCCCTGATAACCGACCCCAACGGAACTCGGAACCCCGGTCACCAGGCACCCACATTCTAGTGCGGTCCCGTATCAGGCTCACTTGGCCGGAGACATTCGATAGTGAAAGATGTTCTCTTGCTGCGTGCCCATTTTCCGGGGCTCTGGCTTCCAGAATCCCCGGGGTGAGGGACGTTTCACATGCTGCAGACACTGGCTCAACCCGCGCCCCCGACACCTCAGGGCCTTTGCCAGGAGGTGCCGGAAGGTAATACCGAGCGACCTAGGCCAGGCCAGGCCACCTCTCCGAGCCATCCCTGGGCAGCCCCATTCCCCCAGTTTCAGGGAAAGAGGGGTATGTGGGGGAGGTCCCGCCCTGGGCTGGAGGAGGTTGCAGGGCAGTGGATACCCTGGTGATGCCTTCATGTTCACACCGATGCCACGGGGGGGTGGGGGGGGCAGGGTGGAAAGAGGATTCCCGAGGTGCCTCTCACCAGGGCCAGAGTGAATCCAAGGCCCTCGAGCTGTGTCACTTTTCTCTCCATGGTGGAGCTGCGTGCATCCTGGGGTGTGGTGTGTCTGGAAGGGAGTCCCCTGGGGCTGAGGACCAGCCAAGGCAGCCAGACAGACCTCTGAGGCCTCCCGCCTGGCTGCCGGGCACTGTCTTTACAGAGCTCCACACAGGAGACGGGGCAGGAGCTGAACGATGGGATCCCCTGCCCCACCTCCTTGAAGGACAGGAAGGAGTCCCCTACTGCCAACAAAGTCCAGCGCTGGCTCAGGGTGAGTGGAGGTGCCGGAGGGACCCAGCACCCAGGGCACCGATGCGGCACAAAGGGACCCAGATCCCAGAAACCAGCCTCTGGGCTCCTCGGGGCTCCGTCCTAGACTCCTGCTCCCATGTGAACCCGGATCCCCATCCCCTCCCCAAACCAGCCCTCAGGGCCCTGCCACGGCCTTGGCCCAATGCACAGTCCCTATCCACATATCTGTACGAATATCAGAAAAGCGACCTTAAACCACCTCTCATCCCTTGCTCGAGATCCTGGTGAGTTGGGAGACTTTTCCCCAAAGGGGCATGGGGCTCACGGTACTATGCCTATTGCTCTGCCCTTTGGTTGTAAAGGAGCACATCCCTGGGGCCCCTCCAGGGTCCGGAGCAGGCGCCTCCTTGTGCTGCACAACATTCCAGAAGGCCCATCAGTTACCGCAGCCATTGAGCCCTTCACAGATGCAGGACGTTCATGTGATTCCCTTCTGTTGCCACCTCACAGTGCTGCACGGAACATCCTACGTACCCTAAAATGCTGAGCACCCCCACCCATGAAACAGTCTCTGTGTTCTCAAGCGTGGGATACATCGTCAGAAATCACAGGGACGATGCCCTTAGTGCAGGGAGAGGCTGTCAATACTCAGCTAACGATCTGACCTGAGATACCAACGTCCATTCACACACCCCCCACCTCACATCCTCCTATTGTTGCCATTCTCCCTTTTCCCTAAAAGGATTGCATGAGGTATTTTTTTTGAGACACAGACAGAGATAGAGACAGAGACAGAGACGGGGGTGGGAGACACAGAGGCAGAGACAGGATCCTCAAGCAGACCCCGCCCTAAGTGCGAAGCCTGAGGATGGACTCGATCTCAGGACGCGCGCATCATGACCTCAGCCGAAACCAAGAGGCGGACCCCGAACCCACGGAACCAGCCAGGCACCTTGCTCCTTTTGTCTACTGTGGGCCCTCCTGTCCCACCTCTTTGCCTACGTCACCGAGAGCCTGGGGGTTTGCTCTGGGCTCCAACCCCCAACCCTCCTGGTGACTGCAGTGAAGACCGCATGTCTCCCCTGTCCCACCTCAGGCTAGAAAGGCCTCAACCGGGAAGAGCAATGGGACCTGCGTGGTGTGGCCCCAACGGGCAGAGCTGCTGAAGAAGCGAGTAGAACACCTGCTGCCCGCCTTCCTAGCCAGAGACCTCAGCTACGTCTCCACGTTCCTGGCCACATACAGAGCTTTTGCTACCACCCAGGAGGTGCTGGACCAGCTGTTGACAAGGTGAGCACCCTGCCCCTCCACAGCCCAGTGGGATTTGCCCACCTCGTGCTTGGGAGTCTGGGGAATGCCACCCAACTTCCCGGAGCCTCAGTTGGCTCCTCGGACTGGGGCAGAGTTATTACAGGGACCCAGTGGGGTCCTGTAGGCTAAGGACACCTGGGTGCCTGGCCCTGTGGAAAGGTCCGCTACAGGGGCTGTGGTCGTGCTCGTGGACCATCGTCCCGCTCCCCATGAAGAAGCCTCTGCCTCAGCCCTCACCGTCACCACGGTCTTGAGCTGGGCTCTTTTCCCCTTGGAAAAGGACATCTGACACTCCATCTGGGCTCTGTGTCCTGGGTGAGACCAGAGCAGGCATGCCCGGGGATGAGCAGGGGGCCCCAGGCCCACTCAGCTCTCTGGGATGGGGCTGGTGGGGGCCCTGCCATTCATCGAGCATAAAGGATGGATGCCCTTCTAGGTGCAGACCTGCAGACGCTTCCCTGGGCGCTGACTGTGATCCCACGCACACAGCAGACAGCACCCGGGAGCACCCCAGGGCTCCATTCTAGTCGGCAGTCAGACAGTGACACTAGATATGATGAGAGGGAGGGTTCACAGGACATTTCATGCGATCCCCCCACCACCCCTCCGGCCTCCTCTAGCTACGGATGCGTCCTCTCTTCCTGGGACGAGATCGGCGGAGCCCAGGAGCAGCGGGGCATGTGAGTGAGCTTTGGCTAATGCACAGGGCCCTTCCTTCTTTGAGAGGGCAGCGACGGGACTGTGATCTGGGGGCTGCTGGACCCTCATCCCACACATCTGCAATTCCTGTTGGAGGGTCCAGGTCTCAGGGCTTCTTCTGCAGAAGAGGAAAGGGGTCCTGGAGAGCCCTGGGTGGGGTGTGGGCACTGTGGGAGAGCAGAGGGGGCTGGAGGGCAGCCTCAGCCCCTAACAGTGTCATTCCCCATCACCGCCGCCTCCCAGCCCTGTCTCTACCCCAATCCTGGGACCCAGAACAAAGGGCATGGCTTCCACACATCTGGTGGAACGTCGACACTGGGTGCTCAGCAGGTACTCAGAGGAGACCCAGGGAGGGCTCGGGGACTGGACGTCCCCCACCCAGTGGGAGATTGGTGTCCACGGAAAGACACCCTCTCCTGGCACCTACTGAACGAGGCAGCACGTAGGCACAGGAGGGGAAGTGGGAGGTATCGGGAGGGTCCTGGGAAGGCCAGGGATGGGACAGAGTCCCTTTGCTCCCTCCTTGGTTGGATAGACACAGAGCACTAGTGTGCACTGAGGGCAATGACCACGCCAGACACGCCACCCCTCCCTGCCCACGTGCAGTGGAAGTCACGCGGCAAGTGGGCCGGGAGACTGAGCAGGGCGTCCAGTTTCCACGACGAGGACAGAAATGGTCACACCAGGGGTCAAGGGCTCCCACTCACAGAGGCTTTGGGCCAGCCCCTCCTCAGTGACCAGGTCTGCCTCAGGCAGGACTGCCACATCACAGGTGGACATGGAGTAGGAATGGGCTCTGACAGCCAGGAGCCGGGGACCCAGGGGCCCAGGTTCCCACAGGGGTTCCCTGGGGCATCCGTGTGGGAGGTGCCCCGTCCTCTGACTCCTCTGCCCACCTGTCTGTCCCCAGGGCCATCTCCTCCATCCTGGGCACCTGGCTGGGCCACTACCCTGAAGATTTCTTCCAGCCCCCAGAATTTCCCTGCCTAAAGACACTACTGGCGTACGCAAGGCTCAATGTGCCAGGCTCAGACCTGGAGCAACGTGCCTGGCTCCTCCTCTCTCGGCTGCGACATCTCGAGCCCGCTGGGCCAGAGGCTGGGGGTGAGGAGGACTGGGGGTGACTGATGGAGGCCTGTGGAGGGGAGAGAATGGGCCACACAGAGCAAGCCTCCGCAGACTGCAGTGTGGCTGGGAGCAAGGAGTGGTCTCAGATCACTGTCCCCATGGGCTACAATATGGGGAGACCACCCAGGGACGGGTTCTTAGACTCAGACAATATTGAGTGGTGGGCAAAGTTGCCTTCATTTGGAAGGGACATGGAAAGACAATCATCATGACCACACTTTCTCTTCTTGGAGCCACAGCAGCGGCCCCAGAGCGAGATCCGGAACCGTGCCGAAAGCTAGTCCCAGCTCCCACTGTGCTGCCTGCTGCAGCTTCAGAGCCTGAGCTGGAAAACCCCATCACTGCTGCTGGAGCTCAGCAACTCAAAAGAGCAGGGACGTCACCTGCCGTGTCGGGCCCAGTGCAGCTGGTGGTCAGAGCTCTGATCCACCGTGAGGATGTGCAAGAGTCACCTGCGCCTTTGGAAAGCCAGGAGCCAGAGCAGGCCCCAGCACTAGCTAGAGAGGTCCCTGAAGGGCCCCTGATGCCACCTGCCCTGTCGGAGTCGGCGCAGGACAGACTCACAGCTCTAAGTCCCTGTCAGAAGCTCCAAGAGCCACCTGTGCCCTTGGCAGCCCCAGAGCCAAAGCAGGCTCCAGTCCTAGCTATGGAGGTCCCTGAAGAGCCCCTTAGGCCACATGCCATGTCAGAGCCAGCGGAGGATATACTCACAGCTCTGACTCTCTGTCAGGAGCTAGAAGAGTCACCTGCAGCTTTGGAAAGCCAGGAGCCCGAGCAGGCTCCAGCAACCACCTCTCTCAGTGGAGCAACCGGCCTCGGCCCCGGAGCAGCAGTTCCTGCTCGCTGAATCCCCAAAGGATGGCTTCCCCTCCCCTGTCCTTCCAGTGTTTCTAATTTTTGCGTTGTTCATGCACCTATTTCATTGCTTAATATATTCTGGTCTATAAATAAAGGACAAATTGAGTTTTCATGGAATTTTACTCTGATCCTTTTACATTGTACTTCCAGGTGTCATTAGGTACAGAGTGTTTCACAGCCTTGTCCTTCTACAGTATTTCCCTCCCAGAGACTCCCGTGCCACTCGTCAGATACTGTTCATTCCCTCAGCCCAGTCCCTGCAGCCACGGCTCCCCTCTCCGCCTCTGTGAGTTGCTTCTTCTGGGTTTTCATGTGTGTGGGATCAGACAGTGTGCCCTTTTTGTATCTAGCTACGTAACCTATGAGTGATTCATATTTTTTTTCAGGTTTTTTTCTCTTAAAAAACAAACAAAACCAAAAACAGAAACAAACAAACAAACAAAAAAACCCCATTTTACTACAAAGGAATATTCCTGATACAATACTGCGCATGTGAAGCCCCAAAATGAAATGTTTTCATGATCTGGGATAGGCTTCCCTTTTGTAAGTGTGACCCAAGAGCCAGAAATATCTGGGTTCATGAGACACCTTCAAAATCTTTCATTTTCCTGGATAGGCCAGGTTTCAATGATTCTAATGTGCATATTAGAAAAATATTAAGACTGCATATTAAATCTTCCTCTTTATTACAAACATATCAGGTAATTAAAAAGTTCTCTAAGGTTTTAGCCAGATTACGTTTTGTTAGTAAAATAGTGATGTAAATATGAAGAAAGGAAGACACATTCCTTCTACCTTCTATCACGATAGCCCATAACACATGGCGGCCCTCTTCCAGTCCTTTCCCTTGGAGTGTATGGGTGAGTGTGTGGGGGGAGGGGGTTTGCCTGTGTGTGGGATAGGGTGGGGCAGGGAGGGTTCCACAGCTGGGCTCTTGTGCGGCCTGAGGTCCCCACAGGGGACAGGCACTGCTCCTCCTGTCCCCTTCTGCATTCTCAGGGGCTACACATCATTTACTCAGCAGCACCACCTGCCGAACAATTGAGACATCTCCAATTCTTGGAGTCTCATCCTTAAAGTGAAGAGTACAATGTGCCCTAAATCTCTTTTGCTTTAGGACTGTTTCCTAAAAGCACAATTTCTGGAACACACTTTAGTCCCATTGTGGGAGTATTGGCTTCAGGGTCCTCTACCTATACTCTCTTTCTTTCCGTGGAGCCTTGCTCGGGAAAGGAGGGTCCCCGGAGACTAGAGATGAACCCTGAAATCATGAGGAAGACAAGCCCACAGTGAGGCCATCAGGCTACCTGGGCGGGACCCGTGGAGCAGGGAAGAGCCTCTCCATACCGCCCTCACGGATCCTCCCTCCACAAGCATCCCTGCCCCACCACACACACACACACACACACACACACACACACACACACACACACCCGTCCTGGAACACCCCTCATCCAGACCCCATCCCGGGACACACCCCAGCCACTCCAGCCCCTCCTGCTCTAGAACTCAGCTTCTAAGTAGAGCAACCGGGTCCTGCTTCCAGGCCAGCAGAGGGGCGTCGGCCAGGCCACACTTGTCTGCTTGCTCCGGGTCCATCCTTTTTGGGCCTTGTCCTCCCAGGAAGGAACCAAGCTCTCATGGCAGCTCAGGTCAGTGAGTCACAGACATGACCTGAATGTGTTCATCCATATGTCCACTAGGTGGCAACAGCAAGAACTGCTTGAACCTCTGTGAACAGGGGGGACCTTTACTGAGGAGGGAAGAGAAGGCTAGCTGAGGACAAAGCCGGAATTGACACCCCACACACACCCCCACCATGGGGTGTCCGTGACATTCCTCAGGCACTCCTGGCTGCCCTAAAGGGCAAAGAAATAGTTAACCTATAGACACCACAATCCTGCAAGACTTAAGTCTCCCTCAGTTTCCCAATGTCTTAGCAGTTTACAAGAACCAAGCATTTCTATCAATAACTTAGCTTCCTGAAGGGAAAGTAGATACAATGAAATGTCCTTATACTCTGCAGCCTCCAGGAAGTTCCCAACCGTCTTAATGTTCATGCCTTGCTAGAGGGCAAAACCACCTTCCCGAGACAATGGCAAGGCCTCTGTACCTTGTGAGTCTTCTTTCACATATGCAAGTATTATCTCAACCTCCCTTTTTCCTTACCTTCTCCCAACCCCATAGTCTACCATCAGCCACCCCTCACAAGCCAGGGCAGCATCTCTTTCTGCCATGGGTCCTGTCATAAACCACCAATTTTGCACCAAAGACGTCTCAAGAATTCTTTCCTGGTCGTCGGCTCCAGATTCCACCCCCACTGAACCTCACCTGTATTCCACAACCTCCTCATTTCCAAAGCACACTGGGTGCTCATGGAAGCTGCAGGATGGACAGAGCCTCAACCGGCAGCTTTGGCACTGGGCATAGCCCCTCCACACCCCTCAGGCTCCTCCAGCAGTGACCCCCTGCCCCTGCCAGCCCCAATTCTTGATAACCCTGCAGTTCAGTTGTTGTGAGAGCGGTGCCTACGCTTCCTGCTCCAGACACAAGTGAGGAGAAGGGAGAGATCCCTCTCCTTGCACAAAGTCGGTTGACGGGGAGTCCACTTGATCGGAAGCTCTCCACCTGGGAGCCCTGCAAAGGACAGAAACGCTGTGACCCTCCGCCTTCCCCAAGGAGCTTTGGTGTGGGGAGCACCGCAGAAGTCTACAGAACTTGGTGCACAACAGCATCACAGCTCTGCGCCTACAGATGAGGGCGGCCGTTTTTATTCTCACCCTTTCAAGAGGCAGGGAAAGCCCTCTGGGAACACAAGGCACACAGAGCAACCAGCTGACCCTGAGCCCCACCGGGCCCCCTGGCAAGGGGCAGTGCATCCCCGTCCAGGCAAAAACACCTGAGAATCAGCGCACTAGGCCCCCGCCCCCCGAAAACGAGGTGAAAGAACAAGTGAACAGTAAGTTTACAGACCAAAGAGGATGGCCAAACTCCAGCGCTAGGGGAAAATAGCACCTAGAGCTTGAGGCTTTTTCTCATGATTCATTTCTCTCTCCATTCAAAATTTTCCATTTATTTTTTTCCCTCTTTTTTTCCCTTTCCAACTACTTTTTTTTTAATTTTAGCAACTCTTCATTTTTCAATCTTTTCTGAACTGTCATTTTTTACATTGACATTTTATACATATATTCTTCATTTTTGTTTTCTTGTTTTTTTTTAAAGAGAGTCTTTTTTTTTTTATAGATTTTATTTATTAATTCGACAGAGATAGAGACAGCCAGCGAGAGAGGGAACACAAGCAGGGGGAGTGGGAGAGGAAGAAGCAGGCTCATAGCAGAAGAGCCTGATGTGGGGCTCGATCCCAGATTGCTGGGATCACGCCCTGAGCCGAAGGCAGACGCCTAACCGCAGTGCCACCCAGGCGCTCCTATTTTCCTCATTTTCGGATTCTTTTCGCTATATATATATGAGTTTGGCTTTCTTTACGATTTTGGGATTTAGTGACTTCCAACACACAGACCAAAAGACAATCGGGACCAAGTGGATCACCCAGTTTTGTCCACCCTGTGAGATCCCAATCTCTCTCTCCCCCATCCATTCTTCTCTGGGAAAAGTGACTAGAGGGAGGGATTCACAGCAAAAGAAAGAGCCAGGGGTAACACTCTCTGCCACTGATCTAATGCATACGGTTTTAAGTAAGATGTCAGAGCTGGAACTCACGATGACAGTTACAAAGTTGCTAGCTGGGCTTGAAAAAAGGATAAATGACACGAGAGACTCTCATAGTGCAGAAATGAAATCGAATCAGGCCCACATTCAAAAGGCTCTAACTGAGATGCAGTCTACATTGGATGTGGATGCTCTAACGCCTAGGGTCAATGAGGCAGAAGACAGAGTCAGTGACACCAAAGACAAGCTGATGGAAAGGAAGGAAGCTGAGGAAAAGAGAGAAAGCCAACGAATGGACCATGGGTGGAGGAATCGAAAAATCAGTGATGCCACAAAAGGAAACAATATTGGAATTACTTCTGGCCCTGAGGGAGAAGACACAGAGGGACAGAAGATCTATCTGTGTGGATCGTAGCTGAGAACTTCCCTAATCTGGGAGGGAAACAGGCATTCAAGTCCAAGAGGTAGAGAGGACTCTTCCCCAAGGCCATAAGAATAGAGGAACACCCTAACATATACTAGTGACGTTTGCAATTTCAGACAGAAAGAGAAAATCCTGAAAGCAGCTCGAGACAAGAGGGTCTTCACCGACAGGGGTAAGCACATTAGACTAGCCACATACCTATCCACAGAGACCTGGCACACCAGAAAGGGCTGGCGTGATCGAGTCAGGGTACTAAATGAGAAAAACATGCAGCCAAGAATACTTTATCCAGCAAGGAGTCATTCCGAATAGGAGCAGAGATAAAGAGCTTCCAGGACAGAAAGAAACTCAAAGGATTTGGCCGCTAAACCACCCTGCAAGAAATAGGAAGGGGGATCCTGTAAGGGAAGAGAGACTCCAAGAGTAACACAGACCAGAAAGAAACAGAGACCATCTACACAATTAGGGACGTGACAGGTAATGCAATGGACTCATCTCCATCTGCTTTTTAGATTTTTTTCTTTAGCATTGGTCTTAAGCAATTTTATTAGGATGTAGGTTGATAAGGAGGGGTTTTTTCATGATCCTTATGTTTGGGGGTTTTGTTGGCTGGATTCCTGAATTCTTGAATCTATGGGTGTAGAGGGTTCATGCAATTCAGATAATAATCAGACATTACTTCTTCAAACATTTTTTTTTCTGTACCTCAGCCAATTTCTTATCTACCAGGCCACTTGAAATTGCTACAAAGCTCACACCTACTCCAGTGTTTGTGTGCACGGCGTGGTTTGCACCCTTCCTTTTCTCTGCTTTATTCTGGACAACTGCTATGATCATGCATTCAAGTTCTCTCTCTGTCTCTCTCTCTCTCTTTTTGCTATGTAGTGTCTAACGTGAAAGAAAGCCCATCTACTACATTTTTCATCTTAGACGTGCTACTCTTCAGCTCCAGAAGTTGGGTTTTCCTTGTTTTCATATTTTCTATATCTCTGTTTCACTTCATCCTTTGTGTACATTCTTACGTATATAAAACCTCTTTCTAACAGTTGTTTGAAAGTGCATGTGCAATACTTCCATCCTCTTTTTCATTTCTGGGTAGGTTTCTATTGTTTAATCTTTCTCCTCAGTACGAGGTGAACTTTTCTCCTTCTTTGCATCCTGGTAATCTTTGGTTGGAAGGCAGGTATTGTGAATTTTAATGGTTAGATATTAACTATTGCTTATATTTCTACACATACTCTTGAGGATTGTTCTGATGGTGAGGGTCCTGGAGAACTATTTTATCCTTCCAGACTAGCTTTCCAAAGGTTTGTTAGGGGGTATCACAGTAGTCTTCAATATATTTTGCTATTGTTCTGTTGGTATTCTGAGCTCTCTTTGCAATGTCCCACGAATTACGAGGTTTTCCACTCTGCCTGCTGCTGGTAGCACAGACTTTTCCTGGTTGTGTGTGAAGGCTAGTGACATT
Organism: Ursus americanus; assembly: GCF_024610735.1. Classification (NCBI taxonomy): domain Eukaryota; kingdom Metazoa; phylum Chordata; class Mammalia; order Carnivora; family Ursidae; genus Ursus; species Ursus americanus. The sequence continues at coordinate 147,321 of NW_028273714.1, read as the reverse complement.
TTCCTCTCTGCTTCCCCTGGGCTATTATTTTCCCCACACCACATACGTTCCTCACACAGGTGCCCTATTGAGGAATTCTATGAAAACTCAAAAGTGATCCTAGATGGCTTTCTGAGGTCCTCTTTCTCTGTGCAGCTCTCCTCAGTATTCTGTACTGTAAACCACAGCCATATCGACTTCTCCAAATTTCCATCTTGCTGTCTCCAACTCATGGAAATGGCTGAGCTTCGCCTGTATTCTTCATCCCTGACCCATAGACTAGAAACTAAATCTCTTTAGGCAGTTAAGTGAGGGAAATGCACAGTCCCCCATGTCTGTCTTCCCTCTTGCACTAGTCACTTCCCTGCATTGCCTGGAAATATATCGAAAGTGTTCTTTTGCCAGGGCGCCTGGGTGGCTCAGTTGCTTAAGCTTCTGACTCGTGATCTGGACTCAGGTCACGAATTCAGGGTCTTGGGATCAAGACCAGCATTGGGCATCACACTCAGCACAGAGTCGGCTTGAGATTCTGTCTCCCCTCTCCCTCTATCCTCCCCACCCCCCACACTCTGTCTCTCAAGCCAACACAGAAAATCTTTCAACGAAAATAAAGTCAGTTACGTAAGAGACGGCCTCTGCAACAAGGGGAAGACCCTAGCAGGGTCCGTGGCTTGCCCAGAATCACAGACTGGTAAGAAGGCAGAACCAGGCCTGAACCCAGCTCTCCGAGTGTCCTCAAAGGTGGGGCCATGGCTGAACCTAGCTACTCACTGGGAGCTCGGGAAGAGGTGGTGTTCTGGAACTGGCTGTAGACCTGGAGATGGTATGGGGGTGGGAAGAAGCATCGACATCCCAGGCAGGAGGCATCCCAGCACGTACCTGTCTGAGGAGGAGCCCAGGCCAGGGCAACCCACTGACGGCACCCCTGCCCACATGACACCCAGAGGAAAGGAGGGATGGCTCGTGACACACGACTGGCAGCGTCTAGGAGTAAGGGTGGGCTCAGCCCCTCTGAGCCAAGGCTCCAATAGCTTCTGCAGGGTTTGCCTTGGAAATTAGAAAGCCTAAGACCTGGGAAAGCTATTTCCCATCCACCCCTAGGTGGGACTGGGCCTGCACAATAGGAGTACTGGGGCACACACATGTGCACAGACACACACACAACACTAGGGACTGTGGGTGGGATCGGAGGAGCTACAGACTCAGAGAAGGTGAGAAAGGAAGAAAATGTGGTGGCAGGTATTCCCTACGTGCGACACCACTCCCCCAATTTCTTAGATGGTATCCCACCTATGCCTGTGGACTTCTGCAAGAAGTACACGCTGGAATAATCCCTATCGCACAGGCAAGACACAGACCATCCCTGACAGGCACAACGGCTTCTCCGGGGTCCAAAACAGGGAAGATGGAGAGTTGCATCAGAGCCCAGGGGTGTTTCCAAGCTGGGGCCCTGGCTGCACCCAGACCTTCCCTGGGGCCTGTGGAGAGGGTTGTGTTGGTGTCACTGGGTACACATTTGGCATGGCATGCAGAAAGGGGATGAGCAGTCGGCAGCCCAGAGCACTGTCTGTGCAGGTGCTAGTCCAGGTGTGGACTCAGGGAGGGGATCCCAGGAAGTGAAGTCACTTCCCTGATAACCGACCCCAACGGAACTCGGAACCCCGGTCACCAGGCACCCACATTCTAGTGCGGTCCCGTATCAGGCTCACTTGGCCGGAGACATTCGATAGTGAAAGATGTTCTCTTGCTGCGTGCCCATTTTCCGGGGCTCTGGCTTCCAGAATCCCCGGGGTGAGGGACGTTTCACATGCTGCAGACACTGGCTCAACCCGCGCCCCCGACACCTCAGGGCCTTTGCCAGGAGGTGCCGGAAGGTAATACCGAGCGACCTAGGCCAGGCCAGGCCACCTCTCCGAGCCATCCCTGGGCAGCCCCATTCCCCCAGTTTCAGGGAAAGAGGGGTATGTGGGGGAGGTCCCGCCCTGGGCTGGAGGAGGTTGCAGGGCAGTGGATACCCTGGTGATGCCTTCATGTTCACACCGATGCCACGGGGGGGTGGGGGGGGCAGGGTGGAAAGAGGATTCCCGAGGTGCCTCTCACCAGGGCCAGAGTGAATCCAAGGCCCTCGAGCTGTGTCACTTTTCTCTCCATGGTGGAGCTGCGTGCATCCTGGGGTGTGGTGTGTCTGGAAGGGAGTCCCCTGGGGCTGAGGACCAGCCAAGGCAGCCAGACAGACCTCTGAGGCCTCCCGCCTGGCTGCCGGGCACTGTCTTTACAGAGCTCCACACAGGAGACGGGGCAGGAGCTGAACGATGGGATCCCCTGCCCCACCTCCTTGAAGGACAGGAAGGAGTCCCCTACTGCCAACAAAGTCCAGCGCTGGCTCAGGGTGAGTGGAGGTGCCGGAGGGACCCAGCACCCAGGGCACCGATGCGGCACAAAGGGACCCAGATCCCAGAAACCAGCCTCTGGGCTCCTCGGGGCTCCGTCCTAGACTCCTGCTCCCATGTGAACCCGGATCCCCATCCCCTCCCCAAACCAGCCCTCAGGGCCCTGCCACGGCCTTGGCCCGATGCACAGTCCCTATCCACATATCTGTACGAATATCAGAAAAGCGACCTTAAACCACCTCTCATCCCTTGCTCGAGATCCTGGTGAGTTGGGAGACTTTTCCCCAAAGGGGCATGGGGCTCACGGTACTATGCCTATTGCTCTGCCCTTTGGTTGTAAAGGAGCACATCCCTGGGGCCCCTCCAGGGTCCGGAGCAGGCGCCTCCTTGTGCTGCACAACATTCCAGAAGGCCCATCAGTTACCGCAGCCATTGAGCCCTTCACAGATGCAGGACGTTCATGTGATTCCCTTCTGTTGCCACCTCACAGTGCTGCACGGAACATCCTACGTACCCTAAAATGCTGAGCACCCCCACCCATGAAACAGTCTCTGTGTTCTCAAGCGTGGGATACATCGTCAGAAATCACAGGGACGATGCCCTTAGTGCAGGGAGAGGCTGTCAATACTCAGCTAACGATCTGACCTGAGATACCAACGTCCATTCACACACCCCCCACCTCACATCCTCCTATTGTTGCCATTCTCCCTTTTCCCTAAAAGGATTGCATGAGGTATTTTTTTTGAGACACAGACAGAGATAGAGACAGAGACAGAGACGGAGGTGGGAGACACAGAGGCAGAGACAGGATCCTCAAGCAGACCCCGCCCTAAGTGCGAAGCCTGAGGATGGACTCGATCTCAGGACGCGCGCATCATGACCTCAGCCGAAACCAAGAGGCGGACCCCGAACCCACGGAACCAGCCAGGCACCTTGCTCCTTTTGTCTACTGTGGGCCCTCCTGTCCCACCTCTTTGCCTACGTCACCGAGAGCCTGGGGGTTTGCTCTGGGCTCCAACCCCCAACCCTCCTGGTGACTGCAGTGAAGACCGCATGTCTCCCCTGTCCCACCTCAGGCTAGAAAGGCCTCAACCGGGAAGAGCAATGGGACCTGCGTGGTGTGGCCCCAACGGGCAGAGCTGCTGAAGAAGCGAGTAGAACACCTGCTGCCCGCCTTCCTAGCCAGAGACCTCAGCTACGTCTCCACGTTCCTGGCCACATACAGAGCTTTTGCTACCACCCAGGAGGTGCTGGACCAGCTGTTGACAAGGTGAGCACCCTGCCCCTCCACAGCCCAGTGGGATTTGCCCACCTCGTGCTTGGGAGTCTGGGGAATGCCACCCAACTTCCCGGAGCCTCAGTTGGCTCCTCGGACTGGGGCAGAGTTATTACAGGGACCCAGTGGGGTCCTGTAGGCTAAGGACACCTGGGTGCCTGGCCCTGTGGAAAGGTCCGCTACAGGGGCTGTGGTCGTGCTCGTGGACCATCGTCCCGCTCCCCATGAAGAAGCCTCTGCCTCAGCCCTCACCGTCACCACGGTCTTGAGCTGGGCTCTTTTCCCCTTGGAAAAGGACATCTGACACTCCATCTGGGCTCTGTGTCCTGGGTGAGACCAGAGCAGGCATGCCCGGGGATGAGCAGGGGGCCCCAGGCCCACTCAGCTCTCTGGGATGGGGCTGGTGGGGGCCCTGCCATTCATCGAGCATAAAGGATGGATGCCCTTCTAGGTGCAGACCTGCAGACGCTTCCCTGGGCGCTGACTGTGATCCCACGCACACAGCAGACAGCACCCGGGAGCACCCCAGGGCTCCATTCTAGTCGGCAGTCAGACAGTGACACTAGATATGATGAGAGGGAGGGTTCACAGGACATTTCATGCGATCCCCCCACCACCCCTCCGGCCTCCTCTAGCTACGGATGCGTCCTCTCTTCCTGGGACGAGATCGGCGGAGCCCAGGAGCAGCGGGGCATGTGAGTGAGCTTTGGCTAATGCACAGGGCCCTTCCTTCTTTGAGAGGGCAGCGACGGGACTGTGATCTGGGGGCTGCTGGACCCTCATCCCACACATCTGCAATTCCTGTTGGAGGGTCCAGGTCTCAGGGCTTCTTCTGCAGAAGAGGAAAGGGGTCCTGGAGAGCCCTGGGTGGGGTGTGGGCACTGTGGGAGAGCAGAGGGGGCTGGAGGGCAGCCTCAGCCCCTAACAGTGTCATTCCCCATCACCGCCGCCTCCCAGCCCTGTCTCTACCCCAATCCTGGGACCCAGAACAAAGGGCATGGCTTCCACACATCTGGTGGAACGTCGACACTGGGTGCTCAGCAGGTACTCAGAGGAGACCCAGGGAGGGCTCGGGGACTGGACGTCCCCCACCCAGTGGGAGATTGGTGTCCACGGAAGGACACCCTCTCCTGGCACCTACTGAACGAGGCAGCACGTAGGCACAGGAGGGGAAGTGGGAGGTATCGGGAGGGTCCTGGGAAGGCCAGGGATGGGACAGAGTCCCTTTGCTCCCTCCTTGGTTGGATAGACACAGAGCACTAGTGTACACTGAGGGCAATGACCACGCCAGACACGCCACCCCTCCCTGCCCACGTGCAGTGGAAGTCACGCGGCAAGTGGGCCGGGAGACTGAGCAGGGCGTCCAGTTTCCACGACGAGGACAGAAATGGTCACACCAGGGGTCAAGGGCTCCCACTCACAGAGGCTTTGGGCCAGCCCCTCCTCAGTGACCAGGTCTGCCTCAGGCAGGACTGCCACATCACAGGTGGACATGGAGTAGGAATGGGCTCTGACAGCCAGGAGCCGGGGACCCAGGGGCCCAGGTTCCCACAGGGGTTCCCTGGGGCATCCGTGTGGGAGGTGCCCCGTCCTCTGACACCTCTGCCCACCTGTCTGTCCCCAGGGCCATCTCCTCCATCCTGGGCACCTGGCTGGGCCACTACCCTGAAGATTTCTTCCAGCCCCCAGAATTTCCCTGCCTAAAGACACTACTGGCGTACGCAAGGCTCAATGTGCCAGGCTCAGACCTGGAGCAACGTGCCTGGCTCCTCCTCTCTCGGCTGCGACATCTCGAGCCCGCTGGGCCAGAGGCTGGGGGTGAGGAGGACTGGGGGTGACTGATGGAGGCCTGTGGAGGGGAGAGAATGGGCCACACAGAGCAAGCCTCCGCAGACTGCAGTGTGGCTGGGAGCAAGGAGTGGTCTCAGATCACTGTCCCCATGGGCTACAATATGGGGAGACCACCCAGGGACGGGTTCTTAGACTCAGACAATATTGAGTGGTGGGCAAAGTTGCCTTCATTTGGAAGGGACATGGAAAGACAATCATGATGACCACACTTTCTCTTCTTGGAGCCACAGCAGCAGCCCCAGAGCGAGATCCGGAACCGTGCCGAAAGCTAGTCCCAGCTCCCACTGTGCTGCCTGCTGCAGCTTCAGAGCCTGAGCTGGAAAACCCCATCACTGCTGCTGGAGCTCAGCAACTCAAAAGAGCAGGGACGTCACCTGCCGTGTCGGGCCCAGTGCAGCTGGTGGTCAGAGCTCTGATCCACCGTGAGGATGTGCAAGAGTCACCTGCGCCTTTGGAAAGCCAGGAGCCAGAGCAGGCCCCAGCACTAGCTAGAGAGGTCCCTGAAGGGCCCCTGATGCCACCTGCCCTGTCGGAGTCGGCGCAGGACAGACTCACAGCTCTAAGTCCCTGTCAGAAGCTCCAAGAGCCACCTGTGCCCTTGGCAGCCCCAGAGCCAAAGCAGGCTCCAGTCCTAGCTATGGAGGTCCCTGAAGAGCCCCTTAGGCCACATGCCATGTCAGAGCCAGCGGAGGATATACTCACAGCTCTGACTCTCTGTCAGGAGCTAGAAGAGTCACCTGCAGCTTTGGAAAGCCAGGAGCCCGAGCAGGCTCCAGCAACCACCTCTCTCAGTGGAGCAACCGGCCTCGGCCCCGGAGCAGCAGTTCCTGCTCGCTGAATCCCCAAAGGATGGCTTCCCCTCCCCTGTCCTTCCAGTGTTTCTAATTTTTGCGTTGTTCATGCACCTATTTCATTGCTTAATGTATTCTGGTCTATAAATAAAGGACAAATTGAGTTTTCATGGAATTTTACTCTGATCCTTTTACATTGTACTTCCAGGTGTCATTAGGTACAGAGTGTTTCACAGCCTTGTCCTTCTACAGTATTTCCCTCCCAGAGACTCCCGTGCCACTCGTCAGATACTGTTCATTCCCTCAGCCCAGTCCCTGCAGCCACGGCTCCCCTCTCCGCCTCTGTGAGTTGCTTCTTCTGGGTTTTCATGTGTGTGGGATCAGACAGTGTGCCCTTTTTGTATCTAGCTACGTAACCTATGAGTGATTCATATTTTTTTTTCAGGTTTTTTTCTCTTAAAAAACAAACAAAACCAAAAACAGAAACAAACAAACAAACAAAAAAACCCCATTTTACTACAAAGGAATATTCCTGATACAATACTGCGCATGTGAAGCCCCAAAATGAAATGTTTTCATGATCTGGGATAGGCTTCCCTTTTGTAAGTGTGACCCAAGAGCCAGAAATATCTGGGTTCATGAGACACCTTCAAAATCTTTCATTTTCCTGGATAGGCCAGGTTTCAATGATTCTAATGTGCATATTAGAAAAATATTAAGACTGCATATTAAATCTTCCTCTTTATTACAAACATATCAGGTAATTAAAAAGTTCTCTAAGGTTTTAGCCAGATTACGTTTTGTTAGTAAAATAGTGATGTAAATATGAAGAAAGGAAGACACATTCCTTCTACCTTCTATCACGATAGCCCATAACACATGGCGGCCCTCTTCCAGTCCTTTCCCTTGGAGTGTATGGGTGAGTGTGTGGGGGGAGGGGGTTTGCCTGTGTGTGGGATAGGGTGGGGCAGGGAGGGTTCCACAGCTGGGCTCTTGTGCGGCCTGAGGTCCCCACAGGGGACAGGCACTGCTCCTCCTGTCCCCTTCTGCATTCTCAGGGGCTACGCATCATTTACTCAGCAGCACCACCTGCCGAACAATTGAGACATCTCCAATTCTTGGAGTCTCATCCTTAAAGTGAAGAGTACAATGTGCCCTAAATCTCTTTTGCTTTAGGACTGTTTCCTAAAAGCACAATTTCTGGAACACACTTTAGTCCCATTGTGGGAGTATTGGCTTCAGGGTCCTCTACCTATACTCTCTTTCTTTCCGTGGAGCCTTGCTCGGGAAAGGAGGGTCCCCGGAGACTAGAGATGAACCCTGAAATCATGAGGAAGACAAGTGCACAGTGAGGCCATCAGGCTACCTGGGCGGGACCCGTGGAGCAGGGAAGAGCCTCTCCATACCGCCCTCACGGATCCTCCCTCCACAAGCATCCCTGCCCCACCACACACACACACACACACACACACACACACACACACACACACGTCCTGGAACACCCCTCATCCAGACCCCATCCCGGGACACACCCCAGCCACTCCAGCCCCTCCTGCTCTAGAACTCAGCTTCTAAGTAGAGCAACCGGGTCCTGCTTCCAGGCCAGCAGAGGGGCGTCGGCCAGGCCACACTTGTCTGCTTGCTCCGGGTCCATCCTTTTTGGGCCTTGTCCTCCCAGGAAGGAACCAAGCTCTCATGGCAGCTCAGGTCAGTGAGTCACAGACATGACCTGAATGTGTTCATCCATATGTCCACTAGGTGGCAACAGCAAGAACTGCTTGAACCTCTGTGAACAGGGGGGACCTTTACTGAGGAGGGAAGAGAAGGCTAGCTGAGGACAAAGCCGGAATTGACACCCCCCACACACCCCCACCATGGGGTGTACGTGACATTCCTCAGGCACTCCTGGCTGCCCTAAAGGGCAAAGAAATAGTTAACCTATAGACACCACAATCCTGCAAGACTTAAGTCTCCCTCAGTTTCCCAATGTCTTAGCAGTTTACAAGAACCAAGCATTTCTATCAATAACTTAGCTTCCTGAAGGGAAAGTAGATACAATGAAATGTCCTTATACTCTGCAGCCTCCAGGAAGTTCCCAACCGTCTTAATGTTCATGCCTTGCTAGAGGGCAAAACCACCTTCCCGAGACAATGGCAAGGCCTCTGTACCTTGTGAGTCTTCTTTCACATATGCAAGTATTATCTCAACCTCCCTTTTTCCTTACCTTCTCCCAACCCCATAGTCTACCATCAGCCACCCCTCACAAGCCAGGGCAGCATCTCTTTCTGCCATGGGTCCTGTCATAAACCACCAATTTTGCACCAAAGACGTCTCAAGAATTCTTTCCTGGTCGTCGGCTCCAGATTCCACCCCCACTGAACCTCACCTGTATTCCACAACCTCCTCATTTCCAAAGCACACTGGGTGCTCATGGAAGCTGCAGGATGGACAGAGCCTCAACCGGCAGCTTTTGCACTGGGCATAGCCCCTCCACACCCCTCAGGCTCCTCCAGCAGTGACCCCCTGCCCCTGCCAGCCCCAATTCTTGATAACCCTGCAGTTCAGTTGTTGTGAGAGCGGTGCCTACGCTTCCTGCTCCAGACACAAGTGAGGAGAAGGGAGAGATCCCTCTCCTTGCACAAAGTCGGTTGACGGGGAGTCCACTTGATCGGAAGCTCTCCACCTGGGAGCCCTGCAAAGGACAGAAACGCTGTGACCCTCCGCCTTCCCCAAGGAGCTTTGGTGTGGGGAGCACCGCAGAAGTCTACAGAACTTGGTGCACAACAGCATCACAGCTCTGCGCCTACAGATGAGGGCGGCCGTTTTTATTCTCACCCTTTCAAGAGGCAGGGAAAGCCCTCTGGGAACACAAGGCACACAGAGCAACCAGCTGACCCTGAGCCCCACCGGGCCCCCTGGCAAGGGGCAGTGCATCCCCGTCCAGGCAAAAACACCTGAGAATCAGCGCACTAGGCCCCCGCCCCCCGAAAACGAGGTGAAAGAACAAGTGAACAGCAAGTTTACAGACCAAAGAGGATGGTCAAACTCCAGCGCTAGGGGAAAATAGCACCTAGAGCTTGAGGCTTTTTCTCATGATTCATTTCTCTCTCCATTCAAAATTTTCCATTTATTTTTTTCCCTCTTTTTTTCCCTTTCCAACTACTTTTTTTTTTAATTTTAGCAACTCTTCATTTTTCAATCTTTTCTGAACTGTCATTTTTTACATGGACATTTTATACATATATTCTTCATTTTTGTTTTCTTGTTTTTTTTAAAGAGAGTCTTTTTTTTTATATACATTTTATTTATTAATTCGACAGAGATAGAGACAGCCAGCGAGAGAGGGAACACAAGCAGGGGGAGTGGGAGAGGAAGAAGCAGGCTCATAGCAGAAGAGCCTGATGTGGGGCTCGATCCCAGATTGCCGGGATCACGCCCTGAGCCGAAGGCAGACGCTTAACCGCTGTGCCACCCAGGCGCTCCTATATTCCTCATTTTCGGATTCTTTTCGCTATATATATATGAGTTTGGCTTTCTTTACAATTTTGGGATTTAGTGACTTCCAACACACAGACCAAAAGACAATCGGGACCAAGTGGATCACCCAGTTTTGTCCACCCTGTGAGATCCCAATCTTTCTCTCCCCCATCCATTCTTCTCTGGGAAAAGTGACTAGAGGGAGGGATTCACAGCAAAAGAAAGAGCCAGGGGTAACACTCTCTGCCACTGATCTAATGCATACGGTTTTAAGTAAGATGTCAGAGCTGGAACTCAGGATGACAGTTACAAAGTTGCTAGCTGGGCTTGAAAAAAGGATAAATGACACGAGAGACTCTCATAGTGCAGAAATGAAATCGAATCAGGCCCACATTCAAAAGGCTCTAACTGAGATGCAGTCTACATTGGATGTGGATGCTCTAACGCCTAGGGTCAATGAGGCAGAAGACAGAGTCAGTGACACCAAAGACAAGCTGATGGAAAGGAAGGAAGCTGAGGAAAAGAGAGAAAGCCAACGAATGGACCATGGGTGGAGGAATCGAAAAATCAGTGATGCCACAAAAGGAAACAATATTGGAATTACTTCTGGCCCTGAGGGAGAAGACACAGAGGGACAGAAGATCTATCTGTGTGGATCGTAGCTGAGAACTTCCCTAATCTGGGAGGGAAACAGGCATTCAAGTCCAAGAGGTAGAGAGGACTCTTCCCCAAGGCCATAAGAATAGAGGAACACCCTAACATATACTAGTGACGTTTGCAATTTCAGACAGAAAGAGAAAATCCTGAAAGCAGCTCGAGACAAGAGGGTCTTCACCGACAGGGGTAAGCACATTAGACTAGCCACATACCTATCCACAGAGACCTGGCACACCAGAAAGGGCTGGCGTGATCGAGTCAGGGTACTAAATGAGAAAAACATGCAGCCAAGAATACTTTATCCAGCAAGGAGTCATTCCGAATAGGAGCAGAGATAAAGAGCTTCCAGGACAGAAAGAAACTCAAAGGATTTGGCCGCTAAACCACCCTGCAAGAAATAGGAAGGGGGATCCTGTAAGGGAAGAGAGACTCCAAGAGTAACACAGACCAGAAAGAAACAGAGACCATCTACACAATTAGGGACGTGACAGGTAATGCAATGGACTCATCTCCATCTGCTTTTTAGATTTTTTTCTTTAGCATTGGTCTTAAGCAATTTTATTAGGATGTAGGTTGATAAGGAGGGGTTTTTTCATGATCCTTATGTTTGGGGGTTTTGTTGGCTGGATTCCTGAATTCTTGAATCTATGGGTGTAGAGGGTTCATGCAATTCAGATAATAATCAGACATTACTTCTTCAAACATTTTTTTTTTCTGTACCTCAGCCAATTTCTTATCTACCAGGCCACTTGAAATTGCTACAAAGCTCACACCTACTCTAGTGTTTGTGTGCACGGCGTGGTTTGCACCCTTCCTTTTCTCTGCTTTATTCTGGACAACTGCTATGATCATGCATTCAAGTTCTCTCTCTGTCTCTCTCTCTCTCTTTTTGCTATGTAGTGTCTAACGTGAAAGAAAGCCCATCTACTACATTTTTCATCTTAGACGTGCTACTCTTCAGCTCCAGAAGTTGGGTTTTCCTTGTTTTCATATTTTCTATATCTCTGTTTCACTTCATCCTTTGTGTACATTCTTACGTATATAAAACCTCTTTCTAACAGTTGTTTGAAAGTGCATGTGCAATACTTCCATCCTCTTTTTCATTTCTGGGTAGGTTTCTATTGTTTAATCTTTCTCCTCAGTACGAGGTGAACTTTTCTCCTTCTTTGCATCCTGGTAATCTTTGGTTGGAAGGCAGGTATTGTGAATTTTAATGGTTAGATATTAACTATTGCTTATATTTCTACACATACTCTTGAGGATTGTTCTGATGGTGAGGGTCCTGGAGAACTATTTTATCCTTCCAGACTAGCTTTCCAAAGGTTTGTTAGGGGGTATCACAGTAGTCTTCAATATATTTTGCTATTGTTCTGTTGGTATTCTGAGCTCTCTTTGCAATGTCCCACGAATTACGAGGTTTTCCACTCTGCCTGCTGCTGGTAGCACAGACTTTTCCTGGTTGTGTGTGAAGGCTAGTGACATTTTCCTCTCTGCTTCCCCTGGGCTATTATTTTCCCCACACCACATACGTTCCTCACACAGGTGCCCTATTGAGGAATTCTATGAAAACTCAAAAGTGATCCTAGATGGCTTTCTGAGGTCCTCTTTCTCTGTGCAGCTCTCCTCAGTATTCTGTACTGTAAACCACAGCCATATCGACTTCTCCAAATTTCCATCTTGCTGTCTCCAACTCATGGAAATGGCTGAGCTGCGCCTGTATTCTTCATCCCTGACCCATAGACTAGAAACTAAATCTCTTTAGGCAGTTAAGTGAGGGAAATGCACAGTCCCCCATGTCTGTCTTCCCTCTTGCACTAGTCACTTCCCTGCATTGCCTGGAAATATATCGAAAGTGTTCTTTTGCCAGGGCGCCTGGGTGGCTCAGTTGCTTAAGCTTCTGACTCGTGATCTGGACTCAGGTCACGAATTCAGGGTCTTGGGATCAAGACCAGCATTGGGCATCACACTCAGCACAGAGTCGGCTTGAGATTCTGTCTCCCCTCTCCCTCTATCCTCCCCACCCCCCACACTCTGTCTCTCAAGCCAACACAGAAAATCTTTCAACGAAAATAAAGTCAGTTACGTAAGAGACGGCCTCTGCAACAAGGGGAAGACCCTAGCAGGGTCCGTGGCTTGCCCAGAATCACAGACTGGTAAGAAGGCAGAACCAGGCCTGAACCCAGCTCTCCGAGTGTCCTCAAAGGTGGGGCCATGGCTGAACCTAGCTACTCACTGGGAGCTCGGGAAGAGGTGGTGTTCTGGAACTGGCTGTAGACCTGGAGATGGTATGGGGGTGGGAAGAAGCATCGACATCCCAGGCAGGAGGCATCCCAGCACGTACCTGTCTGAGGAGGAGCCCAGGCCAGGGCAACCCACTGACGGCACCCCTGCCCACATGACACCCAGAGGAAAGGAGGGATGGCTCGTGACACACGACTGGCAGCGTCTAGGAGTAAGGGTGGGCTCAGCCCCTCTAAGCCAAGGCTCCAATAGCTTCTGCAGGGTTTGCCTTGGAAATTAGAAAGCCTAAGACCTGGGAAAGCTATTTCCCATCCACCCCTAGGTGGGACTGGGCCTGCACAATAGGAGTACTGGGGCACACACATGTGCACAGACACACACACAACACTAGGGACTGTGGGTGGGATCGGAGGAGCTACAGACTCAGAGAAGGTGAGAAAGGAAGAAAATGTGGTGGCAGGTATTCCCTACGTGCGACACCACTCCCCCAATTTCTTAGATGGTATCCCACCTATGCCTGTGGACTTCTGCAAGAAGTACACGCTGGAATAATCCCTATCGCACAGGCAAGACACAGACCATCCCTGACAGGCACAACGGCTTCTCCGGGGTCCAAAACAGGGAAGATGGAGAGTTGCATCAGAGCCCAGGGGTGTTTCCAAGCTGGGGCCCTGGCTGCACCCAGACCTTCCCTGGGGCCTGTGGAGAGGGTTGTGTTGGTGTCACTGGGTACACATTTGGCATGGCATGCAGAAAGGGGATGAGCAGTCGGCAGCCCAGAGCACTGTCTGTGCAGGTGCTAGTCCAGGTGTGGACTCAGGGAGGGGATCCCAGGAAGTGAAGTCACTTCCCTGATAACCGACCCCAACGGAACTCGGAACCCCGGTCACCAGGCACCCACATTCTAGTGCGGTCCCGTATCAGGCTCACTTGGCCGGAGACATTCGATAGTGAAAGATGTTCTCTTGCTGCGTGCCCATTTTCCGGGGCTCTGGCTTCCAGAATCCCCGGGGTGAGGGACGTTTCACATGCTGCAGACACTGGCTCAACCCGCGCCCCCGACACCTCAGGGCCTTTGCCAGGAGGTGCCGGAAGGTAATACCGAGCGACCTAGGCCAGGCCAGGCCACCTCTCCGAGCCATCCCTGGGCAGCCCCATTCCCCCAGTTTCAGGGAAAGAGGGGTATGTGGGGGAGGTCCCGCCCTGGGCTGGAGGAGGTTGCAGGGCAGTGGATACCCTGGTGATGCCTTCATGTTCACACCGATGCCACGGGGGGGTGGGGGGGGCAGGGTGGAAAGAGGATTCCCGAGGTGCCTCTCACCAGGGCCAGAGTGAATCCAAGGCCCTCGAGCTGTGTCACTTTTCTCTCCATGGTGGAGCTGCGTGCATCCTGGGGTGTGGTGTGTCTGGAAGGGAGTCCCCTGGGGCTGAGGACCAGCCAAGGCAGCCAGACAGACCTCTGAGGCCTCCCGCCTGGCTGCCGGGCACTGTCTTTACAGAGCTCCACACAGGAGACGGGGCAGGAGCTGAACGATGGGATCCCCTGCCCCACCTCCTTGAAGGACAGGAAGGAGTCCCCTACTGCCAACAAAGTCCAGCGCTGGCTCAGGGTGAGTGGAGGTGCCGGAGGGACCCAGCACCCAGGGCACCGATGCGGCACAAAGGGACCCAGATCCCAGAAACCAGCCTCTGGGCTCCTCGGGGCTCCGTCCTAGACTCCTGCTCCCATGTGAACCCGGATCCCCATCCCCTCCCCAAACCAGCCCTCAGGGCCCTGCCACGGCCTTGGCCCGATGCACAGTCCCTATCCACATATCTGTACGAATATCAGAAAAGCGACCTTAAACCACCTCTCATCCCTTGCTCGAGATCCTGGTGAGTTGGGAGACTTTTCCCCAAAGGGGCATGGGGCTCACGGTACTATGCCTATTGCTCTGCCCTTTGGTTGTAAAGGAGCACATCCCTGGGGCCCCTCCAGGGTCCGGAGCAGGCGCCTCCTTGTGCTGCACAACATTCCAGAAGGCCCATCAGTTACCGCAGCCATTGAGCCCTTCACAGATGCAGGACGTTCATGTGATTCCCTTCTGTTGCCACCTCACAGTGCTGCACGGAACATCCTACGTACCCTAAAATGCTGAGCACCCCCACCCATGAAACAGTCTCTGTGTTCTCAAGCGTGGGATACATCGTCAGAAATCACAGGGACGATGCCCTTAGTGCAGGGAGAGGCTGTCAATACTCAGCTAACGATCTGACCTGAGATACCAACGTCCATTCACACACCCCCCACCTCACATCCTCCTATTGTTGCCATTCTCCCTTTTCCCTAAAAGGATTGCATGAGGTATTTTTTTTGAGACACAGACAGAGATAGAGACAGAGACAGAGACGGGGGTGGGAGACACAGAGGCAGAGACAGGATCCTCAAGCAGACCCCGCCCTAAGTGCGAAGCCTGAGGATGGACTCGATCTCAGGACGCGCGCATCATGACCTCAGCCGAAACCAAGAGGCGGACCCCGAACCCACGGAACCAGCCAGGCACCTTGCTCCTTTTGTCTACTGTGGGCCCTCCTGTCCCACCTCTTTGCCTACGTCACCGAGAGCCTGGGGGTTTGCTCTGGGCTCCAACCCCCAACCCTCCTGGTGACTGCAGTGAAGACCGCATGTCTCCCCTGTCCCACCTCAGGCTAGAAAGGCCTCAACCGGGAAGAGCAATGGGACCTGCGTGGTGTGGCCCCAACGGGCAGAGCTGCTGAAGAAGCGAGTAGAACACCTGCTGCCCGCCTTCCTAGCCAGAGACCTCAGCTACGTCTCCACGTTCCTGGCCACATACAGAGCTTTTGCTACCACCCAGGAGGTGCTGGACCAGCTGTTGACAAGGTGAGCACCCTGCCCCTCCACAGCCCAGTGGGATTTGCCCACCTCGTGCTTGGGAGTCTGGGGAATGCCACCCAACTTCCCGGAGCCTCAGTTGGCTCCTCGGACTGGGGCAGAGTTATTACAGGGACCCAGTGGGGTCCTGTAGGCTAAGGACACCTGGGTGCCTGGCCCTGTGGAAAGGTCCGCTACAGGGGCTGTGGTCGTGCTCGTGGACCATCGTCCCGCTCCCCATGAAGAAGCCTCTGCCTCAGCCCTCACCGTCACCACGGTCTTGAGCTGGGCTCTTTTCCCCTTGGAAAAGGACATCTGACACTCCATCTGGGCTCTGTGTCCTGGGTGAGACCAGAGCAGGCATGCCCGGGGATGAGCAGGGGGCCCCAGGCCCACTCAGCTCTCTGGGATGGGGCTGGTGGGGGCCCTGCCATTCATCGAGCATAAAGGATGGATGCCCTTCTAGGTGCAGACCTGCAGACGCTTCCCTGGGCGCTGACTGTGATCCCACGCACACAGCAGACAGCACCCGGGAGCACCCCAGGGCTCCATTCTAGTCGGCAGTCAGACAGTGACACTAGATATGATGAGAGGGAGGGTTCACAGGACATTTCATGCGATCCCCCCACCACCCCTCCGGCCTCCTCTAGCTACGGATGCGTCCTCTCTTCCTGGGACGAGATCGGCGGAGCCCAGGAGCAGCGGGGCATGTGAGTGAGCTCTGGCTAATGCACAGGGCCCTTCCTTCTTTGAGAGGGCAGCGACGGGACTGTGATCTGGGGGCTGCTGGACCCTCATCCCACACATCTGCAATTCCTGTTGGAGGGTCCAGGTCTCAGGGCTTCTTCTGCAGAAGAGGAAAGGGGTCCTGGAGAGCCCTGGGTGGGGTGTGGGCACTGTGGGAGAGCAGAGGGGGCTGGAGGGCAGCCTCAGCCCCTAACAGTGTCATTCCCCATCACCGCCGCCTCCCAGCCCTGTCTCTACCCCAATCCTGGGACCCAGAACAAAGGGCATGGCTTCCACACATCTGGTGGAACGTCGACACTGGGTGCTCAGCAGGTACTCAGAGGAGACCCAGGGAGGGCTCGGGGACTGGACGTCCCCCACCCAGTGGGAGATTGGTGTCCACGGAAAGACACCCTCTCCTGGCACCTACTGAACGAGGCAGCACGTAGGCACAGGAGGGGAAGTGGGAGGTATCGGGAGGGTCCTGGGAAGGCCAGGGATGGGACAGAGTCCCTTTGCTCCCTCCTTGGTTGGATAGACACAGAGCACTAGTGTGCACTGAGGGCAATGACCATGCCAGACACGCCACCCCTCCCTGCCCACGTGCAGTGGAAGTCACGCGGCAAGTGGGCCGGGAGACTGAGCAGGGCGTCCAGTTTCCACGACGAGGACAGAAATGGTCACACCAGGGGTCAAGGGCTCCCACTCACAGAGGCTTTGGGCCAGCCCCTCCTCAGTGACCAGGTCTGCCTCAGGCAGGACTGCCACATCACAGGTGGACATGGAGTAGGAATGGGCTCTGACAGCCAGGAGCCGGGGACCCAGGGGCCCAGGTTCCCACAGGGGTTCCCTGGGGCATCCGTGTGGGAGGTGCCCCGTCCTCTGACTCCTCTGCCCACCTGTCTGTCCCCAGGGCCATCTCCTCCATCCTGGGCACCTGGCTGGGCCACTACCCTGAAGATTTCTTCCAGCCCCCAGAATTTCCCTGCCTAAAGACACTACTGGCGTACGCAAGGCTCAATGTGCCAGGCTCAGACCTGGAGCAACGTGCCTGGCTCCTCCTCTCTCGGCTGCGACATCTCGAGCCCGCTGGGCCAGAGGCTGGGGGTGAGGAGGACTGGGGGTGACTGATGGAGGCCTGTGGAGGGGAGAGAATGGGCCACACAGAGCAAGCCTCCGCAGACTGCAGTGTGGCTGGGAGCAAGGAGTGGTCTCAGATCACTGTCCCCATGGGCTACAATATGGGGAGACCACCCAGGGACGGGTTCTTAGACTCAGACAATATTGAGTGGTGGGCAAAGTTGCCTTCATTTGGAAGGGACATGGAAAGACAATCATGATGACCACACTTTCTCTTCTTGGAGCCACAGCAGCGGCCCCAGAGCGAGATCCGGAACCGTGCCGAAAGCTAGTCCCAGCTCCCACTGTGCTGCCTGCTGCAGCTTCAGAGCCTGAGCTGGAAAACCCCATCACTGCTGCTGGAGCTCAGCAACTCAAAAGAGCAGGGACGTCACCTGCCGTGTCGGGCCCAGTGCAGCTGGTGGTCAGAGCTCTGATCCACCGTGAGGATGTGCAAGAGTCACCTGCGCCTTTGGAAAGCCAGGAGCCAGAGCAGGCCCCAGCACTAGCTAGAGAGGTCCCTGAAGGGCCCCTGATGCCACCTGCCCTGTCGGAGTCGGCGCAGGACAGACTCACAGCTCTAAGTCCCTGTCAGAAGCTCCAAGAGCCACCTGTGCCCTTGGCAGCCCCAGAGCCAAAGCAGGCTCCAGTCCTAGCTATGGAGGTCCCTGAAGAGCCCCTTAGGCCACATGCCATGTCAGAGCCAGCGGAGGATATACTCACAGCTCTGACTCTCTGTCAGGAGCTAGAAGAGTCACCTGCAGCTTTGGAAAGCCAGGAGCCCGAGCAGGCTCCAGCAACCACCTCTCTCAGTGGAGCAACCGGCCTCGGCCCCGGAGCAGCAGTTCCTGCTCGCTGAATCCCCAAAGGATGGCTTCCCCTCCCCTGTCCTTCCAGTGTTTCTAATTTTTGCGTTGTTCATGCACCTATTTCATTGCTTAATATATTCTGGTCTATAAATAAAGGACAAATTGAGTTTTCATGGAATTTTACTCTGATCCTTTTACATTGTACTTCCAGGTGTCATTAGGTACAGAGTGTTTCACAGCCTTGTCCTTCTACAGTATTTCCCTCCCAGAGACTCCCGTGCCACTCGTCAGATACTGTTCATTCCCTCAGCCCAGTCCCTGCAGCCACGGCTCCCCTCTCCGCCTCTGTGAGTTGCTTCTTCTGGGTTTTCATGTGTGTGGGATCAGACAGTGTGCCCTTTTTGTATCTAGCTACGTAACCTATGAGTGATTCATATTTTTTTTTCAGGTTTTTTTCTCTTAAAAAACAAAACCAAAAACAGAAACAAACAAACAAAAAAAAAAAACCCATTTTACTACAAAGGAATATTCCTGATACAATACTGCGCATGTGAAGCCCCAAAATGAAATGTTTTCATGATCTGGGATAGGCTTCCCTTTTGTAAGTGTGACCCAAGAGCCAGAAATATCTGGGTTCATGAGACACCTTCAAAATCTTTCATTTTCCTGGATAGGCCAGGTTTCAATGATTCTAATGTGCATATTAGAAAAATATTAAGACTGCATATTAAATCTTCCTCTTTATTACAAACATATCAGGTAATTAAAAAGTTCTCTAAGGTTTTAGCCAGATTACATTTTGTTAGTAAAATAGTGATGTAAATATGAAGAAAGGAAGACACATTCCTTCTACCTTCTATCACGATAGCCCATAACACATGGCGGCCCTCTTCCAGTCCTTTCCCTTGGAGTGTATGGGTGAGTGTGTGGGGGGAGGGGGTTTGCCTGTGTGTGGGATAGGGTGGGGCAGGGAGGGTTCCACAGCTGGGCTCTTGTGCGGCCTGAGGTCCCCACAGGGGACAGGCACTGCTCCTCCTGTCCCCTTCTGCATTCTCAGGGGCTACACATCATTTACTCAGCAGCACCACCTGCCGAACAATTGAGACATCTCCAATTCTTGGAGTCTCATCCTTAAAGTGAAGAGTACAATGTGCCCTAAATCTCTTTTGCTTTAGGACTGTTTCCTAAAAGCACAATTTCTGGAACACACTTTAGTCCCATTGTGGGAGTATTGGCTTCAGGGTCCTCTACCTATACTCTCTTTCTTTCCGTGGAGCCTTGCTCGGGAAAGGAGGGTCCCCGGAGACTAGAGATGAACCCTGAAATCATGAGGAAGACAAGCCCACAGTGAGGCCATCAGGCTACCTGGGCGGGACCCGTGGAGCAGGGAAGAGCCTCTCCATACCGCCCTCACGGATCCTCCCTCCACAAGCATCCCTGCCCCACCACACACACACACACACACACACACACACACACACACACACACACCCGTCCTGGAACACCCCTCATCCAGACCCCATCCCGGGACACACCCCAGCCACTCCAGCCCCTCCTGCTCTAGAACTCAGCTTCTAAGTAGAGCAACCGGGTCCTGCTTCCAGGCCAGCAGAGGGGCGTCGGCCAGGCCACACTTGTCTGCTTGCTCCGGGTCCATCCTTTTTGGGCCTTGTCCTCCCAGGAAGGAACCAAGCTCTCATGGCAGCTCAGGTCAGTGAGTCACAGACATGACCTGAATGTGTTCATCCATATGTCCACTAGGTGGCAACAGCAAGAACTGCTTGAACCTCTGTGAACAGGGGGGACCTTTACTGAGGAGGGAAGAGAAGGCTAGCTGAGGACAAAGCCGGAATTGACACACACCCACCATGGGGTGTACGTGACATTCCTCAGGCACTCCTGGCTGCCCTAAAGGGCAAAGAAATAGTTAACCTATAGACACCACAATCCTGCAAGACTTAAGTCTCCCTCAGTTTCCCAATGTCTTAGCAGTTTACAAGAACCAAGCATTTCTATCAATAACTTAGCTTCCTGAAGGGAAAGTAGATACAATGAAATGTCCTTATACTCTGCAGCCTCCAGGAAGTTCCCAACCGTCTTAATGTTCATGCCTTGCTAGAGGGCAAAACCACCTTCCCGAGACAATGGCAAGGCCTCTGTACCTTGTGAGTCTTCTTTCACATATGCAAGTATTATCTCAACCTCCCTTTTTCCTTACCTTCTCCCAACCCCATAGTCTACCATCAGCCACCCCTCACAAGCCAGGGCAGCATCTCTTTCTGCCATGGGTCCTGTCATAAACCACCAATTTTGCACCAAAGACGTCTCAAGAATTCTTTCCTGGTCGTCGGCTCCAGATTCCACCCCCACTGAACCTCACCTGTATTCCACAACCTCCTCATTTCCAAAGCACACTGGGTGCTCATGGAAGCTGCAAGATGGACAGAGCCTCAACCGGCAGCTTTGGCACTGGGCATAGCCCCTCCACACCCCTCAGGCTCCTCCAGCAGTGACCCCCTGCCCCTGCCAGCCCCAATTCTTGATAACCCTGCAGTTCAGTTGTTGTGAGAGCGGTGCCTACGCTTCCTGCTCCAGACACAAGTGAGGAGAAGGGAGAGATCCCTCTCCTTGCACAAAGTCGGTTGACGGGGAGTCCACTTGATCGGAAGCTCTCCACCTGGGAGCCCTGCAAAGGACAGAAACGCTGTGACCCTCCGCCTTCCCCAAGGAGCTTTGGTGTGGGGAGCACCGCAGAAGTCTACAGAACTTGGTGAACAACAGCATCACACCTCTGCGCCTACAGATGAGGGCGGCCATTTTTATTCTCACCCTTTCAAGAGGCAGGGAAAGCCCTCTGGGAACACAAGGCACACAGAGCAACCAGCTGACCCTGAGCCCCACCGGGCCCCCTGGCAAGGGGCAGTGCATCCCCGTCCAGGCAAAAACACCTGAGAATCAGCGCACTAGGCCCCCGCCCCCCGAAAACGAGGTGAAAGAACAAGTGAACAGCAAGTTTACAGACCAAAGAGAATGGCCAAACTCCAGCGCTAGGGGAAAATAGCACCTAGAGCTTGAGGCTTTTTCTCATGATTCATTTCTCTCTCCATTCAAAATTTTCCATTTATTTTTTTCCCTCTTTTTTTCCCTTTCCAACTACTTTTTTTTTAATTTTAGCAACTCTTCATTTTTCAATCTTTTCTGAACTGTCATTTTTTACATGGACATTTTATACATATATTCTTCATTTTTGTTTTCTTGTTTTTTTTTAAAGAGAGTCTTTTTTTTTATATATACATTTTATTTATTAATTCGACAGAGATAGAGACAGCCAGCGAGAGAGGGAACACAAGCAGGGGGAGTGGGAGAGGAAGAAGCAGGTTCATAGCAGAAGAGCCTGATGTGGGGCTCGATCCCAGATTGCCGGGATCACGCCCTGAGCCGAAGGCAGACGCTTAACCGCTGTGCCACCCAGGCGCTCCTATATTCCTCATTTTCGGATTCCTTTCGCTATATATATATGAGTTTGGCTTTCTTTACAATTTTGGGATTTAGTGACTTCCAACACACAGACCAAAAGACAATCGGGACCAAGTGGATCACCCAGTTTTGTCCACCCTGTGAGATCCCAATCTCTCTCTCCCCCATCCATTCTTCTCTGGGAAAAGTGACTAGAGGGAGGGATTCACAGCAAAAGAAAGAGCCAGGGGTAACACTCTGCCACTGATCTAATGCATACGGTTTTAAGTAAGATGTCAGAGCTGGAACTCAGGATGACAGTTACAAAGTTGCTAGCTGGGCTTGAAAAAAGGATAAATGACACGAGAGACTCTCATAGTGCAGAAATGAAATCGAATCAGGCCCACATTCAAAAGGCTCTAACTGAGATGCAGTCTACATTGGATGTGGATGCTCTAACGCCTAGGGTCAATGAGGCAGAAGACAGAGTCAGTGACACCAAAGACAAGCTGATGGAAAGGAAGGAAGCTGAGGAAAAGAGAGAAAGCCAACGAATGGACCATGGGTGGAGGAATCGAAAAATCAGTGATGCCACAAAAGGAAACAATATTGGAATTACTTCTGGCCCTGAGGGAGAAGACACAGAGGGACAGAAGATCTATCTGTGTGGATCGTAGCTGAGAACTTCCCTAATCTGGGAGGGAAACAGGCATTCAAGTCCAAGAGGTAGAGAGGACTCTTCCCCAAGGCCATAAGAATAGAGGAACACCCTAACATATACTAGTGACGTTTGCAATTTCAGACAGAAAGAGAAAATCCTGAAAGCAGCTCGAGACAAGAGGGTCTTCACCGACAGGGGTAAGCACATTAGACTAGCCACATACCTATCCACAGAGACCTGGCACACCAGAAAGGGCTGGCGTGATCGAGTCAGGGTACTAAATGAGAAAAACATGCAGCCAAGAATACTTTATCCAGCAAGGAGTCATTCCGAATAGGAGCAGAGATAAAGAGCTTCCAGGACAGAAAGAAACTCAAAGGATTTGGCCGCTAAACCACCCTGCAAGAAATAGGAAGGGGGATCCTGTAAGGGAAGAGAGACTCCAAGAGTAACACAGACCAGAAAGAAACAGAGACCATCTACACAATTAGGGACGTGACAGGTAATGCAATGGACTCATCTCCATCTGCTTTTTAGATTTTTTTCTTTAGCATTGGTCTTAAGCAATTTTATTAGGATGTAGGTTGATAAGGAGGGGTTTTTTCATGATCCTTATGTTTGGGGGTTTTGTTGGCTGGATTCCTGAATTCTTGAATCTATGGGTGTAGAGGGTTCATGCAATTCAGATAATAATCAGACATTACTTCTTCAAACATTTTTTTTTTCTGTACCTCAGCCAATTTCTTATCTACCAGGCCACTTGAAATTGCTACAAAGCTCACACCTACTCTAGTGTTTGTGTGCACGGCGTGGTTTGCACCCTTCCTTTTCTCTGCTTTATTCTGGACAACTGCTATGATCATGCATTCAAGTTCTCGGTCTCTCTCTCTCTCTCTTTTTGCTATGTAGTGTCTAACGTGAAAGAAAGCCCATCTACTACATTTTTCATCTTAGACGTGCTACTCTTCAGCTCCAGAAGTTGGGTTTTCCTTGTTTTCATATTTTCTATATCTCTGTTTCACTTCATCCTTTGTGTACATTCTTACGTATATAAAACCTCTTTCTAACTGTTGTTTGAAAGTGCATGTGCAATACTTCCATCCTCTTTTTCATTTCTGGGTAGGTTTCTATTGTTTAATCTTTCTCCTCAGTACGAGGTGAACTTTTCTCCTTCTTTGCATCCTGGTAATCTTTGGTTGGAAGGCAGGTATTGTGAATTTTAATGGTTAGATATTAACTATTGCTTATATTTCTACACATACTCTTGAGGATTGTTCTGATGGTGAGGGTCCTGGAGAACTATTTTATCCTTCCAGACTAGCTTTCCAAAGGTTTGTTAGGGGGTATCACAGTAGTCTTCAATATATTTTGCTATTGTTCTGTTGGTATTCTGAGCTCTCTTTGCAATGTCCCACGAATTACGAGGTTTTCCACTCTGCCTGCTGCTGGTAGCACAGACTTTTCCTGGTTGTGTGTGAAGGCTAGTGACATTTTCCTCTCTGCTTCCCCTGGGCTATTATTTTCCCCACACCACATACGTTCCTCACACAGGTGCCCTATTGAGGAATTCTATGAAAACTCAAAAGTGATCCTAGATGGCTTTCTGAGGTCCTCTTTCTCTGTGCAGCTCTCCTCAGTATTCTGTACTGTAAACCACAGCCATATCGACTTCTCCAAATTTCCATCTTGCTGTCTCCAACTCATGGAAATGGCTGAGCTGCGCCTGTATTCTTCATCCCTGACCCATAGACTAGAAACTAAATCTCTTTAGGCAGTTAAGTGAGGGAAATGCACAGTCCCCCATGTCTGTCTTCCCTCTTGCACTAGTCACTTCCCTGCATTGCCTGGAAATATATCGAAAGTGTTCTTTTGCCAGGGCGCCTGGGTGGCTCAGTTGCTTAAGCTTCTGACTCGTGATCTGGACTCAGGTCACGAATTCAGGGTCTTGGGATCAAGACCAGCATTGGGCATCACACTCAGCACAGAGTCGGCTTGAGATTCTGTCTCCCCTCTCCCTCTATCCTCCCCACCCCCCACACTCTGTCTCTCAAGCCAACACAGAAAATCTTTCAACGAAAATAAAGTCAGTTACGTAAGAGACGGCCTCTGCAACAAGGGGAAGACCCTAGCAGGGTCCGTGGCTTGCCCAGAATCACAGACTGGTAAGAAGGCAGAACCAGGCCTGAACCCAGCTCTCCGAGTGTCCTCAAAGGTGGGGCCATGGCTGAACCTAGCTACTCACTGGGAGCTCGGGAAGAGGTGGTGTTCTGGAACTGGCTGTAGACCTGGAGATGGTATGGGGGTGGGAAGAAGCATCGACATCCCAGGCAGGAGGCATCCCAGCACGTACCTGTCTGAGGAGGAGCCCAGGCCAGGGCAACCCACTGACGGCACCCCTGCCCACATGACACCCAGAGGAAAGGAGGGATGGCTCGTGACACACGACTGGCAGCGTCTAGGAGTAAGGGTGGGCTCAGCCCCTCTGAGCCAAGGCTCCAATAGCTTCTGCAGGGTTTGCCTTGGAAATTAGAAAGCCTAAGACCTGGGAAAGCTATTTCCCATCCACCCCTAGGTGGGACTGGGCCTGCACAATAGGAGTACTGGGGCACACACATGTGCACAGACACACACACAACACTAGGGACTGTGGGTGGGATCGGAGGAGCTACAGACTCAGAGAAGGTGAGAAAGGAAGAAAATGTGGTGGCAGGTATTCCCTACGTGCGACACCACTCCCCCAATTTCTTAGATGGTATCCCACCTATGCCTGTGGACTTCTGCAAGAAGTACACGCTGGAATAATCCCTATCGCACAGGCAAGACACAGACCATCCCTGACAGGCACAACGGCTTCTCCGGGGTCCAAAACAGGGAAGATGGAGAGTTGCATCAGAGCCCAGGGGTGTTTCCAAGCTGGGGCCCTGGCTGCACCCAGACCTTCCCTGGGGCCTGTGGAGAGGGTTGTGTTGGTGTCACTGGGTACACATTTGGCATGGCATGCAGAAAGGGGATGAGCAGTCGGCAGCCCAGAGCACTGTCTGTGCAGGTGCTAGTCCAGGTGTGGACTCAGGGAGGGGATCCCAGGAAGTGAAGTCACTTCCCTGATAACCGACCCCAACGGAACTCGGAACCCCGGTCACCAGGCACCCACATTCTAGTGCGGTCCCGTATCAGGCTCACTTGGCCGGAGACATTCGATAGTGAAAGATGTTCTCTTGCTGCGTGCCCATTTTCCGGGGCTCTGGCTTCCAGAATCCCCGGGGTGAGGGACGTTTCACATGCTGCAGACACTGGCTCAACCCGCGCCCCCGACACCTCAGGGCCTTTGCCAGGAGGTGCCGGAAGGTAATACCGAGCGACCTAGGCCAGGCCAGGCCACCTCTCCGAGCCATCCCTGGGCAGCCCCATTCCCCCAGTTTCAGGGAAAGAGGGGTATGTGGGGGAGGTCCCGCCCTGGGCTGGAGGAGGTTGCAGGGCAGTGGATACCCTGGTGATGCCTTCATGTTCACACCGATGCCACGGGGGGGTGGGGGGGGGCAGGGTGGAAAGAGGATTCCCGAGGTGCCTCTCACCAGGGCCAGAGTGAATCCAAGGCCCTCGAGCTGTGTCACTTTTCTCTCCATGGTGGAGCTGCGTGCATCCTGGGGTGTGGTGTGTCTGGAAGGGAGTCCCCTGGGGCTGAGGACCAGCCAAGGCAGCCAGACAGACCTCTGAGGCCTCCCGCCTGGCTGCCGGGCACTGTCTTTACAGAGCTCCACACAGGAGACGGGGCAGGAGCTGAACGATGGGATCCCCTGCCCCACCTCCTTGAAGGACAGGAAGGAGTCCCCTACTGCCAACAAAGTCCAGCGCTGGCTCAGGGTGAGTGGAGGTGCCGGAGGGACCCAGCACCCAGGGCACCGATGCGGCACAAAGGGACCCAGATCCCAGAAACCAGCCTCTGGGCTCCTCGGGGCTCCGTCCTAGACTCCTGCTCCCATGTGAACCCGGATCCCCATCCCCTCCCCAAACCAGCCCTCAGGGCCCTGCCACGGCCTTGGCCCGATGCACAGTCCCTATCCACATATCTGTACGAATATCAGAAAAGCGACCTTAAACCACCTCTCATCCCTTGCTCGAGATCCTGGTGAGTTGGGAGACTTTTCCCCAAAGGGGCATGGGGCTCACGGTACTATGCCTATTGCTCTGCCCTTTGGTTGTAAAGGAGCACATCCCTGGGGCCCCTCCAGTGTCCGGAGCAGGCGCCTCCTTGTGCTGCACAACATTCCAGAAGGCCCATCAGTTACCGCAGCCATTGAGCCCTTCACAGATGCAGGACGTTCATGTGATTCCCTTCTGTTGCCACCTCACAGTGCTGCACGGAACATCCTACGTACCCTAAAATGCTGAGCACCCCCACCCATGAAACAGTCTCTGTGTTCTCAAGCGTGGGATACATCGTCAGAAATCACAGGGACGATGCCCTTAGTGCAGGGAGAGGCTGTCAATACTCAGCTAACGATCTGACCTGAGATACCAACGTCCATTCACACACCCCCCACCTCACATCCTCCTATTGTTGCCATTCTCCCTTTTCCCTAAAAGGATTGCATGAGGTATTTTTTTTGAGACACAGACAGAGATAGAGACAGAGACAGAGACGGGGGTGGGAGACACAGAGGCAGAGACAGGATCCTCAAGCAGACCCCGCCCTAAGTGCGAAGCCTGAGGATGGACTCGATCTCAGGACGCGCGCATCATGACCTCAGCCGAAACCAAGAGGCGGACCCCGAACCCACGGAACCAGCCAGGCACCTTGCTCCTTTTGTCTACTGTGGGCCCTCCTGTCCCACCTCTTTGCCTACGTCACCGAGAGCCTGGGGGTTTGCTCTGGGCTCCAACCCCCAACCCTCCTGGTGACTGCAGTGAAGACCGCATGTCTCCCCTGTCCCACCTCAGGCTAGAAAGGCCTCAACCGGGAAGAGCAATGGGACCTGCGTGGTGTGGCCCCAACGGGCAGAGCTGCTGAAGAAGCGAGTAGAACACCTGCTGCCCGCCTTCCTAGCCAGAGACCTCAGCTACGTCTCCACGTTCCTGGCCACATACAGAGCTTTTGCTACCACCCAGGAGGTGCTGGACCAGCTGTTGACAAGGTGAGCACCCTGCCCCTCCACAGCCCAGTGGGATTTGCCCACCTCGTGCTTGGGAGTCTGGGGAATGCCACCCAACTTCCCGGAGCCTCAGTTGGCTCCTCGGACTGGGGCAGAGTTATTACAGGGACTCAGTGGGGTCCTGTAGGCTAAGGACACCTGGGTGCCTGGCCCTGTGGAAAGGTCCGCTACAGGGGCTGTGGTCGTGCTCGTGGACCATCGTCCCGCTCCCCATGAAGAAGCCTCTGCCTCAGCCCTCACCGTCACCACGGTCTTGAGCTGGGCTCTTTTCCCCTTGGAAAAGGACATCTGACACTCCATCTGGGCTCTGTGTCCTGGGTGAGACCAGAGCAGGCATGCCCGGGGATGAGCAGGGGGCCCCAGGCCCACTCAGCTCTCTGGGATGGGGCTGGTGGGGGCCCTGCCATTCATCGAGCATAAAGGATGGATGCCCTTCTAGGTGCAGACCTGCAGACGCTTCCCTGGGCGCTGACTGTGATCCCACGCACACAGCAGACAGCACCCGGGAGCACCCCAGGGCTCCATTCTAGTCGGCAGTCAGACAGTGACACTAGATATGATGAGAGGGAGGGTTCACAGGACATTTCATGTGATCCCCCCACCACCCCTCCGGCCTCCTCTAGCTACGGATGCGTCCTCTCTTCCTGGGACGAGATCGGCGGAGCCCAGGAGCAGCGGGGCATGTGAGTGAGCTTTGGCTAATGCACAGGGCCCTTCCTTCTTTGAGAGGGCAGCGACGGGACTGTGATCTGGGGGCTGCTGGACCCTCATCCCACACATCTGCAATTCCTGTTGGAGGGTCCAGGTCTCAGGGCTTCTTCTGCAGAAGAGGAAAGGGGTCCTGGAGAGCCCTGGGTGGGGTGTGGGCACTGTGGGAGAGCAGAGGGGGCTGGAGGGCAGCCTCAGCCCCTAACAGTGTCATTCCCCATCACCGCCGCCTCCCAGCCCTGTCTCTACCCCAATCCTGGGACCCAGAACAAAGGGCATGGCTTCCACACATCTGGTGGAACGTCGACACTGGGTGCTCAGCAGGTACTCAGAGGAGACCCAGGGAGGGCTCGGGGACTGGACGTCCCCCACCCAGTGGGAGATTGGTGTCCACGGAAGGACACCCTCTCCTGGCACCTACTGAACGAGGCAGCACGTAGGCACAGGAGGGGAAGTGGGAGGTATCGGGAGGGTCCTGGGAAGGCCAGGGATGGGACAGAGTCCCTTTGCTCCCTCCTTGGTTGGATAGACACAGAGCACTAGTGTGCACTGAGGGCAATGACCACGCCAGACACGCCACCCCTCCCTGCCCACGTGCAGTGGAAGTCACGCGGCAAGTGGGCCGGGAGACTGAGCAGGGCGTCCAGTTTCCACGACGAGGACAGAAATGGTCACACCAGGGGTCAAGGGCTCCCACTCACAGAGGCTTTGGGCCAGCCCCTCCTCAGTGACCAGGTCTGCCTCAGGCAGGACTGCCACATCACAGGTGGACATGGAGTAGGAATGGGCTCTGACAGCCAGGAGCCGGGGACCCAGGGGCCCAGGTTCCCACAGGGGTTCCCTGGGGCATCCGTGTGGGAGGTGCCCCATCCTCTGACTCCTCTGCCCACCTGTCTGTCCCCAGGGCCATCTCCTCCATCCTGGGCACCTGGCTGGGCCACTACCCTGAAGATTTCTTCCAGCCCCCAGAATTTCCCTGCCTAAAGACACTACTGGCGTACGCAAGGCTCAATGTGCCAGGCTCAGACCTGGAGCAACGTGCCTGGCTCCTCCTCTCTCGGCTGCGACATCTCGAGCCCGCTGGGCCAGAGGCTGGGGGTGAGGAGGACTGGGGGTGACTGATGGAGGCCTGTGGAGGGGAGAGAATGGGCCACACAGAGCAAGCCTCCGCAGACTGCAGTGTGGCTGGGAGCAAGGAGTGGTCTCAGATCACTGTCCCCATGGGCTACAATATGGGGAGACCACCCAGGGACGGGTTCTTAGACTCAGACAATATTGAGTGGTGGGCAAAGTTGCCTTCATTTGGAAGGGACATGGAAAGACAATCATCATGACCACACTTTCTCTTCTTGGAGCCACAGCAGCGGCCCCAGAGCGAGATCCGGAACCGTGCCGAAAGCTAGTCCCAGCTCCCACTGTGCTGCCTGCTGCAGCTTCAGAGCCTGAGCTGGAAAACCCCATCACTGCTGCTGGAGCTCAGCAACTCAAAAGAGCAGGGACGTCACCTGCCGTGTCGGGCCCAGTGCAGCTGGTGGTCAGAGCTCTGATCCACCGTGAGGATGTGCAAGAGTCACCTGCGCCTTTGGAAAGCCAGGAGCCAGAGCAGGCCCCAGCACTAGCTAGAGAGGTCCCTGAAGGGCCCCTGATGCCACCTGCCCTGTCGGAGTCGGCGCAG
Organism: Ursus americanus; assembly: GCF_024610735.1. Taxonomy (NCBI): domain Eukaryota; kingdom Metazoa; phylum Chordata; class Mammalia; order Carnivora; family Ursidae; genus Ursus; species Ursus americanus. The sequence continues at coordinate 117,483 of NW_028273714.1, read as the reverse complement.
GACAGACTCACAGCTCTAAGTCCCTGTCAGAAGCTCCAAGAGCCACCTGTGCCCTTGGCAGCCCCAGAGCCAAAGCAGGCTCCAGTCCTAGCTATGGAGGTCCCTGAAGAGCCCCTTAGGCCACATGCCATGTCAGAGCCAGCGGAGGATATACTCACAGCTCTGACTCTCTGTCAGGAGCTAGAAGAGTCACCTGCAGCTTTGGAAAGCCAGGAGCCCGAGCAGGCTCCAGCAACCACCTCTCTCAGTGGAGCAACCGGCCTCGGCCCCGGAGCAGCAGTTCCTGCTCGCTGAATCCCCAAAGGATGGCTTCCCCTCCCCTGTCCTTCCAGTGTTTCTAATTTTTGCGTTGTTCATGCACCTATTTCATTGCTTAATATATTCTGGTCTATAAATAAAGGATAAATTGAGTTTTCATGGAATTTTACTCTGATCCTTTTACATTGTACTTCCAGGTGTCATTAGGTACAGAGTGTTTCACAGCCTTGTCCTTCTACAGTATTTCCCTCCCAGAGACTCCCGTGCCACTCGTCAGATACTGTTCATTCCCTCAGCCCAGTCCCTGCAGCCACGGCTCCCCTCTCCGCCTCTGTGAGTTGCTTCTTCTGGGTTTTCATGTGTGTGGGATCAGACAGTGTGCCCTTTTTGTATCTAGCTACGTAACCTATGAGTGATTCATATTTTTTTTTCAGGTTTTTTTCTCTTCAAAAACAAACAAAACCAAAAACAGAAACAAACAAACAAACAAAAAAACCCCATTTTACTACAAAGGAATATTCCTGATACAATACTGCGCATGTGAAGCCCCAAAATGAAATGTTTTCATGATCTGGGATAGGCTTCCCTTTTGTAAGTGTGACCCAAGAGCCAGAAATATCTGGGTTCATGAGACACCTTCAAAATCTTTCATTTTCCTGGATAGGCCAGGTTTCAATGATTCTAATGTGCATATTAGAAAAATATTAAGACTGCATATTAAATCTTCCTCTTTATTACAAACATATCAGGTAATTAAAAAGTTCTCTAAGGTTTTAGCCAGATTACGTTTTGTTAGTAAAATAGTGATGTAAATATGAAGAAAGGAAGACACATTCCTTCTACCTTCTATCACGATAGCCCATAACACATGGCGGCCCTCTTCCAGTCCTTTCCCTTGGAGTGTATGGGTGAGTGTGTGGGGGGAGGGGGTTTGCCTGTGTGTGGGATAGGGTGGGGCAGGGAGGGTTCCACAGCTGGGCTCTTGTGCGGCCTGAGGTCCCCACAGGGGACAGGCACTGCTCCTCCTGTCCCCTTCTGCATTCTCAGGGGCTACACATCATTTACTCAGCAGCACCACCTGCCGAACAATTGAGACATCTCCAATTCTTGGAGTCTCATCCTTAAAGTGAAGAGTACAATGTGCCCTAAATCTCTTTTGCTTTAGGACTGTTTCCTAAAAGCACAATTTCTGGAACACACTTTAGTCCCATTGTGGGAGTATTGGCTTCAGGGTCCTCTATCTATACTCTCTTTCTTTCCGTGGAGCCTTGCTCGGGAAAGGAGGGTCCCCGGAGACTAGAGATGAACCCTGAAATCATGAGGAAGACAAGCCCACAGTGAGGCCATCAGGATACCTGGGCGGGACCCGTGGAGCAGGGAAGAGCCTCTCCATACCGCCCTCACGGATCCTCCCTCCACAAGCATCCCTGCCCCACCACACACACACACACACACACACACACACACACACACACACACACACCCGTCCTGGAACACCCCTCATCCAGACCCCATCCCGGGACACACCCCAGCCACTCCAGCCCCTCCTGCTCTAGAACTCAGCTTCTAAGTAGAGCAACCGGGTCCTGCTTCCAGGCCAGCAGAGGGGCGTCGGCCAGGCCACACTTGTCTGCTTGCTCCGGGTCCATCCTTTTTGGGCCTTGTCCTCCCAGGAAGGAACCAAGCTCTCATGGCAGCTCAGGTCAGTGAGTCACAGACATGACCTGAATGTGTTCATCCATATGTCCACTAGGTGGCAACAGCAAGAACTGCTTGAACCTCTGTGAACAGGGGGGACCTTTACTGAGGAGGGAAGAGAAGGCTAGCTGAGGACAAAGCCGGAATTGACACCCCACACACACCCCCACCATGGGGTGTCCGTGACATTCCTCAGGCACTCCTGGCTGCCCTAAAGGGCAAAGAAATAGTTAACCTATAGACACCACAATCCTGCAAGACTTAAGTCTCCCTCAGTTTCCCAATGTCTTAGCAGTTTACAAGAACCAAGCATTTCTATCAATAACTTAGCTTCCTGAAGGGAAAGTAGATACAACGAAATGTCCTTATACTCTGCAGCCTCCAGGAAGTTCCCAACCGTCTTAATGTTCATGCCTTGCTAGAGGGCAAAACCACCTTCCCGAGACAATGGCAAGGCCTCTGTACCTTGTGAGTCTTCTTTCACATATGCAAGTATTATCTCAACCTCCCTTTTTCCTTACCTTCTCCCAACCCCATAGTCTACCATCAGCCACCCCTCACAAGCCAGGGCAGCATCTCTTTCTGCCATGGGTCCTGTCATAAACCACCAATTTTGCACCAAAGACGTCTCAAGAATTCTTTCCTGGTCGTCGGCTCCAGATTCCACCCTCACTGAACCTCACCTGTATTCCACAACCTCCTCATTTCCAAAGCACACTGGGTGCTCATGGAAGCTGCAGGATGGACAGAGCCTCAACCGACAGCTTTGGCACTGGGCATAGCCCCTCCACACCCCTCAGGCTCCTCCAGCAGTGACCCCCTGCCCCTGCCAGCCCCAATTCTTGATAACCCTGCAGTTCAGTTGTTGTGAGAGCGGTGCCTACGCTTCCTGCTCCAGACACAAGTGAGGAGAAGGGAGAGATCCCTCTCCTTGCACAAAGTCGGTTGACGGGGAGTCCACTTGATCGGAAGCTCTCCACCTGGGAGCCCTGCAAAGGACAGAAACGCTGTGACCCTCCGCCTTCCCCAAGGAGCTTTGGTGTGGGGAGCACCGCAGAAGTCTACAGAACTTGGTGCACAACAGCATCACAGCTCTGCGCCTACAGATGAGGGCGGCCGTTTTTATTCTCACCCTTTCAAGAGGCAGGGAAAGCCCTCTGGGAACACAAGGCACACAGAGCAACCAGCTGACCCTGAGCCCCACCGGGCCCCCTGGCAAGGGGCAGTGCATCCCCATCCAGGCAAAAACACCTGAGAATCAGCGCACTAGGCCCCCGCCCCCCGAAAACGAGGTGAAAGAACAAGTGAACAGTAAGTTTACAGACCAAAGAGGATGGCCAAACTCCAGCGCTAGGGGAAAATAGCACCTAGAGCTTGAGGCTTTTTCTCATGATTCATTTCTCTCTCCATTCAAAATTTTCCATTTATTTTTTTCCCTCTTTTTTTCCCTTTCCAACTACTTTTTTTTTTAATTTTAGCAACTCTTCATTTTTCAATCTTTTCTGAACTGTCATTTTTTACATGGACATTTTATACATATATTCTTCATTTTTGTTTTCTTGTTTTTTTTTAAAGAGAGTCTTTTTTTTTTATATACATTTTATTTATTAATTCGACAGAGATAGAGACAGCCAGCGAGAGAGGGAACACAAGCAGGGGGAGTGGGAGAGGAAGAAGCAGGCTCATAGCAGAAGAGCCTGATGTGGGGCTCGATCCCAGATTGCCGGGATCACGCCCTGAGCCGAAGGCAGACGCTTAACCGCTGTACCACCCAGGCGCTCCTATATTCCTCATTTTCGGATTCCTTTCGCTATATATATATGAGTTTGGCTTTCTTTACAATTTTGGGATTTAGTGACTTCCAACACACAGACCAAAAGACAATTGGGACCAAGTGGATCACCCAGTTTTGTCCACCCTGTGAGATCCCAATCTCTCTCTCCCCCATCCATTCTTCTCTGGGAAAAGTGACTAGAGGGAGGGATTCACAGCAAAAGAAAGAGCCAGGGGTAACACTCTCTGCCACTGATCTAATGCATACGGTTTTAAGTAAGATGTCAGAGCTGGAACTCACGATGACAGTTACAAAGTTGCTAGCTGGGCTTGAAAAAAGGATAAATGACACGAGAGACTCTCATAGTGCAGAAATGAAATCGAATCAGGCCCACATTCAAAAGGCTCTAACTGAGATGCAGTCTACATTGGATGTGGATGCTCTAACGCCTAGGGTCAATGAGGCAGAAGACAGAGTCAGTGACACCAAAGACAAGCTGATGGAAAGGAAGGAAGCTGAGGAAAAGAGAGAAAGCCAACGAATGGACCATGGGTGGAGGAATCGAAAAATCAGTGATGCCACAAAAGGAAACAATATTGGAATTACTTCTGGCCCTGAGGGAGAAGACACAGAGGGACAGAAGATCTATCTGTGTGGATCGTAGCTGAGAACTTCCCTAATCTGGGAGGGAAACAGGCATTCAAGTCCAAGAGGTAGAGAGGACTCTTCCCCAAGGCCATAAGAATAGAGGAACACCCTAACATATACTAGTGACGTTTGCAATTTCAGACAGAAAGAGAAAATCCTGAAAGCAGCTCGAGACAAGAGGGTCTTCACCGACAGGGGTAAGCACATTAGACTAGCCACATACCTATCCACAGAGACCTGGCACACCAGAAAGGGCTGGCGTGATCGAGTCAGGGTACTAAATGAGAAAAACATGCAGCCAAGAATACTTTATCCAGCAAGGAGTCATTCCGAATAGGAGCAGAGATAAAGAGCTTCCAGGACAGAAAGAAACTCAAAGGATTTGGCCGCTAAACCACCCTGCAAGAAATAGGAAGGGGGATCCTGTAAGGGAAGAGAGACTCCAAGAGTAACACAGACCAGAAAGAAACAGAGACCATCTACACAATTAGGGACGTGACAGGTAATGCAATGGACTCATCTCCATCTGCTTTTTAGATTTTTTTCTTTAGCATTGGTCTTAAGCAATTTTATTAGGATGTAGGTTGATAAGGAGGGGTTTTTTCATGATCCTTATGTTTGGGGGTTTTGTTGGCTGGATTCCTGAATTCTTGAATCTATGGGTGTAGAGGGTTCATGCAATTCAGATAATAATCAGACATTACTTCTTCAAACATTTTTTTTTTCTGTACCTCAGCCAATTTCTTATCTACCAGGCCACTTGAAATTGCTACAAAGCTCACACCTACTCCAGTGTTTGTGTGCACGGCGTGGTTTGCACCCTTCCTTTTCTCTGCTTTATTCTGGACAACTGCTATGATCATGCATTCAAGTTCTCTCTCTGTCTCTCTCTCTCTCTTTTTGCTATGTAGTGTCTAACGTGAAAGAAAGCCCATCTACTACATTTTTCATCTTAGACGTGCTACTCTTCAGCTCCAGAAGTTGGGTTTTCCTTGTTTTCATATTTTCTATATCTCTGTTTCACTTCATCCTTTGTGTACATTCTTACGTATATAAAACCTCTTTCTAACTGTTGTTTGAAAGTGCATGTGCAATACTTCCATCCTCTTTTTCATTTCTGGGTAGGTTTCTATTGTTTAATCTTTCTCCTCAGTACGAGGTGAACTTTTCTCCTTCTTTGCATCCTGGTAATCTTTGGTTGGAAGGCAGGTATTGTGAATTTTAATGGTTAGATATTAACTATTGCTTATATTTCTACACATACTCTTGAGGATTGTTCTGATGGTGAGGGTCCTGGAGAACTATTTTATCCTTCCAGACTAGCTTTCCAAAGGTTTGTTAGGGGGTATCACAGTAGTCTTCAATATATTTTGCTATTGTTCTGTTGGTATTCTGAGCTCTCTTTGCAATGTCCCACGAATTACGAGGTTTTCCACTCTGCCTGCTGCTGGTAGCACAGACTTTTCCTGGTTGTGTGTGAAGGCTAGTGACATTTTCCTCTCTGCTTCCCCTGGGCTATTATTTTCCCCACACCACATACGTTCCTCACACAGGTGCCCTATTGAGGAATTCTATGAAAACTCAAAAGTGATCCTAGATGGCTTTCTGAGGTCCTCTTTCTCTGTGCAGCTCTCCTCAGTATTCTGTACTGTAAACCACAGCCATATCGACTTCTCCAAATTTCCATCTTGCTGTCTCCAACTCATGGAAATGGCTGAGCTTCGCCTGTATTCTTCATCCCTGACCCATAGACTAGAAACTAAATCTCTTTAGGCAGTTAAGTGAGGGAAATGCACAGTCCCCCATGTCTGTCTTCCCTCTTGCACTAGTCACTTCCCTGCATTGCCTGGAAATATATCGAAAGTGTTCTTTTGCCAGGGCGCCTGGGTGGCTGAGTTGCTTAAGCTTCTGACTCGTGATCTGGACTCAGGTCACGAATTCAGGGTCTTGGGATCAAGACCAGCATTGGGCATCACACTCAGCACAGAGTCGGCTTGAGATTCTGTCTCCCCTCTCCCTCTATCCTCCCCACCCCCCACACTCTGTCTCTCAAGCCAACACAGAAAATCTTTCAACGAAAATAAAGTCAGTTACGTAAGAGACGGCCTCTGCAACAAGGGGAAGACCCTAGCAGGGTCCGTGGCTTGCCCAGAATCACAGACTGGTAAGAAGGCAGAACCAGGCCTGAACCCAGCTCTCCGAGTGTCCTCAAAGGTGGGGCCATGGCTGAACCTAGCTACTCACTGGGAGCTTGGGAAGAGGTGGTGTTCTGGAACTGGCTGTAGACCTGGAGATGGTATGGGGGTGGGAAGAAGCATCGACATCCCAGGCAGGAGGCATCCCAGCACGTACCTGTCTGAGGAGGAGCCCAGGCCAGGGCAACCCACTGACGGCACCCCTGCCCACATGACACCCAGAGGAAAGGAGGGATGGCTCGTGACACACGACTGGCAGCGTCTAGGAGTAAGGGTGGGCTCAGCCCCTCTGAGCCAAGGCTCCAATAGCTTCTGCAGGGTTTGCCTTGGAAATTAGAAAGCCTAAGACCTGGGAAAGCTATTTCCCATCCACCCCTAGGTGGGACTGGGCCTGCACAATAGGAGTACTGGGGCACACACATGTGCACAGACACACACACAACACTAGGGACTGTGGGTGGGATCGGAGGAGCTACAGACTCAGAGAAGGTGAGAAAGGAAGAAAATGTGGTGGCAGGTATTCCCTACGTGCGACACCACTCCCCCAATTTCTTAGATGGTATCCCACCTATGCCTGTGGACTTCTGCAAGAAGTACACGCTGGAATAATCCCTATCGCACAGGCAAGACACAGACCATCCCTGACAGGCACAACGGCTTCTCCGGGGTCCAAAACAGGGAAGATGGAGAGTTGCATCAGAGCCCAGGGGTGTTTCCAAGCTGGGGCCCTGGCTGCACCCAGACCTTCCCTGGGGCCTGTGGAGAGGGTTGTGTTGGTGTCACTGGGTACACATTTGGCATGGCATGCAGAAAGGGGATGAGCAGTCGGCAGCCCAGAGCACTGTCTGTGCAGGTGCTAGTCCAGGTGTGGACTCAGGGAGGGGATCCCAGGAAGTGAAGTCACTTCCCTGATAACCGACCCCAACGGAACTCGGAACCCCGGTCACCAGGCACCCACATTCTAGTGCGGTCCCGTATCAGGCTCACTTGGCCGGAGACATTCGATAGTGAAAGATGTTCTCTTGCTGCGTGCCCATTTTCCGGGGCTCTGGCTTCCAGAATCCCCGGGGTGAGGGACGTTTCACATGCTGCAGACACTGGCTCAACCCGCGCCCCCGACACCTCAGGGCCTTTGCCAGGAGGTGCCGGAAGGTAATACCGAGCGACCTAGGCCAGGCCAGGCCACCTCTCCGAGCCATCCCTGGGCAGCCCCATTCCCCCAGTTTCAGGGAAAGAGGGGTATGTGGGGGAGGTCCCGCCCTGGGCTGGAGGAGGTTGCAGGGCAGTGGATACCCTGGTGATGCCTTCATGTTCACACCGATGCCACGGGGGGGTGGGGGGGGCAGGGTGGAAAGAGGATTCCCGAGGTGCCTCTCACCAGGGCCAGAGTGAATCCAAGGCCCTCGAGCTGTGTCACTTTTCTCTCCATGGTGGAGCTGCGTGCATCCTGGGGTGTGGTGTGTCTGGAAGGGAGTCCCCTGGGGCTGAGGACCAGCCAAGGCAGCCAGACAGACCTCTGAGGCCTCCCGCCTGGCTGCCGGGCACTGTCTTTACAGAGCTCCACACAGGAGACGGGGCAGGAGCTGAACGATGGGATCCCCTGCCCCACCTCCTTGAAGGACAGGAAGGAGTCCCCTACTGCCAACAAAGTCCAGCGCTGGCTCAGGGTGAGTGGAGGTGCCGGAGGGACCCAGCACCCAGGGCACCGATGCGGCACAAAGGGACCCAGATCCCAGAAACCAGCCTCTGGGCTCCTCGGGGCTCCGTCCTAGACTCCTGCTCCCATGTGAACCCGGATCCCCATCCCCTCCCCAAACCAGCCCTCAGGGCCCTGCCACGGCCTTGGCCCGATGCACAGTCCCTATCCACATATCTGTACGAATATCAGAAAAGCGACCTTAAACCACCTCTCATCCCTTGCTCGAGATCCTGGTGAGTTGGGAGACTTTTCCCCAAAGGGGCATGGGGCTCACGGTACTATGCCTATTGCTCTGCCCTTTGGTTGTAAAGGAGCACATCCCTGGGGCCCCTCCAGGGTCCGGAGCAGGCGCCTCCTTGTGCTGCACAACATTCCAGAAGGCCCATCAGTTACCGCAGCCATTGAGCCCTTCACAGATGCAGGACGTTCATGTGATTCCCTTCTGTTGCCACCTCACAGTGCTGCACGGAACATCCTACGTACCCTAAAATGCTGAGCACCCCCACCCATGAAACAGTCTCTGTGTTCTCAAGCGTGGGATACATCGTCAGAAATCACAGGGACGATGCCCTTAGTGCAGGGAGAGGCTGTCAATACTCAGCTAACGATCTGACCTGAGATACCAACGTCCATTCACACACCCCCCACCTCACATCCTCCTATTGTTGCCATTCTCCCTTTTCCCTAAAAGGATTGCATGAGGTATTTTTTTTGAGACACAGACAGAGATAGAGACAGAGACAGAGACGGGGGTGGGAGACACAGAGGCAGAGACAGGATCCTCAAGCAGACCCCGCCCTAAGTGCGAAGCCTGAGGATGGACTCGATCTCAGGACGCGCGCATCATGACCTCAGCCGAAACCAAGAGGCGGACCCCGAACCCACGGAACCAGCCAGGCACCTTGCTCCTTTTGTCTACTGTGGGCCCTCCTGTCCCACCTCTTTGCCTACGTCACCGAGAGCCTGGGGGTTTGCTCTGGGCTCCAACCCCCAACCCTCCTGGTGACTGCAGTGAAGACCGCATGTCTCCCCTGTCCCACCTCAGGCTAGAAAGGCCTCAACCGGGAAGAGCAATGGGACCTGCGTGGTGTGGCCCCAACGGGCAGAGCTGCTGAAGAAGCGAGTAGAACACCTGCTGCCCGCCTTCCTAGCCAGAGACCTCAGCTACGTCTCCACGTTCCTGGCCACATACAGAGCTTTTGCTACCACCCAGGAGGTGCTGGACCAGCTGTTGACAAGGTGAGCACCCTGCCCCTCCACAGCCCAGTGGGATTTGCCCACCTCGTGCTTGGGAGTCTGGGGAATGCCACCCAACTTCCCGGAGCCTCAGTTGGCTCCTCGGACTGGGGCAGAGTTATTACAGGGACCCAGTGGGGTCCTGTAGGCTAAGGACACCTGGGTGCCTGGCCCTGTGGAAAGGTCCGCTACAGGGGCTGTGGTCGTGCTCGTGGACCATCGTCCCGCTCCCCATGAAGAAGCCTCTGCCTCAGCCCTCACCGTCACCACGGTCTTGAGCTGGGCTCTTTTCCCCTTGGAAAAGGACATCTGACACTCCATCTGGGCTCTGTGTCCTGGGTGAGACCAGAGCAGGCATGCCCGGGGATGAGCAGGGGGCCCCAGGCCCACTCAGCTCTCTGGGATGGGGCTGGTGGGGGCCCTGCCATTCATCGAGCATAAAGGATGGATGCCCTTCTAGGTGCAGACCTGCAGACGCTTCCCTGGGCGCTGACTGTGATCCCACGCACACAGCAGACAGCACCCGGGAGCACCCCAGGGCTCCATTCTAGTCGGCAGTCAGACAGTGACACTAGATATGATGAGAGGGAGGGTTCACAGGACATTTCATGCGATCCCCCCACCACCCCTCCGGCCTCCTCTAGCTACGGATGCGTCCTCTCTTCCTGGGACGAGATCGGCGGAGCCCAGGAGCAGCGGGGCATGTGAGTGAGCTTTGGCTAATGCACAGGGCCCTTCCTTCTTTGAGAGGGCAGCGACGGGACTGTGATCTGGGGGCTGCTGGACCCTCATCCCACACATCTGCAATTCCTGTTGGAGGGTCCAGGTCTCAGGGCTTCTTCTGCAGAAGAGGAAAGGGGTCCTGGAGAGCCCTGGGTGGGGTGTGGGCACTGTGGGAGAGCAGAGGGGGCTGGAGGGCAGCCTCAGCCCCTAACAGTGTCATTCCCCATCACCGCCGCCTCCCAGCCCTGTCTCTACCCCAATCCTGGGACCCAGAACAAAGGGCATGGCTTCCACACATCTGGTGGAACGTCGACACTGGGTGCTCAGCAGGTACTCAGAGGAGACCCAGGGAGGGCTCGGGGACTGGACGTCCCCCACCCAGTGGGAGATTGGTGTCCACGGAAGGACACCCTCTCCTGGCACCTACTGAACGAGGCAGCACGTAGGCACAGGAGGGGAAGTGGGAGGTATCGGGAGGGTCCTGGGAAGGCCAGGGATGGGACAGAGTCCCTTTGCTCCCTCCTTGGTTGGATAGACACAGAGCACTAGTGTGCACTGAGGGCAATGACCACGCCAGACACGCCACCCCTCCCTGCCCACGTGCAGTGGAAGTCACGCGGCAAGTGGGCCGGGAGACTGAGCAGGGCGTCCAGTTTCCACGACGAGGACAGAAATGGTCACACCAGGGGTCAAGGGCTCCCACTCACAGAGGCTTTGGGCCAGCCCCTCCTCAGTGACCAGGTCTGCCTCAGGCAGGACTGCCACATCACAGGTGGACATGGAGTAGGAATGGGCTCTGACAGCCAGGAGCCGGGGTCCCAGGGGCCCAGGTTCCCACAGGGGTTCCCTGGGGCATCCGTGTGGGAGGTGCCCCGTCCTCTGACTCCTCTGCCCACCTGTCTGTCCCCAGGGCCATCTCCTCCATCCTGGGCACCTGGCTGGGCCACTACCCTGAAGATTTCTTCCAGCCCCCAGAATTTCCCTGCCTAAAGACACTACTGGCGTACGCAAGGCTCAATGTGCCAGGCTCAGACCTGGAGCAACGTGCCTGGCTCCTCCTCTCTCGGCTGCGACATCTCGAGCCCGCTGGGCCAGAGGCTGGGGGTGAGGAGGACTGGGGGTGACTGATGGAGGCCTGTGGAGGGGAGAGAATGGGCCACACAGAGCAAGCCTCCGCAGACTGCAGTGTGGCTGGGAGCAAGGAGTGGTCTCAGATCACTGTCCCCATGGGCTACAATATGGGGAGACCACCCAGGGACGGGTTCTTAGACTCAGACAATATTGAGTGGTGGGCAAAGTTGCCTTCATTTGGAAGGGACATGGAAAGACAATCATGATGACCACACTTTCTCTTCTTGGAGCCACAGCAGCAGCCCCAGAGCGAGATCCGGAACCGTGCCGAAAGCTAGTCCCAGCTCCCACTGTGCTGCCTGCTGCAGCTTCAGAGCCTGAGCTGGAAAACCCCATCACTGCTGCTGGAGCTCAGCAACTCAAAAGAGCAGGGACGTCACCTGCCGTGTCGGGCCCAGTGCAGCTGGTGGTCAGAGCTCTGATCCACCGTGAGGATGTGCAAGAGTCACCTGCGCCTTTGGAAAGCCAGGAGCCAGAGCAGGCCCCAGCACTAGCTAGAGAGGTCCCTGAAGGGCCCCTGATGCCACCTGCCCTGTCGGAGTCGGCGCAGGACAGACTCACAGCTCTAAGTCCCTGTCAGAAGCTCCAAGAGCCACCTGTGCCCTTGGCAGCCCCAGAGCCAAAGCAGGCTCCAGTCCTAGCTATGGAGGTCCCTGAAGAGCCCCTTAGGCCACATGCCATGTCAGAGCCAGCGGAGGATATACTCACAGCTCTGACTCTCTGTCAGGAGCTAGAAGAGTCACCTGCAGCTTTGGAAAGCCAGGAGCCCGAGCAGGCTCCAGCAACCACCTCTCTCAGTGGAGCAACCGGCCTCGGCCCCGGAGCAGCAGTTCCTGCTCGCTGAATCCCCAAAGGATGGCTTCCCCTCCCCTGTCCTTCCAGTGTTTCTAATTTTTGCGTTGTTCATGCACCTATTTCATTGCTTAATATATTCTGGTCTATAAATAAAGGATAAATTGAGTTTTCATGGAATTTTACTCTGATCCTTTTACATTGTACTTCTAGGTGTCATTAGGTACAGAGTGTTTCACAGCCTTGTCCTTCTACAGTATTTCCCTCCCAGAGACTCCCGTGCCACTCGTCAGATACTGTTCATTCCCTCAGCCCAGTCCCTGCAGCCACGGCTCCCCTCTCCGCCTCTGTGAGTTGCTTCTTCTGGGTTTTCATGTGTGTGGGATCAGACAGTGTGCCCTTTTTGTATCTAGCTACATAACCTATGAGTGATTCATATTTTTTTTTCAGGTTTTTTTCTCTTAAAAAACAAACAAAACCAAAAACAGAAACAAACAAACAAACAAAAAAACCCCATTTTACTACAAAGGAATATTCCTGATACAATACTGCGCATGTGAAGCCCCAAAATGAAATGTTTTCATGATCTGGGATAGGCTTCCCTTTTGTAAGTGTGACCCAAGAGCCAGAAATATCTGGGTTCATGAGACACCTTCAAAATCTTTCATTTTCCTGGATAGGCCAGGTTTCAATGATTCTAATGTGCATATTAGAAAAATATTAAGACTGCATATTAAATCTTCCTCTTTATTACAAACATATCAGGTAATTAAAAAGTTCTCTAAGGTTTTAGCCAGATTACGTTTTGTTAGTAAAATAGTGATGTAAATATGAAGAAAGGAAGACACATTCCTTCTACCTTCTATCACGATAGCCCATAACACATGGCGGCCCTCTTCCAGTCCTTTCCCTTGGAGTGTATGGGTGAGTGTGTGGGGGGAGGGGGTTTGCCTGTGTGTGGGATAGGGTGGGGCAGGGAGGGTTCCACAGCTGGGCTCTTGTGCGGCCTGAGGTCCCCACAGGGGACAGGCACTGCTCCTCCTGTCCCCTTCTGCATTCTCAGGGGCTACACATCATTTACTCAGCAGCACCACCTGCCGAACAATTGAGACATCTCCAATTCTTGGAGTCTCATCCTTAAAGTGAAGAGTACAATGTGCCCTAAATCTCTTTTGCTTTAGGACTGTTTCCTAAAAGCACAATTTCTGGAACACACTTTAGTCCCATTGTGGGAGTATTGGCTTCAGGGTCCTCTACCTATACTCTCTTTCTTTCCGTGGAGCCTTGCTCGGGAAAGGAGGGTCCCCGGAGACTAGAGATGAACCCTGAAATCATGAGGAAGACAAGCCCACAGTGAGGCCATCAGGCTACCTGGGCGGGACCCGTGGAGCAGGGAAGAGCCTCTCCATACCGCCCTCACGGATCCTCCCTCCACAAGCATCCCTGCCCCACCACACACACACACACACACACACACACACACACACACACACACACCCGTCCTGGAACACCCCTCATCCAGACCCCATCCCGGGACACACCCCAGCCACTCCAGCCCCTCCTGCTCTAGAACTCAGCTTCTAAGTAGAGCAACCGGGTCCTGCTTCCAGGCCAGCAGAGGGGCGTCGGCCAGGCCACACTTGTCTGCTTGCTCCGGGTCCATCCTTTTTGGGCCTTGTCCTCCCAGGAAGGAACCAAGCTCTCATGGCAGCTCAGGTCAGTGAGTCACAGACATGATCTGAATGTGTTCATCCATATGTCCACTAGGTGGCAACAGCAAGAACTGCTTGAACCTCTGTGAACAGGGGGGACCTTTACTGAGGAGGGAAGAGAAGGCTAGCTGAGGACAAAGCCGGAATTGACACCCCACACACACCCCCACCATGGGGTGTCCGTGACATTCCTCAGGCACTCCTGGCTGCCCTAAAGGGCAAAGAAATAGTTAACCTATAGACACCACAATCCTGCAAGACTTAAGTCTCCCTCAGTTTCCCAATGTCTTAGCAGTTTACAAGAACCAAGCATTTCTATCAATAACATAGCTTCCTGAAGGGAAAGTAGATACAATGAAATGTCCTTATACTCTGCAGCCTCCAGGAAGTTCCCAACCGTCTTAATGTTCATGCCTTGCTAGAGGGCAAAACCACCTTCCCGAGACAATGGCAAGGCCTCTGTACCTTGTGAGTCTTCTTTCACATATGCAAGTATTATCTCAACCTCCCTTTTTCCTTACCTTCTCCCAACCCCATAGTCTACCATCAGCCACCCCTCACAAGCCAGGGCAGCATCTCTTTCTGCCATGGGTCCTGTCATAAACCACCAATTTTGCACCAAAGACATCTCAAGAATTCTTTCCTGGTCGTCGGCTCCAGATTCCACCCTCACTGAACCTCACCTGTATTCCACAACCTCCTCATTTCCAAAGCACACTGGGTGCTCATGGAAGCTGCAGGATGGACAGAGCCTCAACCGGCAGCTTTGGCACTGGGCATAGCCCCTCCACACCCCTCAGGCTCCTCCAGCAGTGACCCCCTGCCCCTGCCAGCCCCAATTCTTGATAACCCTGCAGTTCAGTTGTTGTGAGAGCGGTGCCTACGCTTCCTGCTCCAGATACAAGTGAGGAGAAGGGAGAGATCCCTCTCCTTGCACAAAGTCGGTTGACGGGGAGTCCACTTGATCGGAAGCTCTCCACCTGGGAGCCCTGCAAAGGACAGAAACGCTGTGACCCTCCGCCTTCCCCAAGGAGCTTTGGTGTGGGGAGCACCGCAGAAGTCTACAGAGCTTGGTGCACAACAGCATCACACCTCTGCGCCTACAGATGAGGGCGGCCGTTTTTATTCTCACCCTTTCAAGAGGCAGGGAAAGCCCTCTGGGAACACAAGGCACACAGAGCAACCAGCTGACCCTGAGCCCCACCGGGCCCCCTGGCAAGGGGCAGTGCATCCCCGTCCAGGCAAAAACACCTGAGAATCAGCGCACTAGGCCCCCGCCCCCCGAAAACGAGGTGAAAGAACAAGTGAACAGTAAGTTTACAGACCAAAGAGGATGGCCAAACTCCAGCGCTAGGGGAAAATAGCACCTAGAGCTTGAGGCTTTTTCTCATGATTCATTTCTCTCTCCATTCAAAATTTTCCATTTATTTTTTTCCCTCTTTTTTTCCCTTTCCAACTACTTTTTTTTTAATTTTAGCAACTCTTCATTTTTCAATCTTTTCTGAACTGTCATTTTTTACATGGACATTTTATACATATATTCTTCATTTTTGTTTTCTTGTTTTTTTTTAAAGAGAGTCTTTTTTTTTTATATACATTTTATTTATTAATTCGACAGAGATAGAGACAGCCAGCGAGAGAGGGAACACAAGCAGGGGGAGTGGGAGAGGAAGAAGCAGGCTCATAGCAGAAGAGCCTGATGTGGGGCTCGATCCCAGATTGCCGGGATCACGCCCTGAGCCGAAGGCAGACGCTTAACCGCTGTGCCACCCAGGCGCTCCTATATTCCTCATTTTCGGATTCTTTTCGCTATATATATATGAGTTTGGCTTTCTTTACAATTTTGGGATTTAGTGACTTCCAACACACAGACCAAAAGACAATCGGGACCAAGTGGATCACCCAGTTTTGTCCACCCTGTGAGATCCCAATCTCTCTCTCCCCCATCCATTCTTCTCTGGGAAAAGTGACTAGAGGGAGGGATTCACAGCAAAAGAAAGAGCCAGGGGTAACACTCTCTGCCACTGATCTAATGCATACGGTTTTAAGTAAGATGTCAGAGCTGGAACTCACGATGACAGTTACAAAGTTGCTAGCTGGGCTTGAAAAAAGGATAAATGACACGAGAGACTCTCATAGTGCAGAAATGAAATCGAATCAGGCCCACATTCAAAAGGCTCTAACTGAGATGCAGTCTACATTGGATGTGGATGCTCTAACGCCTAGGGTCAATGAGGCAGAAGACAGAGTCAGTGACACCAAAGACAAGCTGATGGAAAGGAAGGAAGCTGAGGAAAAGAGAGAAAGCCAACGAATGGACCATGGGTGGAGGAATCGAAAAATCAGTGATGCCACAAAAGGAAACAATATTGGAATTACTTCTGGCCCTGAGGGAGAAGACACAGAGGGACAGAAGATCTATCTGTGTGGATCGTAGCTGAGAACTTCCCTAATCTGGGAGGGAAACAGGCATTCAAGTCCAAGACGTAGAGAGGACTCTTCCCCAAGGCCATAAGAATAGAGGAACACCCTAACATATACTAGTGACGTTTGCAATTTCAGACAGAAAGAGAAAATCCTGAAAGCAGCTCGAGACAAGAGGGTCTTCACCGACAGGGGTAAGCACATTAGACTAGCCACATACCTATCCACAGAGACCTGGCACACCAGAAAGGGCTGGCGTGATCGAGTCAGGGTACTAAATGAGAAAAACATGCAGCCAAGAATACTTTATCCAGCAAGGAGTCATTCCGAATAGGAGCAGAGATAAAGAGCTTCCAGGACAGAAAGAAACTCAAAGGATTTGGCCGCTAAACCACCCTGCAAGAAATAGGAAGGGGGATCCTGTAAGGGAAGAGAGACTCCAAGAGTAACACAGACCAGAAAGAAACAGAGACCATCTACACAATTAGGGACGTGACAGGTAATGCAATGGACTCATCTCCATCTGCTTTTTAGATTTTTTTCTTTAGCATTGGTCTTAAGCAATTTTATTAGGATGTAGGTTGATAAGGAGGGGTTTTTTCATGATCCTTATGTTTGGGGGTTTTGTTGGCTGGATTCCTGAATTCTTGAATCTATGGGTGTAGAGGGTTCATGCAATTCAGATAATAATCAGACATTACTTCTTCAAACATTTTTTTTTCTGTACCTCAGCCAATTTCTTATCTACCAGGCCACTTGAAATTGCTACAAAGCTCACACCTACTCCAGTGTTTGTGTGCACGGCGTGGTTTGCACCCTTCCTTTTCTCTGCTTTATTCTGGACAACTTCTATGATCATGCATTCAAGTTCTCTCTCTGTCTCTCTCTCTCTCTTTTTGCTATGTAGTGTCTAACGTGAAAGAAAGCCCATCTACCACATTTTTCATCTTAGACGTGCTACTCTTCAGCTCCAGAAGTTGGGTTTTCCTTGTTTTCATATTTTCTATATCTCTGTTTCACTTCATCCTTTGTGTACATTCTTACGTATATAAAACCTCTTTCTAACTGTTGTTTGAAAGTGCATGTGCAATACTTCCATCCTCTTTTTCATTTCTGGGTAGGTTTCTATTGTTTAATCTTTCTCCTCAGTACGAGGTGAACTTTTCTCCTTCTTTGCATCCTGGTAATCTTTGGTTGGAAGGCAGGTATTGTGAATTTTAATGGTTAGATATTAACTATTGCTTATATTTCTACACATACTCTTGAGGATTGTTCTGATGGTGAGGGTCCTGGAGAACTATTTTATCCTTCCAGACTAGCTTTCCAAAGGTTTGTTAGGGGGTATCACAGTAGTCTTCAATATATTTTGCTATTGTTCTGTTGGTATTCTGAGCTCTCTTTGCAATGTCCCACGAATTACGAGGTTTTCCACTCTGCCTGCTGCTGGTAGCACAGACTTTTCCTGGTTGTGTGTGAAGGCTAGTGACATTTTCCTCTCTGCTTCCCCTGGGCTATTATTTTCCCCACACCACATACGTTCCTCACACAGGTGCCCTATTGAGGAATTCTATGAAAACTCAAAAGTGATCCTAGATGGCTTTCTGAGGTCCTCTTTCTCTGTGCAGCTCTCCTCAGTATTCTGTACTGTAAACCACAGCCATATCGACTTCTCCAAATTTCCACCTTGCTGTCTCCAACTCATGGAAATGGCTGAGCTTCGCCTGTATTCTTCATCCCTGACCCATAGACTAGAAACTAAATCTCTTTAGGCAGTTAAGTGAGGGAAATGCACAGTCCCCCATGTCTGTCTTCCCTCTTGCACTAGTCACTTCCCTGCATTGCCTGGAAATATATCGAAAGTGTTCTTTTGCCAGGGCGCCTGGGTGGCTCAGTTGCTTAAGCTTCTGACTCGTGATCTGGACTCAGGTCACGAATTCAGGGTCTTGGGATCAAGACCAGCATTGGGCATCACACTCAGCACAGAGTCGGCTTGAGATTCTGTCTCCCCTCTCCCTCTATCCTCCCCACCCCCCACACTCTGTCTCTCAAGCCAACACAGAAAATCTTTCAACGAAAATAAAGTCAGTTACGTAAGAGACGGCCTCTGCAACAAGGGGAAGACCCTAGCAGGGTCCGTGGCTTGCCCAGAATCACAGACTGGTAAGAAGGCAGAACCAGGCCTGCACCCAGCTCTCCGAGTGTCCTCAAAGGTGGGGCCATGGCTGAACCTAGCTACTCACTGGGAGCTCGGGAAGAGGTGGTGTTCTGGAACTGGCTGTAGACCTGGAGATGGTATGGGGGTGGGAAGAAGCATCGACATCCCAGGCAGGAGGCATCCCAGCACGTACCTGTCTGAGGAGGAGCCCAGGCCAGGGCAACCCACTGACGGCACCCCTGCCCACATGACACCCAGAGGAAAGGAGGGATGGCTCGTGACACACGACTGGCAGCGTCTAGGAGTAAGGGTGGGCTCAGCCCCTCTAAGCCAAGGCTCCAATAGCTTCTGCAGGGTTTGCCTTGGAAATTAGAAAGCCTAAGACCTGGGAAAGCTATTTCCCATCCACCCCTAGGTGGGACTGGGCCTGCACAATAGGAGTACTGGGGCACACACATGTGCACAGACACACACACAACACTAGGGACTGTGGGTGGGATCGGAGGAGCTACAGACTCAGAGAAGGTGAGAAAGGAAGAAAATGTGGTGGCAGGTATTCCCTACGTGCGACACCACTCCCCCAATTTCTTAGATGGTATCCCACCTATGCCTGTGGACTTCTGCAAGAAGTACACACTGGAATAATCCCTATCGCACAGGCAAGACACAGACCATCCCTGACAGGCACAACGGCTTCTCCGGGGTCCAAAACAGGGAAGATGGAGAGTTGCATCAGAGCCCAGGGGTGTTTCCAAGCTGGGGCCCTGGCTGCACCCAGACCTTCCCTGGGGCCTGTGGAGAGGGTTGTGTTGGTGTCACTGGGTACACATTTGGCATGGCTTGCAGAAGGGGGATGAGCAGTCGGCAGCCCAGAGCACTGTCTGTGCAGGTGCTAGTCCAGGTGTGGACTCAGGGAGGGGATCCCAGGAAGTGAAGTCACTTCCCTGATAACCGACCCCAACGGAACTCGGAACCCCGGTCACCAGGCACCCACATTCTAGTGCGGTCCCGTATCAGGCTCACTTGGCCGGAGACATTCGATAGTGAAAGATGTTCTCTTGCTGCGTGCCCATTTTCCGGGGCTCTGGCTTCCAGAATCCCCGGGATGAGGGACGTTTCACATGCTGCAGACACTGGCTCAACCCGCGCCCCCGACACCTCAGGGCCTTTGCCAGGAGGTGCCGGAAGGTAATACCGAGCGACCTAGGCCAGGCCAGGCCACCTCTCCGAGCCATCCCTGGGCAGCCCCATTCCCCCAGTTTCAGGGAAAGAGGGGTATGTGGGGGAGGTCCCGCCCTGGGCTGGAGGAGGTTGCAGGGCAGTGGATACCCTGGTGATGCCTTCATGTTCACACCGATGCCACGGGGGGGGTGGGGGGGCAGGGTGGAAAGAGGATTCCCGAGGTGCCTCTCACCAGGGCCAGAGTGAATCCAAGGCCCTCGAGCTGTGTCACTTTTCTCTCCATGGTGGAGCTGCGTGCATCCTGGGGTGTGGTGTGTCTGGAAGGGAGTCCCCTGGGGCTGAGGACCAGCCAAGGCAGCCAGACAGACCTCTGAGGCCTCCCGCCTGGCTGCCGGGCACTGTCTTTACAGAGCTCCACACAGGAGACGGGGCAGGAGCTGAACGATGGGATCCCCTGCCCCACCTCCTTGAAGGACAGGAAGGAGTCCCCTACTGCCAACAAAGTCCAGCGCTGGCTCAGGGTGAGTGGAGGTGCCGGAGGGACCCAGCACCCAGGGCACCGATGCGGCACAAAGGGACCCAGATCCCAGAAACCAGCCTCTGGGCTCCTCGGGGCTCCGTCCTAGACTCCTGCTCCCATGTGAACCCGGATCCCCATCCCCTCCCCAAACCAGCCCTCAGGGCCCTGCCACGGCCTTGGCCCGATGCACAGTCCCTATCCACATATCTGTACGAATATCAGAAAAGCGACCTTAAACCACCTCTCATCCCTTGCTCGAGATCCTGGTGAGTTGGGAGACTTTTCCCCAAAGGGGCATGGGGCTCACGGTACTATGCCTATTGCTCTGCCCTTTGGTTGTAAAGGAGCACATCCCTGGGGCCCCTCCAGGGTCCGGAGCAGGCGCCTCCTTGTGCTGCACAACATTCCAGAAGGCCCATCAGTTACCGCAGCCATTGAGCCCTTCACAGATGCAGGACGTTCATGTGATTCCCTTCTGTTGCCACCTCACAGTGCTGCACGGAACATCCTACGTACCCTAAAATGCTGAGCACCCCCACCCATGAAACAGTCTCTGTGTTCTCAAGCGTGGGATACATCGTCAGAAATCACAGGGACGATGCCCTTAGTGCAGGGAGAGGCTGTCAATACTCAGCTAACGATCTGACCTGAGATACCAACGTCCATTCACACACCCCCCACCTCACATCCTCCTATTGTTGCCATTCTCCCTTTTCCCTAAAAGGATTGCATGAGGTATTTTTTTTGAGACACAGACAGAGATAGAGACAGAGACAGAGACGGGGGTGGGAGACACAGAGGCAGAGACAGGATCCTCAAGCAGACCCCGCCCTAAGTGCGAAGCCTGAGGATGGACTCGATCTCAGGACGCGCGCATCATGACCTCAGCCGAAACCAAGAGGCGGACCCCGAACCCACGGAACCAGCCAGGCACCTTGCTCCTTTTGTCTACTGTGGGCCCTCCTGTCCCACCTCTTTGCCTACGTCACCGAGAGCCTGGGGGTTTGCTCTGGGCTCCAACCCCCAACCCTCCTGGTGACTGCAGTGAAGACCGCATGTCTCCCCTGTCCCACCTCAGGCTAGAAAGGCCTCAACCGGGAAGAGCAATGGGACCTGCGTGGTGTGGCCCCAACGGGCAGAGCTGCTGAAGAAGCGAGTAGAACACCTGCTGCCCGCCTTCCTAGCCAGAGACCTCAGCTACGTCTCCACGTTCCTGGCCACATACAGAGCTTTTGCTACCACCCAGGAGGTGCTGGACCAGCTGTTGACAAGGTGAGCACCCTGCCCCTCCACAGCCCAGTGGGATTTGCCCACCTCGTGCTTGGGAGTCTGGGGAATGCCACCCAACTTCCCGGAGCCTCAGTTGGCTCCTCGGACTGGGGCAGAGTTATTACAGGGACTCAGTGGGGTCCTGTAGGCTAAGGACACCTGGGTGCCTGGCCCTGTGGAAAGGTCCGCTACAGGGGCTGTGGTCGTGCTCGTGGACCATCGTCCCGCTCCCCATGAAGAAGCCTCTGCCTCAGCCCTCACCGTCACCACGGTCTTGAGCTGGGCTCTTTTCCCCTTGGAAAAGGACATCTGACACTCCATCTGGGCTCTGTGTCCTGGGTGAGACCAGAGCAGGCATGCCCGGGGATGAGCAGGGGGCCCCAGGCCCACTCAGCTCTCTGGGATGGGGCTGGTGGGGGCCCTGCCATTCATCGAGCATAAAGGATGGATGCCCTTCTAGGTGCAGACCTGCAGACGCTTCCCTGGGCGCTGACTGTGATCCCACGCACACAGCAGACAGCACCCGGGAGCACCCCAGGGCTCCATTCTAGTCGGCAGTCAGACAGTGACACTAGATATGATGAGAGGGAGGGTTCACAGGACATTTCATGCGATCCCCCCACCACCCCTCCGGCCTCCTCTAGCTACGGATGCGTCCTCTCTTCCTGGGACGAGATCGGCGGAGCCCAGGAGCAGCGGGGCATGTGAGTGAGCTTTGGCTAATGCACAGGGCCCTTCCTTCTTTGAGAGGGCAGCGACGGGACTGTGATCTGGGGGCTGCTGGACCCTCATCCCACACATCTGCAATTCCTGTTGGAGGGTCCAGGTCTCAGGGCTTCTTCTGCAGAAGAGGAAAGGGGTCCTGGAGAGCCCTGGGTGGGGTGTGGGCACTGTGGGAGAGCAGAGGGGGCTGGAGGGCAGCCTCAGCCCCTAACAGTGTCATTCCCCATCACCGCCGCCTCCCAGCCCTGTCTCTACCCCAATCCTGGGACCCAGAACAAAGGGCATGGCTTCCACACATCTGGTGGAACGTCGACACTGGGTGCTCAGCAGGTACTCAGAGGAGACCCAGGGAGGGCTCGGGGACTGGACGTCCCCCACCCAGTGGGAGATTGGTGTCCACGGAAGGACACCCTCTCCTGGCACCTACTGAACGAGGCAGCACGTAGGCACAGGAGGGGAAGTGGGAGGTATCGGGAGGGTCCTGGGAAGGCCAGGGATGGGACAGAGTCCCTTTGCTCCCTCCTTGGTTGGATAGACACAGAGCACTAGTGTGCACTGAGGGCAATGACCACGCCAGACACGCCACCCCTCCCTGCCCACGTGCAGTGGAAGTCACGCGGCAAGTGGGCCGGGAGACTGAGCAGGGCGTCCAGTTTCCACGACGAGGACAGAAATGGTCACACCAGGGGTCAAGGGCTCCCACTCACAGAGGCTTTGGGCCAGCCCCTCCTCAGTGACCAGGTCTGCCTCAGGCAGGACTGCCACATCACAGGTGGACATGGAGTAGGAATGGGCTCTGACAGCCAGGAGCCGGGGACCCAGGGGCCCAGGTTCCCACAGGGGTTCCCTGGGGCATCCGTGTGGGAGGTGCCCCATCCTCTGACTCCTCTGCCCACCTGTCTGTCCCCAGGGCCATCTCCTCCATCCTGGGCACCTGGCTGGGCCACTACCCTGAAGATTTCTTCCAGCCCCCAGAATTTCCCTGCCTAAAGACACTACTGGCGTACGCAAGGCTCAATGTGCCAGGCTCAGACCTGGAGCAACGTGCCTGGCTCCTCCTCTCTCGGCTGCGACATCTCGAGCCCGCTGGGCCAGAGGCTGGGGGTGAGGAGGACTGGGGGTGACTGATGGAGGCCTGTGGAGGGGAGAGAATGGGCCACACAGAGCAAGCCTCCGCAGACTGCAGTGTGGCTGGGAGCAAGGAGTGGTCTCAGATCACTGTCCCCATGGGCTACAATATGGGGAGACCACCCAGGGACGGGTTCTTAGACTCAGACAATATTGAGTGGTGGGCAAAGTTGCCTTCATTTGGAAGGGACATGGAAAGACAATCATCATGACCACACTTTCTCTTCTTGGAGCCACAGCAGCGGCCCCAGAGCGAGATCCGGAACCGTGCCGAAAGCTAGTCCCAGCTCCCACTGTGCTGCCTGCTGCAGCTTCAGAGCCTGAGCTGGAAAACCCCATCACTGCTGCTGGAGCTCAGCAACTCAAAAGAGCAGGGACGTCACCTGCCGTGTCGGGCCCAGTGCAGCTGGTGGTCAGAGCTCTGATCCACCGTGAGGATGTGCAAGAGTCACCTGCGCCTTTGGAAAGCCAGGAGCCAGAGCAGGCCCCAGCACTAGCTAGAGAGGTCCCTGAAGGGCCCCTGATGCCACCTGCCCTGTCGGAGTCGGCGCAGGACAGACTCACAGCTCTAAGTCCCTGTCAGAAGCTCCAAGAGCCACCTGTGCCCTTGGCAGCCCCAGAGCCAAAGCAGGCTCCAGTCCTAGCTATGGAGGTCCCTGAAGAGCCCCTTAGGCCACATGCCATGTCAGAGCCAGCGGAGGATATACTCACAGCTCTGACTCTCTGTCAGGAGCTAGAAGAGTCACCTGCAGCTTTGGAAAGCCAGGAGCCCGAGCAGGCTCCAGCAACCACCTCTCTCAGTGGAGCAACCGGCCTCGGCCCCGGAGCAGCAGTTCCTGCTCGCTGAATCCCCAAAGGATGGCTTCCCCTCCCCTGTCCTTCCAGTGTTTCTAATTTTTGCGTTGTTCATGCACCTATTTCATTGCTTAATATATTCTGGTCTATAAATAAAGGATAAATTGAGTTTTCATGGAATTTTACTCTGATCCTTTTACATTGTACTTCTAGGTGTCATTAGGTACAGAGTGTTTCACAGCCTTGTCCTTCTACAGTATTTCCCTCCCAGAGACTCCCGTGCCACTCGTCAGATACTGTTCATTCCCTCAGCCCAGTCCCTGCAGCCACGGCTCCCCTCTCCGCCTCTGTGAGTTGCTTCTTCTGGGTTTTCATGTGTGTGGGATCAGACAGTGTGCCCTTTTTGTATCTAGCTACGTAACCTATGAGTGATTCATATTTTTTTTCAGGTTTTTTTCTCTTCAAAAACAAACAAAACCAAAAACAGAAACAAACAAACAAACAAAAAAACCCCATTTTACTACAAAGGAATATTCCTGATACAATACTGCGCATGTGAAGCCCCAAAATGAAATGTTTTCATGATCTGGGATAGGCTTCCCTTTTGTAAGTGTGACCCAAGAGCCAGAAATATCTGGGTTCATGAGACACCTTCAAAATCTTTCATTTTCCTGGATAGGCCAGGTTTCAATGATTCTAATGTGCATATTAGAAAAATATTAAGACTGCATATTAAATCTTCCTCTTTATTACAAACATATCAGGTAATTAAAAAGTTCTCTAAGGTTTTAGCCAGATTACGTTTTGTTAGTAAAATAGTGATGTAAATATGAAGAAAGGAAGACACATTCCTTCTACCTTCTATCACGATAGCCCATAACACATGGCGGCCCTCTTCCAGTCCTTTCCCTTGGAGTGTATGGGTGAGTGTGTGGGGGGAGGGGGTTTGCCTGTGTGTGGGATAGGGTGGGGCAGGGAGGGTTCCACAGCTGGGCTCTTGTGCGGCCTGAGGTCCCCACAGGGGACAGGCACTGCTCCTCCTGTCCCCTTCTGCATTCTCAGGGGCTACACATCATTTACTCAGCAGCACCACCTGCCGAACAATTGAGACATCTCCAATTCTTGGAGTCTCATCCTTAAAGTGAAGAGTACAATGTGCCCTAAATCTCTTTTGCTTTAGGACTGTTTCCTAAAAGCACAATTTCTGGAACACACTTTAGTCCCATTGTGGGAGTATTGGCTTCAGGGTCCTCTACCTATACTCTCTTTCTTTCCGTGGAGCCTTGCTCGGGAAAGGAGGGTCCCCGGAGACTAGAGATGAACCCTGAAATCATGAGGAAGACAAGCCCACAGTGAGGCCATCAGGCTACCTGGGCGGGACCCGTGGAGCAGGGAAGAGCCTCTCCATACCGCCCTCACGGATCCTCCCTCCACAAGCATCCCTGCCCCACCACACACACACACACACACACACACACACACACACACACACACACCCGTCCTGGAACACCCCTCATCCAGACCCCATCCCGGGACACACCCCAGCCACTCCAGCCCCTCCTGCTCTAGAACTCAGCTTCTAAGTAGAGCAACCGGGTCCTGCTTCCAGGCCAGCAGAGGGGCGTCGGCCAGGCCACACTTGTCTGCTTGCTCCGGGTCCATCCTTTTTGGGCCTTGTCCTCCCAGGAAGGAACCAAGCTCTCATGGCAGCTCAGGTCAGTGAGTCACAGACATGATCTGAATGTGTTCATCCATATGTCCACTAGGTGGCAACAGCAAGAACTGCTTGAACCTCTGTGAACAGGGGGGACCTTTACTGAGGAGGGAAGAGAAGGCTAGCTGAGGACAAAGCCGGAATTGACACCCCACACACACCCCCACCATGGGGTGTCCGTGACATTCCTCAGGCACTCCTGGCTGCCCTAAAGGGCAAAGAAATAGTTAACCTATAGACACCACAATCCTGCAAGACTTAAGTCTCCCTCAGTTTCCCAATGTCTTAGCAGTTTACAAGAACCAAGCATTTCTATCAATAACATAGCTTCCTGAAGGGAAAGTAGATACAATGAAATGTCCTTATACTCTGCAGCCTCCAGGAAGTTCCCAACCGTCTTAATGTTCATGCCTTGCTAGAGGGCAAAACCACCTTCCCGAGACAATGGCAAGGCCTCTGTACCTTGTGAGTCTTCTTTCACATATGCAAGTATTATCTCAACCTCCCTTTTTCCTTACCTTCTCCCAACCCCATAGTCTACCATCAGCCACCCCTCACAAGCCAGGGCAGCATCTCTTTCTGCCATGGGTCCTGTCATAAACCACCAATTTTGCACCAAAGACGTCTCAAGAATTCTTTCCTGGTCGTCGGCTCCAGATTCCACCCTCACTGAACCTCACCTGTATTCCACAACCTCCTCATTTCCAAAGCACACTGGGTGCTCATGGAAGCTGCAGGATGGACAGAGCCTCAACCGGCAGCTTTGGCACTGGGCATAGCCCCTCCACACCCCTCAGGCTCCTCCAGCAGTGACCCCCTGCCCCTGCCAGCCCCAATTCTTGATAACCCTGCAGTTCAGTTGTTGTGAGAGCGGTGCCTACGCTTCCTGCTCCAGACACAAGTGAGGAGAAGGGAGAGATCCCTCTCCTTGCACAAAGTCGGTTGACGGGGAGTCCACTTGATCGGAAGCTCTCCACCTGGGAGCCCTGCAAAGGACAGAAACGCTGTGACCCTCCGCCTTCCCCAAGGAGCTTTGGTGTGGGGAGCACCGCAGAAGTCTACAGAACTTGGTGCACAACAGCATCACACCTCTGCGCCTACAGATGAGGGCGGCCGTTTTTATTCTCACCCTTTCAAGAGGCAGGGAAAGCCCTCTGGGAACACAAGGCACACAGAGCAACCAGCTGACCCTGAGCCCCACCGGGCCCCCTGGCAAGGGGCAGTGCATCCCCATCCAGGCAAAAACACCTGAGAATCAGCGCACTAGGCCCCCGCCCCCCGAAAACGAGGTGAAAGAACAAGTGAACAGTAAGTTTACAGACCAAAGAGGATGGCCAAACTCCAGCGCTAGGGGAAAATAGCACCTAGAGCTTGAGGCTTTTTCTCATGATTCATTTCTCTCTCCATTCAAAATTTTCCATTTATTTTTTTCCCTCTTTTTTTCCCTTTCCAACTACTTTTTTTTTTAATTTTAGCAACTCTTCATTTTTCAATCTTTTCTGAACTGTCATTTTTTACATGGACATTTTATACATATATTCTTCATTTTTGTTTTCTTGTTTTTTTTTAAAGAGAGTCTTTTTTTTTATATACATTTTATTTATTAATTCGACAGAGATAGAGACAGCCAGCGAGAGAGGGAACACAAGCAGGGGGAGTGGGAGAGGAAGAAGCAGGCTCATAGCAGAAGAGCCTGATGTGGGGCTCGATCCCAGATTGCCGGGATCACGCCCTGAGCCGAAGGCAGACGCTTAACCGCTGTGCCACCCAGGCGCTCCTATATTCCTCATTTTCGGATTCCTTTTGCTATATATATATGAGTTTGGCTTTCTTTACAATTTTGGGATTTAGTGACTTCCAACACACAGACCAAAAGACAATCGGGACCAAGTGGATCACCCAGTTTTGTCCACCCTGTGAGATCCCAATCTCTCTCTCCCCCATCCATTCTTCTCTGGGAAAAGTGACTAGAGGGAGGGATTCACAGCAAAAGAAAGAGCCAGGGGTAACACTCTCTGCCACTGATCTAATGCATACGGTTTTAAGTAAGATGTCAGAGCTGGAACTCACGATGACAGTTACAAAGTTGCTAGCTGGGCTTGAAAAAAGGATAAATGACACGAGAGACTCTCATAGTGCAGAAATGAAATCGAATCAGGCCCACATTCAAAAGGCTCTAACTGAGATGCAGTCTACATTGGATGTGGATGCTCTAACGCCTAGGGTCAATGAGGCAGAAGACAGAGTCAGTGACACCAAAGACAAGCTGATGGAAAGGAAGGAAGCTGAGGAAAAGAGAGAAAGCCAACGAATGGACCATGGGTGGAGGAATCGAAAAATCAGTGATGCCACAAAAGGAAACAATATTGGAATTACTTCTGGCCCTGAGGGAGAAGACACAGAGGGACAGAAGATCTATCTGTGTGGATCGTAGCTGAGAACTTCCCTAATCTGGGAGGGAAACAGGCATTCAAGTCCAAGACGTAGAGAGGACTCTTCCCCAAGGCCATAAGAATAGAGGAACACCCTAACATATACTAGTGACGTTTGCAATTTCAGACAGAAAGAGAAAATCCTGAAAGCAGCTCGAGACAAGAGGGTCTTCACCGACAGGGGTAAGCACATTAGACTAGCCACATACCTATCCACAGAGACCTGGCACACCAGAAAGGGCTGGCGTGATCGAGTCAGGGTACTAAATGAGAAAAACATGCAGCCAAGAATACTTTATCCAGCAAGGAGTCATTCTGAATAGGAGCAGAGATAAAGAGCTTCCAGGACAGAAAGAAACTCAAAGGATTTGGCCGCTAAACCACCCTGCAAGAAATAGGAAGGGGGATCCTGTAAGGGAAGAGAGACTCCAAGAGTAACACAGACCAGAAAGAAACAGAGACCATCTACACAATTAGGGACGTGACAGGTAATGCAATGGACTCATCTCCATGTGCTTTTTAGATTTTTTTCTTTAGCATTGGTCTTAAGCAATTTTATTAGGATGTAGGTTGATAAGGAGGGGTTTTTTCATGATCCTTATGTTTGGGGGTTTTGTTGGCTGGATTCCTGAATTCTTGAATCTATGGGTGTAGAGGGTTCATGCAATTCAGATAATAATCAGACATTACTTCTTCAAACATTTTTTTTTCTGTACCTCAGCCAATTTCTTATCTACCAGGCCACTTGAAATTGCTACAAAGCTCACACCTACTCCAGTGTTTGTGTGCACGGCGTGGTTTGCACCCTTCCTTTTCTCTGCTTTATTCTGGACAACTTCTATGATCATGCATTCAAGTTCTCTCTCTGTCTCTCTCTCTCTCTTTTTGCTATGTAGTGTCTAACGTGAAAGAAAGCCCATCTACTACATTTTTCATCTTAGACGTGCTACTCTTCAGCTCCAGAAGTTGGGTTTTCCTTGTTTTCATATTTTCTATATCTCTGTTTCACTTCATCCTTTGTGTACATTCTTACGTATATAAAACCTCTTTCTAACAGTTGTTTGAAAGTGCATGTGCAATACTTCCATCCTCTTTTTCATTTCTGGGTAGGTTTCTATTGTTTAATCTTTCTCCTCAGTACGAGGTGAACTTTTCTCCTTCTTTGCATCCTGGTAATCTTTGGTTGGAAGGCAGGTATTGTGAATTTTAATGGTTAGATATTAACTATTGCTTATATTTCTACACATACTCTTGAGGATTGTTCTGATGGTGAGGGTCCTGGAGAACTATTTTATCCTTCCAGACTAGCTTTCCAAAGGTTTGTTAGGGGGTATCACAGTAGTCTTCAATATATTTTGCTATTGTTCTGTTGGTATTCTGAGCTCTCTTTGCAATGTCCCACGAATTACGAGGTTTTCCACTCTGCCTGCTGCTGGTAGCACAGACTTTTCCTGGTTGTGTGTGAAGGCTAGTGACATTTTCCTCTCTGCTTCCCCTGGGCTATTATTTTCCCCACACCACATACGTTCCTCACACAGGTGCCCTATTGAGGAATTCTATGAAAACTCAAAAGTGATCCTAGATGGCTTTCTGAGGTCCTCTTTCTCTGTGCAGCTCTCCTCAGTATTCTGTACTGTAAACCACAGCCATATCGACTTCTCCAAATTTCCATCTTGCTGTCTCCAACTCATGGAAATGGCTGAGCTGCGCCTGTATTCTTCATCCCTGACCCATAGACTAGAAACTAAATCTCTTTAGGCAGTTAAGTGAGGGAAATGCACAGTCCCCCATGTCTGTCTTCCCTCTTGCACTAGTCACTTCCCTGCATTGCCTGGAAATATATCGAAAGTGTTCTTTTGCCAGGGCGCCTGGGTGGCTCAGTTGCTTAAGCTTCTGACTCGTGATCTGGACTCAGGTCATGAATTCAGGGTCTTGGGATCAAGACCAGCATTGGGCATCACACTCAGCACAGAGTCGGCTTGAGATTCTGTCTCCCCTCTCCCTCTATCCTCCCCACCCCCCACACTCTGTCTCTCAAGCCAACACAGAAAATCTTTCAACGAAAATAAAGTCAGTTACGTAAGAGACGGCCTCTGCAACAAGGGGAAGACCCTAGCAGGGTCCGTGGCTTGCCCAGAATCACAGACTGGTAAGAAGGCAGAACCAGGCCTGAACCCAGCTCTCCGAGTGTCCTCAAAGGTGGGGCCATGGCTGAACCTAGCTACTCACTGGGAGCTCGGGAAGAGGTGGTGTTCTGGAACTGGCTGTAGACCTGGAGATGGTATGGGGGTGGGAAGAAGCATCGACATCCCAGGCAGGAGGCATCCCAGCACGTACCTGTCTGAGGAGGAGCCCAGGCCAGGGCAACCCACTGACGGCACCCCTGCCCACATGACACCCAGAGGAAAGGAGGGATGGCTCGTGACACACGACTGGCAGCGTCTAGGAGTAAGGGTGGGCTCAGCCCCTCTGAGCCAAGGCTCCAATAGCTTCTGCAGGGTTTGCCTTGGAAATTAGAAAGCCTAAGACCTGGGAAAGCTATTTCCCATCCACCCCTAGGTGGGACTGGGCCTGCACAATAGGAGTACTGGGGCACACACATGTGCACAGACACACACACAACACTAGGGACTGTGGGTGGGATCGGAGGAGCTACAGACTCAGAGAAGGTGAGAAAGGAAGAAAATGTGGTGGCAGGTATTCCCTACGTGCGACACCACTCCCCCAATTTCTTAGATGGTATCCCACCTATGCCTGTGGACTTCTGCAAGAAGTACACACTGGAATAATCCCTATCGCACAGGCAAGACACAGACCATCCCTGACAGGCACAACGGCTTCTCCGGGGTCCAAAACAGGGAAGATGGAGAGTTGCATCAGAGCCCAGGGGTGTTTCCAAGCTGGGGCCCTGGCTGCACCCAGACCTTCCCTGGGGCCTGTGGAGAGGGTTGTGTTGGTGTCACTGGGTACACATTTGGCATGGCATGCAGAAAGGGGATGAGCAGTCGGCAGCCCAGAGCACTGTCTGTGCAGGTGCTAGTCCAGGTGTGGACTCAGGGAGGGGATCCCAGGAAGTGAAGTCACTTCCCTGATAACCGACCCCAACGGAACTCGGAACCCCGGTCACCAGGCACCCACATTCTAGTGCGGTCCCGTATCAGGCTCACTTGGCCGGAGACATTCGATAGTGAAAGATGTTCTCTTGCTGCGTGCCCATTTTCCGGGGCTCTGGCTTCCAGAATCCCCGGGGTGAGGGACGTTTCACATGCTGCAGACACTGGCTCAACCCGCGCCCCCGACACCTCAGGGCCTTTGCCAGGAGGTGCCGGAAGGTAATACCGAGCGACCTAGGCCAGGCCAGGCCACCTCTCCGAGCCATCCCTGGGCAGCCCCATTCCCCCAGTTTCAGGGAAAGAGGGGTATGTGGGGGAGGTCCCGCCCTGGGCTGGAGGAGGTTGCAGGGCAGTGGATACCCTGGTGATGCCTTCATGTTCACACCGATGCCACGGGGGGGTGGGGGGGGCAGGGTGGAAAGAGGATTCCCGAGGTGCCTCTCACCAGGGCCAGAGTGAATCCAAGGCCCTCGAGCTGTGTCACTTTTCTCTCCATGGTGGAGCTGCGTGCATCCTGGGGTGTGGTGTGTCTGGAAGGGAGTCCCCTGGGGCTGAGGACCAGCCAAGGCAGCCAGACAGACCTCTGAGGCCTCCCGCCTGGCTGCCGGGCACTGTCTTTACAGAGCTCCACACAGGAGACGGGGCAGGAGCTGAATGATGGGATCCCCTGCCCCACCTCCTTGAAGGACAGGAAGGAGTCCCCTACTGCCAACAAAGTCCAGCGCTGGCTCAGGGTGAGTGGAGGTGCCGGAGGGACCCAGCACCCAGGGCACCGATGCGGCACAAAGGGACCCAGATCCCAGAAACCAGCCTCTGGGCTCCTCGGGGCTCCGTCCTAGACTCCTGCTCCCATGTGAACCCGGATCCCCATCCCCTCCCCAAACCAGCCCTCAGGGCCCTGCCACGGCCTTGGCCCGATGCACAGTCCCTATCCACATATCTGTACGAATATCAGAAAAGCGACCTTAAACCACCTCTCATCCCTTGCTCGAGATCCTGGTGAGTTGGGAGACTTTTCCCCAAAGGGGCATGGGGCTCACGGTACTATGCCTATTGCTCTGCCCTTTGGTTGTAAAGGAGCACATCCCTGGGGCCCCTCCAGGGTCCGGAGCAGGCGCCTCCTTGTGCTGCACAACATTCCAGAAGGCCCATCAGTTACCGCAGCCATTGAGCCCTTCACAGATGCAGGACGTTCATGTGATTCCCTTCTGTTGCCACCTCACAGTGCTGCACGGAACATCCTACGTACCCTAAAATGCTGAGCACCCCCACCCATGAAACAGTCTCTGTGTTCTCAAGCGTGGGATACATCGTCAGAAATCACAGGGACGATGCCCTTAGTGCAGGGAGAGGCTGTCAATACTCAGCTAACGATCTGACCTGAGATACCAACGTCCATTCACACACCCCCCACCTCACATCCTCCTATTGTTGCCATTCTCCCTTTTCCCTAAAAGGATTGCATGAGGTATTTTTTTTGAGACACAGACAGAGATAGAGACAGAGACAGAGACGGGGGTGGGAGACACAGAGGCAGAGACAGGATCCTCAAGCAGACCCCGCCCTAAGTGCGAAGCCTGAGGATGGACTCGATCTCAGGACGCGCGCATCATGACCTCAGCCGAAACCAAGAGGCGGACCCCGAACCCACGGAACCAGCCAGGCACCTTGCTCCTTTTGTCTACTGTGGGCCCTCCTGTCCCACCTCTTTGCCTACGTCACCGAGAGCCTGGGGGTTTGCTCTGGGCTCCAACCCCCAACCCTCCTGGTGACTGCAGTGAAGACCGCATGTCTCCCCTGTCCCACCTCAGGCTAGAAAGGCCTCAACCGGGAAGAGCAATGGGACCTGCGTGGTGTGGCCCCAACGGGCAGAGCTGCTGAAGAAGCGAGTAGAACACCTGCTGCCCGCCTTCCTAGCCAGAGACCTCAGCTACGTCTCCACGTTCCTGGCCACATACAGAGCTTTTGCTACCACCCAGGAGGTGCTGGACCAGCTGTTGACAAGGTGAGCACCCTGCCCCTCCACAGCCCAGTGGGATTTGCCCACCTCGTGCTTGGGAGTCTGGGGAATGCCACCCAACTTCCCGGAGCCTCAGTTGGCTCCTCGGACTGGGGCAGAGTTATTACAGGGACTCAGTGGGGTCCTGTAGGCTAAGGACACCTGGGTGCCTGGCCCTGTGGAAAGGTCCGCTACAGGGGCTGTGGTCGTGCTCGTGGACCATCGTCCCGCTCCCCATGAAGAAGCCTCTGCCTCAGCCCTCACCGTCACCACGGTCTTGAGCTGGGCTCTTTTCCCCTTGGAAAAGGACATCTGACACTCCATCTGGGCTCTGTGTCCTGGGTGAGACCAGAGCAGGCATGCCCGGGGATGAGCAGGGGGCCCCAGGCCCACTCAGCTCTCTGGGATGGGGCTGGTGGGGGCCCTGCCATTCATCGAGCATAAAGGATGGATGCCCTTCTAGGTGCAGACCTGCAGACGCTTCCCTGGGCGCTGACTGTGATCCCACGCACACAGCAGACAGCACCCGGGAGCACCCCAGGGCTCCATTCTAGTCGGCAGTCAGACAGTGACACTAGATATGATGAGAGGGAGGGTTCACAGGACATTTCATGCGATCCCCCCACCACCCCTCCGGCCTCCTCTAGCTACGGATGCGTCCTCTCTTCCTGGGACGAGATCGGCGGAGCCCAGGAGCAGCGGGGCATGTGAGTGAGCTTTGGCTAATGCACAGGGCCCTTCCTTCTTTGAGAGGGCAGCGACGGGACTGTGATCTGGGGGCTGCTGGACCCTCATCCCACACATCTGCAATTCCTGTTGGAGGGTCCAGGTCTCAGGGCTTCTTCTGCAGAAGAGGAAAGGGGTCCTGGAGAGCCCTGGGTGGGGTGTGGGCACTGTGGGAGAGCAGAGGGGGCTGGAGGGCAGCCTCAGCCCCTAACAGTGTCATTCCCCATCACCGCCGCCTCCCAGCCCTGTCTCTACCCCAATCCTGGGACCCAGAACAAAGGGCATGGCTTCCACACATCTGGTGGAACGTCGACACTGGGTGCTCAGCAGGTACTCAGAGGAGACCCAGGGAGGGCTCGGGGACTGGACGTCCCCCACCCAGTGGGAGATTGGTGTCCACGGAAGGACACCCTCTCCTGGCACCTACTGAACGAGGCAGCACGTAGGCACAGGAGGGGAAGTGGGAGGTATCGGGAGGGTCCTGGGAAGGCCAGGGATGGGACAGAGTCCCTTTGCTCCCTCCTTGGTTGGATAGACACAGAGCACTAGTGTGCACTGAGGGCAATGACCACGCCAGACACGCCACCCCTCCCTGCCCACGTGCAGTGGAAGTCACGCGGCAAGTGGGCCGGGAGACTGAGCAGGGCGTCCAGTTTCCACGACGAGGACAGAAATGGTCACACCAGGGGTCAAGGGCTCCCACTCACAGAGGCTTTGGGCCAGCCCCTCCTCAGTGACCAGGTCTGCCTCAGGCAGGACTGCCACATCACAGGTGGACATGGAGTAGGAATGGGCTCTGACAGCCAGGAGCCGGGGTCCCAGGGGCCCAGGTTCCCACAGGGGTTCCCTGGGGCATCCGTGTGGGAGGTGCCCCGTCCTCTGACTCCTCTGCCCACCTGTCTGTCCCCAGGGCCATCTCCTCCATCCTGGGCACCTGGCTGGGCCACTACCCTGAAGATTTCTTCCAGCCCCCAGAATTTCCCTGCCTAAAGACACTACTGGCGTACGCAAGGCTCAATGTGCCAGGCTCAGACCTGGAGCAACGTGCCTGGCTCCTCCTCTCTCGGCTGCGACATCTCGAGCCCGCTGGGCCAGAGGCTGGGGGTGAGGAGGACTGGGGGTGACTGATGGAGGCCTGTGGAGGGGAGAGAATGGGCCACACAGAGCAAGCCTCCGCAGACTGCAGTGTGGCTGGGAGCAAGGAGTGGTCTCAGATCACTGTCCCCATGGGCTACAATATGGGGAGACCACCCAGGGACGGGTTCTTAGACTCAGACAATATTGAGTGGTGGGCAAAGTTGCCTTCATTTGGAAGGGACATGGAAAGACAATCATGATGACCACACTTTCTCTTCTTGGAGCCACAGCAGCAGCCCCAGAGCGAGATCCGGAACCGTGCCGAAAGCTAGTCCCAGCTCCCACTGTGCTGCCTGCTGCAGCTTCAGAGCCTGAGCTGGAAAACCCCATCACTGCTGCTGGAGCTCAGCAACTCAAAAGAGCAGGGACGTCACCTGCCGTGTCGGGCCCAGTGCAGCTGGTGGTCAGAGCTCTGATCCACCGTGAGGATGTGCAAGAGTCACCTGCGCCTTTGGAAAGCCAGGAGCCAGAGCAGGCCCCAGCACTAGCTAGAGAGGTCCCTGAAGGGCCCCTGATGCCACCTGCCCTGTCGGAGTCGGCGCAGGACAGACTCACAGCTCTAAGTCCCTGTCAGAAGCTCCAAGAGCCACCTGTGCCCTTGGCAGCCCCAGAGCCAAAGCAGGCTCCAGTCCTAGCTATGGAGGTCCCTGAAGAGCCCCTTAGGCCACATGCCATGTCAGAGCCAGCGGAGGATATACTCACAGCTCTGACTCTCTGTCAGGAGCTAGAAGAGTCACCTGCAGCTTTGGAAAGCCAGGAGCCCGAGCAGGCTCCAGCAACCACCTCTCTCAGTGGAGCAACCGGCCTCGGCCCCGGAGCAGCAGTTCCTGCTCGCTGAATCCCCAAAGGATGGCTTCCCCTCCCCTGTCCTTCCAGTGTTTCTAATTTTTGCGTTGTTCATGCACCTATTTCATTGCTTAATATATTCTGGTCTATAAATAAAGGATAAATTGAGTTTTCATGGAATTTTACTCTGATCCTTTTACATTGTACTTCTAGGTGTCATTAGGTACAGAGTGTTTCACAGCCTTGTCCTTCTACAGTATTTCCCTCCCAGAGACTCCCGTGCCACTCGTCAGATACTGTTCATTCCCTCAGCCCAGTCCCTGCAGCCACGGCTCCCCTCTCCGCCTCTGTGAGTTGCTTCTTCTGGGTTTTCATGTGTGTGGGATCAGACAGTGTGCCCTTTTTGTATCTAGCTACGTAACCTATGAGTGATTCATATTTTTTTTTCAGGTTTTTTTCTCTTCAAAAACAAACAAAACCAAAAACAGAAACAAACAAACAAACAAAAAAACCCCATTTTACTACAAAGGAATATTCCTGATACAATACTGCGCATGTGAAGCCCCAAAATGAAATGTTTTCATGATCTGGGATAGGCTTCCCTTTTGTAAGTGTGACCCAAGAGCCAGAAATATCTGGGTTCATGAGACACCTTCAAAATCTTTCATTTTCCTGGATAGGCCAGGTTTCAATGATTCTAATGTGCATATTAGAAAAATATTAAGACTGCATATTAAATCTTCCTCTTTATTACAAACATATCAGGTAATTAAAAAGTTCTCTAAGGTTTTAGCCAGATTACGTTTTGTTAGTAAAATAGTGATGTAAATATGAAGAAAGGAAGACACATTCCTTCTACCTTCTATCACGATAGCCCATAACACATGGCGGCCCTCTTCCAGTCCTTTCCCTTGGAGTGTATGGGTGAGTGTGTGGGGGGAGGGGGTTTGCCTGTGTGTGGGATAGGGTGGGGCAGGGAGGGTTCCACAGCTGGGCTCTTGTGCGGCCTGAGGTCCCCACAGGGGACAGGCACTGCTCCTCCTGTCCCCTTCTGCATTCTCAGGGGCTACACATCATTTACTCAGCAGCACCACCTGCCGAACAATTGAGACATCTCCAATTCTTGGAGTCTCATCCTTAAAGTGAAGAGTACAATGTGCCCTAAATCTCTTTTGCTTTAGGACTGTTTCCTAAAAGCACAATTTCTGGAACACACTTTAGTCCCATTGTGGGAGTATTGGCTTCAGGGTCCTCTATCTATACTCTCTTTCTTTCCGTGGAGCCTTGCTCGGGAAAGGAGGGTCCCCGGAGACTAGAGATGAACCCTGAAATCATGAGGAAGACAAGCCCACAGTGAGGCCATCAGGCTACCTGGGCGGGACCCGTGGAGCAGGGAAGAGCCTCTCCATACCGCCCTCACGGATCCTCCCTCCACAAGCATCCCTGCCCCACCACACACACACACACACACACACACACACACACACACACACACACACCCGTCCTGGAACACCCCTCATCCAGACCCCATCCCGGGACACACCCCAGCCACTCCAGCCCCTCCTGCTCTAGAACTCAGCTTCTAAGTAGAGCAACCAGGTCCTGCTTCCAGGCCAGCAGAGGGGCGTCGGCCAGGCCACACTTGTCTGCTTGCTCCGGGTCCATCCTTTTTGGGCCTTGTCCTCCCAGGAAGGAACCAAGCTCTCATGGCAGCTCAGGTCAGTGAGTCACAGACATGACCTGAATGTGTTCATCCATATGTCCACTAGGTGGCAACAGCAAGAACTGCTTGAACCTCTGTGAACAGGGGGGACCTTTACTGAGGAGGGAAGAGAAGGCTAGCTGAGGACAAAGCCGGAATTGACACCCCACACACACCCCCACCATGGGGTGTCCGTGACATTCCTCAGGCACTCCTGGCTGCCCTAAAGGGCAAAGAAATAGTTAACCTATAGACACCACAATCCTGCAAGACTTAAGTCTCCCTCAGTTTCCCAATGTCTTAGCAGTTTACAAGAACCAAGCATTTCTATCAATAACTTAGCTTCCTGAAGGGAAAGTAGATACAATGAAATGTCCTTATACTCTGCAGCCTCCAGGAAGTTCCCAACCGTCTTAATGTTCATGCCTTGCTAGAGGGCAAAACCACCTTCCCGAGACAATGGCAAGGCCTCTGTACCTTGTGAGTCTTCTTTCACATATGCAAGTATTATCTCAACCTCCCTTTTTCCTTACCTTCTCCCAACCCCATAGTCTACCATCAGCCACCCCTCACAAGCCAGGGCAGCATCTCTTTCTGCCATGGGTCCTGTCATAAACCACCAATTTTGCACCAAAGACGTCTCAAGAATTCTTTCCTGGTCGTCGGCTCCAGATTCCACCCTCACTGAACCTCACCTGTATTCCACAACCTCCTCATTTCCAAAGCACACTGGGTGCTCATGGAAGCTGCAGGATGGACAGAGCCTCAACCGACAGCTTTGGCACTGGGCATAGCCCCTCCACACCCCTCAGGCTCCTCCAGCAGTGACCCCCTGCCCCTGCCAGCCCCAATTCTTGATAACCCTGCAGTTCAGTTGTTGTGAGAGCGGTGCCTACGCTTCCTGCTCCAGACACAAGTGAGGAGAAGGGAGAGATCCCTCTCCTTGCACAAAGTCGGTTGACGGGGAGTCCACTTGATCGGAAGCTCTCCACCTGGGAGCCCTGCAAAGGACAGAAACGCTGTGACCCTCCGCCTTCCCCAAGGAGCTTTGGTGTGGGGAGCACCGCAGAAGTCTACAGAACTTGGTGCACAACAGCATCACACCTCTGCGCCTACAGATGAGGGTGGCCGTTTTTATTCTCACCCTTTCAAGAGGCAGGGAAAGCCCTCTGGGAACACAAGGCACACAGAGCAACCAGCTGACCCTGAGCCCCACCGGGCCCCCTGGCAAGGGGCAGTGCATCCCCATCCAGGCAAAAACACCTGAGAATCAGCGCACTAGGCCCCCGCCCCCCGAAAACGAGGTGAAAGAACAAGTGAACAGTAAGTTTACAGACCAAAGAGGATGGCCAAACTCCAGCGCTAGGGGAAAATAGCACCTAGAGCTTGAGGCTTTTTCTCATGATTCATTTCTCTCTCCATTCAAAATTTTCCATTTATTTTTTTCCCTCTTTTTTTCCCTTTCCAACTACTTTTTTTTTAATTTTAGCAACTCTTCATTTTTCAATCTTTTCTGAACTGTCATTTTTTACATGGACATTTTATACATATATTCTTCATTTTTGTTTTCTTGTTTTTTTTAAAGAGAGTCTTTTTTTTTTATATACATTTTATTTATTAATTCGACAGAGATAGAGACAGCCAGCGAGAGAGGGAACACAAGCAGGGGGAGTGGGAGAGGAAGAAGCAGGCTCATAGCAGAAGAGCCTGATGTGGGGCTCGATCCCAGATTGCCGGGATCACGCCCTGAGCCGAAGGCAGACGCTTAACCGCTGTGCCACCCAGGCGCTCCTATATTCCTCATTTTCGGATTCCTTTCGCTATATATATATGAGTTTGGCTTTCTTTACAATTTTGGGATTTAGTGACTTCCAACACACAGACCAAAAGACAATTGGGACCAAGTGGATCACCCAGTTTTGTCCACCCTGTGAGATCCCAATCTCTCTCTCCCCCATCCATTCTTCTCTGGGAAAAGTGACTAGAGGGAGGGATTCACAGCAAAAGAAAGAGCCAGGGGTAACACTCTCTGCCACTGATCTAATGCATACGGTTTTAAGTAAGATGTCAGAGCTGGAACTCACGATGACAGTTACAAAGTTGCTAGCTGGGCTTGAAAAAAGGATAAATGACACGAGAGACTCTCATAGTGCAGAAATGAAATCGAATCAGGCCCACATTCAAAAGGCTCTAACTGAGATGCAGTCTACATTGGATGTGGATGCTCTAACGCCTAGGGTCAATGAGGCAGAAGACAGAGTCAGTGACACCAAAGACAAGCTGATGGAAAGGAAGGAAGCTGAGGAAAAGAGAGAAAGCCAACGAATGGACCATGGGTGGAGGAATCGAAAAATCAGTGATGCCACAAAAGGAAACAATATTGGAATTACTTCTGGCCCTGAGGGAGAAGACACAGAGGGACAGAAGATCTATCTGTGTGGATCGTAGCTGAGAACTTCCCTAATCTGGGAGGGAAACAGGCATTCAAGTCCAAGACGTAGAGAGGACTCTTCCCCAAGGCCATAAGAATAGAGGAACACCCTAACATATACTAGTGACGTTTGCAATTTCAGACAGAAAGAGAAAATCCTGAAAGCAGCTCGAGACAAGAGGGTCTTCACCGACAGGGGTAAGCACATTAGACTAGCCACATACCTATCCACAGAGACCTGGCACACCAGAAAGGGCTGGCGTGATCGAGTCAGGGTACTAAATGAGAAAAACATGCAGCCAAGAATACTTTATCCAGCAAGGAGTCATTCCGAATAGGAGCAGAGATAAAGAGCTTCCAGGACAGAAAGAAACTCAAAGGATTTGGCCGCTAAACCACCCTGCAAGAAATAGGAAGGGGGATCCTGTAAGGGAAGAGAGACTCCAAGAGTAACACAGACCAGAAAGAAACAGAGACCATCTACACAATTAGGGACGTGACAGGTAATGCAATGGACTCATCTCCATCTGCTTTTTAGATTTTTTTCTTTAGCATTGGTCTTAAGCAATTTTATTAGGATGTAGGTTGATAAGGAGGGGTTTTTTCATGATCCTTATGTTTGGGGGTTTTGTTGGCTGGATTCCTGAATTCTTGAATCTATGGGTGTAGAGGGTTCATGCAATTCAGATAATAATCAGACATTACTTCTTCAAACATTTTTTTTTCTGTACCTCAGCCAATTTCTTATCTACCAGGCCACTTGAAATTGCTACAAAGCTCACACCTACTCCAGTGTTTGTGTGCACGGCGTGGTTTGCACCCTTCCTTTTCTCTGCTTTATTCTGGACAACTGCTATGATCATGCATTCAAGTTCTCTCTCTGTCTCTCTCTCTCTCTTTTTGCTATGTAGTGTCTAACGTGAAAGAAAGCCCATCTACTACATTTTTCATCTTAGACGTGCTACTCTTCAGCTCCAGAAGTTGGGTTTTCCTTGTTTTCATATTTTCTATATCTCTGTTTCACTTCATCCTTTGTGTACATTCTTACGTATATAAAACCTCTTTCTAACAGTTGTTTGAAAGTGCATGTGCAATACTTCCATCCTCTTTTTCATTTCTGGGTAGGTTTCTATTGTTTAATCTTTCTCCTCAGTACGAGGTGAACTTTTCTCCTTCTTTGCATCCTGGTAATCTTTGGTTGGAAGGCAGGTATTGTGAATTTTAATGGTTAGATATTAACTATTGCTTATATTTCTACACATACTCTTGAGGATTGTTCTGATGGTGAGGGTCCTGGAGAACTATTTTATCCTTCCAGACTAGCTTTCCAAAGGTTTGTTAGGGGGTATCACAGTAGTCTTCAATATATTTTGCTATTGTTCTGTTGGTATTCTGAGCTCTCTTTGCAATGTCCCACGAATTACGAGGTTTTCCACTCTGCCTGCTGCTGGTAGCACAGACTTTTCCTGGTTGTGTGTGAAGGCTAGTGACATTTTCCTCTCTGCTTCCCCTGGGCTATTATTTTCCCCACACCACATACGTTCCTCACACAGGTGCCCTATTGAGGAATTCTATGAAAACTCAAAAGTGATCCTAGATGGCTTTCTGAGGTCCTCTTTCTCTGTGCAGCTCTCCTCAGTATTCTGTACTGTAAACCACAGCCATATCGACTTCTCCAAATTTC
Organism: Ursus americanus; assembly: GCF_024610735.1. Lineage (NCBI taxonomy): Eukaryota > Metazoa > Chordata > Mammalia > Carnivora > Ursidae > Ursus > Ursus americanus. The sequence continues at coordinate 75,697 of NW_028273714.1, read as the reverse complement.
CATCTTGCTGTCTCCAACTCATGGAAATGGCTGAGCTGCGCCTGTATTCTTCATCCCTGACCCATAGACTAGAAACTAAATCTCTTTAGGCAGTTAAGTGAGGGAAATGCACAGTCCCCCATGTCTGTCTTCCCTCTTGCACTAGTCACTTCCCTGCATTGCCTGGAAATATATCGAAAGTGTTCTTTTGCCAGGGCGCCTGGGTGGCTCAGTTGCTTAAGCTTCTGACTCGTGATCTGGACTCAGGTCACGAATTCAGGGTCTTGGGATCAAGACCAGCATTGGGCATCACACTCAGCACAGAGTCGGCTTGAGATTCTGTCTCCCCTCTCCCTCTATCCTCCCCACCCCCCACACTCTGTCTCTCAAGCCAACACAGAAAATCTTTCAACGAAAATAAAGTCAGTTACGTAAGAGACGGCCTCTGCAACAAGGGGAAGACCCTAGCAGGGTCCGTGGCTTGCCCAGAATCACAGACTGGTAAGAAGGCAGAACCAGGCCTGAACCCAGCTCTCCGAGTGTCCTCAAAGGTGGGGCCATGGCTGAACCTAGCTACTCACTGGGAGCTCGGGAAGAGGTGGTGTTCTGGAACTGGCTGTAGACCTGGAGATGGTATGGGGGTGGGAAGAAGCATCGACATCCCAGGCAGGAGGCATCCCAGCACGTACCTGTCTGAGGAGGAGCCCAGGCCAGGGCAACCCACTGACGGCACCCCTGCCCACATGACACCCAGAGGAAAGGAGGGATGGCTCGTGACACACGACTGGCAGCGTCTAGGAGTAAGGGTGGGCTCAGCCCCTCTGAGCCAAGGCTCCAATAGCTTCTGCAGGGTTTGCCTTGGAAATTAGAAAGCCTAAGACCTGGGAAAGCTATTTCCCATCCACCCCTAGGTGGGACTGGGCCTGCACAATAGGAGTACTGGGGCACACACATGTGCACAGACACACACACAACACTAGGGACTGTGGGTGGGATCGGAGGAGCTACAGACTCAGAGAAGGTGAGAAAGGAAGAAAATGTGGTGGCAGGTATTCCCTACGTGCGACACCACTCCCCCAATTTCTTAGATGGTATCCCACCTATGCCTGTGGACTTCTGCAAGAAGTACACGCTGGAATAATCCCTATCGCACAGGCAAGACACAGACCATCCCTGACAGGCACAACGGCTTCTCCGGGGTCCAAAACAGGGAAGATGGAGAGTTGCATCAGAGCCCAGGGGTGTTTCCAAGCTGGGGCCCTGGCTGCACCCAGACCTTCCCTGGGGCCTGTGGAGAGGGTTGTGTTGGTGTCACTGGGTACACATTTGGCATGGCATGCAGAAAGGGGATGAGCAGTCGGCAGCCCAGAGCACTGTCTGTGCAGGTGCTAGTCCAGGTGTGGACTCAGGGAGGGGATCCCAGGAAGTGAAGTCACTTCCCTGATAACCGACCCCAACGGAACTCGGAACCCCGGTCACCGGGCACCCACATTCTAGTGCGGTCCCGTATCAGGCTCACTTGGCCGGAGACATTCGATAGTGAAAGATGTTCTCTTGCTGCGTGCCCATTTTCCGGGGCTCTGGCTTCCAGAATCCCCGGGGTGAGGGACGTTTCACATGCTGCAGACACTGGCTCAACCCGCGCCCCCGACACCTCAGGGCCTTTGCCAGGAGGTGCCGGAAGGTAATACCGAGCGACCTAGGCCAGGCCAGGCCACCTCTCCGAGCCATCCCTGGGCAGCCCCATTCCCCCAGTTTCAGGGAAAGAGGGGTATGTGGGGGAGGTCCCGCCCTGGGCTGGAGGAGGTTGCAGGGCAGTGGATACCCTGGTGATGCCTTCATGTTCACACCGATGCCACGGGGGGGGTGGGGGGGGCAGGGTGGAAAGAGGATTCCCGAGGTGCCTCTCACCAGGGCCAGAGTGAATCCAAGGCCCTCGAGCTGTGTCACTTTTCTCTCCATGGTGGAGCTGCGTGCATCCTGGGGTGTGGTGTGTCTGGAAGGGAGTCCCCTGGGGCTGAGGACCAGCCAAGGCAGCCAGACAGACCTCTGAGGCCTTCCGCCTGGCTGCCGGGCACTGTCTTTACAGAGCTCCACACAGGAGACGGGGCAGGAGCTGAACGATGGGATCCCCTGCCCCACCTCCTTGAAGGACAGGAAGGAGTCCCCTACTGCCAACAAAGTCCAGCGCTGGCTCAGGGTGAGTGGAGGTGCCGGAGGGACCCAGCACCCAGGGCACCGATGCGGCACAAAGGGACCCAGATCCCAGAAACCAGCCTCTGGGCTCCTCGGGGCTCCGTCCTAGACTCCTGCTCCCATGTGAACCCGGATCCCCATCCCCTCCCCAAACCAGCCCTCAGGGCCCTGCCACGGCCTTGGCCCGATGCACAGTCCCTATCCACATATCTGTACGAATATCAGAAAAGCGACCTTAAACCACCTCTCATCCCTTGCTCGAGATCCTGGTGAGTTGGGAGACTTTTCCCCAAAGGGGCATGGGGCTCACGGTACTATGCCTATTGCTCTGCCCTTTGGTTGTAAAGGAGCACATCCCTGGGGCCCCTCCAGGGTCCGGAGCAGGCGCCTCCTTGTGCTGCACAACATTCCAGAAGGCCCATCAGTTACCGCAGCCATTGAGCCCTTCACAGATGCAGGACGTTCATGTGATTCCCTTCTGTTGCCACCTCACAGTGCTGCACGGAACATCCTACGTACCCTAAAATGCTGAGCACCCCCACCCATGAAACAGTCTCTGTGTTCTCAAGCGTGGGATACATCGTCAGAAATCACAGGGACGATGCCCTTAGTGCAGGGAGAGGCTGTCAATACTCAGCTAACGATCTGACCTGAGATACCAACGTCCATTCACACACCCCCCACCTCACATCCTCCTATTGTTGCCATTCTCCCTTTTCCCTAAAAGGATTGCATGAGGTATTTTTTTGAGACACAGACAGAGATAGAGACAGAGACAGAGACGGGGGTGGGAGACACAGAGGCAGAGACAGGATCCTCAAGCAGACCCCGCCCTAAGTGCGAAGCCTGAGGATGGACTCGATCTCAGGACGCGCGCATCATGACCTCAGCCGAAACCAAGAGGCGGACCCCGAACCCACGGAACCAGCCAGGCACCTTGCTCCTTTTGTCTACTGTGGGCCCTCCTGTCCCACCTCTTTGCCTACGTCACCGAGAGCCTGGGGGTTTGCTCTGGGCTCCAACCCCCAACCCTCCTGGTGACTGCAGTGAAGACCGCATGTCTCCCCTGTCCCACCTCAGGCTAGAAAGGCCTCAACCGGGAAGAGCAATGGGACCTGCGTGGTGTGGCCCCAACGGGCAGAGCTGCTGAAGAAGCGAGTAGAACACCTGCTGCCCGCCTTCCTAGCCAGAGACCTCAGCTACGTCTCCACGTTCCTGGCCACATACAGAGCTTTTGCTACCACCCAGGAGGTGCTGGACCCGCTGTTGACAAGGTGAGCACCCTGCCCCTCCACAGCCCAGTGGGATTTGCCCACCTCGTGCTTGGGAGTCTGGGGAATGCCACCCAACTTCCCGGAGCCTCAGTTGGCTCCTCGGACTGGGGCAGAGTTATTACAGGGACTCAGTGGGGTCCTGTAGGCTAAGGACACCTGGGTGCCTGGCCCTGTGGAAAGGTCCGCTACAGGGGCTGTGGTCGTGCTCGTGGACCATCGTCCCGCTCCCCATGAAGAAGCCTCTGCCTCAGCCCTCACCGTCACCACGGTCTTGAGCTGGGCTCTTTTCCCCTTGGAAAAGGACATCTGACACTCCATCTGGGCTCTGTGTCCTGGGTGAGACCAGAGCAGGCATGCCCGGGGATGAGCAGGGGGCCCCAGGCCCACTCAGCTCTCTGGGATGGGGCTGGTGGGGGCCCTGCCATTCATCGAGCATAAAGGATGGATGCCCTTCTAGGTGCAGACCTGCAGACGCTTCCCTGGGCGCTGATTGTGATCCCACGCACAGAGCAGACAGCACCCGGGAGCACCCCAGGGCTCCATTCTAGTCGGCAGTCAGACAGTGACACTAGATATGATGAGAGGGAGGGTTCACAGGACATTTCATGCGATACCCCCACCACCCCTCCGGCCTCCTCTAGCTACGGATGCGTCCTCTCTTCCTGGGACGAGATCGGCGGAGCCCAGGAGCAGCGGGGCATGTGAGTGAGCTTTGGCTAATGCACAGGGCCCTTCCTTCTTTGAGAGGGCAGCGACGGGACTGTGATCTGGGGGCTGCTGGACCCTCATCCCACACATCTGCAATTCCTGTTGGAGGGTCCAGGTCTCAGGGCTTCTTCTGCAGAAGAGGAAAGGGGTCCTGGAGAGCCCTGGGTGGGGTGTGGGCACTGTGGGAGAGCAGAGGGCCTGGAGGGCAGCCTCAGCCCCTAACAGTGTCATTCCCCATCACCGCCGCCTCCCAGCCCTGTCTCTACCCCAATCCTGGGACCCAGAACAAAGGGCATGGCTTCCACACATCTGGTGGAACGTCGACACTGGGTGCTCAGCAGGTACTCAGAGGAGACCCAGGGAGGGCTCGGGGACTGGACGTCCCCCACCCAGTGGGAGATTGGTGTCCACGGAAGGACACCCTCTCCTGGCACCTACTGAACGAGGCAGCACGTAGGCACAGGAGGGGAAGTGGGAGGTATCGGGAGGGTCCTGGGAAGGCCAGGGATGGGACAGAGTCCCTTTGCTCCCTCCTTGGTTGGATAGACACAGAGCACTAGTGTGCACTGAGGGCAATGACCACGCCAGACACGCCACCCCTCCCTGCCCACGTGCAGTGGAAGTCACGCGGCAAGTGGGCCGGGAGACTGAGCAGGGCGTCCAGTTTCCACGACGAGGACAGAAATGGTCACACCAGGGGTCAAGGGCTCCCACTCACAGAGGCTTTGGGCCAGCCCCTCCTCAGTGACCAGGTCTGCCTCAGGCAGGACTGCCACATCACAGGTGGACATGGAGTAGGAATGGGCTCTGACAGCCAGGAGCCGGGGTCCCAGGGGCCCAGGTTCCCACAGGGGTTCCCTGGGGCATGCGTGTGGGAGGTGCCCCATCCTCTGACTCCTCTGCCCACCTGTCTGTCCCCAGGGCCATCTCCTCCATCCTGGGCACCTGGCTGGGCCACTACCCTGAAGATTTCTTCCAGCCCCCAGAATTTCCCTGCCTAAAGACACTACTGGCGTACGCAAGGCTCAATGTGCCAGGCTCAGACCTGGAGCAACGTGCCTGGCTCCTCCTCTCTCGGCTGCGACATCTCGAGCCCGCTGGGCCAGAGGCTGGGGGTGAGGAGGACTGGGGGTGACTGATGGAGGCCTGTGGAGGGGAGAGAATGGGCCACACAGAGCAAGCCTCCGCAGACTGCAGTGTGGCTGGGAGCAAGGAGTGGTCTCAGATCACTGTCCCCATGGGCTACAATATGGGGAGACCACCCAGGGACGGGTTCTTAGACTCAGACAATATTGAGTGGTGGGCAAAGTTGCCTTCATTTGGAAGGGACATGGAAAGACAATCATGATGACCACACTTTCTCTTCTTGGAGCCACAGCAGCGGCCCCAGAGCGAGATCCGGAACCGTGCCGAAAGCTAGTCCCAGCTCCCACTGTGCTGCCTGCTGCAGCTTCAGAGCCTGAGCTGGAAAACCCCATCACTGCTGCTGGAGCTCAGCAACTCAAAAGAGCAGGGACGTCACCTGCCGTGTCGGGCCCAGTGCAGCTGGTGGTCAGAGCTCTGATCCACCGTGAGGATGTGCAAGAGTCACCTGCGCCTTTGGAAAGCCAGGAGCCAGAGCAGGCCCCAGCACTAGCTAGAGAGGTCCCTGAAGGGCCCCTGATGCCACCTGCCCTGTCGGAGTCGGCGCAGGACAGACTCACAGCTCTAAGTCCCTGTCAGAAGCTCCAAGAGCCACCTGTGCCCTTGGCAGCCCCAGAGCCAAAGCAGGCTCCAGTCCTAGCTATGGAGGTCCCTGAAGAGCCCCTTAGGCCACATGCCATGTCAGAGCCAGCGGAGGATATACTCACAGCTCTGACTCTCTGTCAGGAGCTAGAAGAGTCACCTGCAGCTTTGGAAAGCCAGGAGCCCGAGCAGGCTCCAGCAACCACCTCTCTCAGTGGAGCAACCGGCCTCGGCCCCGGAGCAGCAGTTCCTGCTCGCTGAATCCCCAAAGGATGGCTTCCCCTCCCCTGTCCTTCCAGTGTTTCTAATTTTTGCGTTGTTCATGCACCTATTTCATTGCTTAATATATTCTGGTCTATAAATAAAGGACAAATTGAGTTTTCATGGAATTTTACTCTGATCCTTTTACATTGTACTTCCAGGTGTCATTAGGTACAGAGTGTTTCACAGCCTTGTCCTTCTACAGTATTTCCCTCCCAGAGACTCCCGTGCCACTCGTCAGATACTGTTCATTCCCTCAGCCCAGTCCCTGCAGCCACGGCTCCCCTCTCCGCCTCTGTGAGTTGCTTCTTCTGGGTTTTCATGTGTGTGGGATCAGACAGTGTGCCCTTTTTGTATCTAGCTACGTAACCTATGAGTGATTCATATTTTTTTTCAGGTTTTTTTCTCTTAAAAAACAAACAAAACCAAAAACAGAAACAAACAAACAAACAAAAAAACCCCATTTTACTACAAAGGAATATTCCTGATACAATACTGCGCATGTGAAGCCCCAAAATGAAATGTTTTCATGATCTGGGATAGGCTTCCCTTTTGTAAGTGTGACCCAAGAGCCAGAAATATCTGGGTTCATGAGACACCTTCAAAATCTTTCATTTTCCTGGATAGGCCAGGTTTCAATGATTCTAATGTGCATATTAGAAAAATATTAAGACTGCATATTAAATCTTCCTCTTTATTACAAACATATCAGGTAATTAAAAAGTTCTCTAAGGTTTTAGCCAGATTACGTTTTGTTAGTAAAATAGTGATGTAAATATGAAGAAAGGAAGACACATTCCTTCTACCTTCTATCACGATAGCCCATAACACATGGCGGCCCTCTTCCAGTCCTTTCCCTTGGAGTGTATGGGTGAGTGTGTGGGGGGAGGGGGTTTGCCTGTGTGTGGGATAGGGTGGGGCAGGGAGGGTTCCACAGCTGGGCTCTTGTGCGGCCTGAGGTCCCCACAGGGGACAGGCACTGCTCCTCCTGTCCCCTTCTGCATTCTCAGGGGCTACACATCATTTACTCAGCAGCACCACCTGCCGAACAATTGAGACATCTCCAATTCTTGGAGTCTCATCCTTAAAGTGAAGAGTACAATGTGCCCTAAATCTCTTTTGCTTTAGGACTGTTTCCTAAAAGCACAATTTCTGGAACACACTTTAGTCCCATTGTGGGAGTATTGGCTTCAGGGTCCTCTACCTATACTCTCTTTCTTTCCGTGGAGCCTTGCTCGGGAAAGGAGGGTCCCCGGAGACTAGAGATGAACCCTGAAATCATGAGGAAGACAAGCCCACAGTGAGGCCATCAGGCTACCTGGGCGGGACCCGTGGAGCAGGGAAGAGCCTCTCCATACCGCCCTCACGGATCCTCCCTCCACAAGCATCCCTGCCCCACCACACACACACACACACACACACACACACACACACACACACACACCCGTCCTGGAACACCCCTCATCCAGACCCCATCCCGGGACACACCCCAGCCACTCCAGCCCCTCCTGCTCTAGAACTCAGCTTCTAAGTAGAGCAACCAGGTCCTGCTTCCAGGCCAGCAGAGGGGCGTCGGCCAGGCCACACTTTTCTGCTTGCTCCGGGTCCATCCTTTTTGGGCCTTGTCCTCCCAGGAAGGAACCAAGCTCTCATGGCAGCTCAGGTCAGTGAGTCACAGACATGACCTGAATGTGTTCATCCATATGTCCACTAGGTGGCAACAGCAAGAACTGCTTGAACCTCTGTGAACAGGGGGGACCTTTACTGAGGAGGGAAGAGAAGGCTAGCTGAGGACAAAGCCGGAATTGACACCCCACACACACCCCCACCATGGGGTGTCCGTGACATTCCTCAGGCACTCCTGGCTGCCCTAAAGGGCAAAGAAATAGTTAACCTATAGACACCACAATCCTGCAAGACTTAAGTCTCCCTCAGTTTCCCAATGTCTTAGCAGTTTACAAGAACCAAGCATTTCTATCAATAACTTAGCTTCCTGAAGGGAAAGTAGATACAATGAAATGTCCTTATACTCTGCAGCCTCCAGGAAGTTCCCAACCGTCTTAATGTTCATGCCTTGCTAGAGGGCAAAACCACCTTCCCGAGACAATGGCAAGGCCTCTGTACCTTGTGAGTCTTCTTTCACATATGCAAGTATTATCTCAACCTCCCTTTTTCCTTACCTTCTCCCAACCCCATAGTCTACCATCAGCCACCCCTCACAAGCCAGGGCAGCATCTCTTTCTGCCATGGGTCCTGTCATAAACCACCAATTTTGCACCAAAGACGTCTCAAGAATTCTTTCCTGGTCGTCGGCTCCAGATTCCACCCTCACTGAACCTCACCTGTATTCCACAACCTCCTCATTTCCAAAGCACACTGGGTGCTCATGGAAGCAGCAGGATGGACAGAGCCTCAACCGACAGCTTTGGCACTGGGCATAGCCCCTCCACACCCCTCAGGCTCCTCCAGCAGTGACCCCCTGCCCCTGCCAGCCCCAATTCTTGATAACCCTGCAGTTCAGTTGTTGTGAGAGCGGTGCCTACGCTTCCTGCTCCAGACACAAGTGAGGAGAAGGGAGAGATCCCTCTCCTTGCACAAAGTCGGTTGACGGGGAGTCCACTTGATCGGAAGCTCTCCACCTGGGAGCCCTGCAAAGGACAGAAACGCTGTGACCCTCCGCCTTCCCCAAGGAGCTTTGGTGTGGGGAGCACCGCAGAAGTCTACAGAACTTGGTGCACAACAGCATCACACCTCTGCGCCTACAGATGAGGGCGGCCGTTTTTATTCTCACCCTTTCAAGAGGCAGGGAAAGCCCTCTGGGAACACAAGGCACACAGAGCAACCAGCTGACCCTGAGCCCCACCGGGCCCCCTGGCAAGGGGCAGTGCATCCCCATCCAGGCAAAAACACCTGAGAATCAGCGCACTAGGCCCCCGCCCCCCGAAAACGAGGTGAAAGAACAAGTGAACAGTAAGTTTACAGACCAAAGAGGATGGCCAAACTCCAGCGCTAGGGGAAAATAGCACCTAGAGCTTGAGGCTTTTTCTCATGATTCATTTCTCTCTCCATTCAAAATTTTCCATTTATTTTTTTCCCTCTTTTTTTCCCTTTCCAACTACTTTTTTTTTTAATTTTAGCAACTCTTCATTTTTCAATCTTTTCTGAACTGTCATTTTTTACATGGACATTTTATACATATATTCTTCATTTTTGTTTTCTTGTTTTTTTTAAAGAGAGTCTTTTTTTTTATATACATTTTATTTATTAATTCGACAGAGATAGAGACAGCCAGCGAGAGAGGGAACACAAGCAGGGGGAGTGGGAGAGGAAGAAGCAGGCTCATAGCAGAAGAGCCTGATGTGGGGCTCGATCCCAGATTGCCGGGATCACGCCCTGAGCCGAAGGCAGACGCTTAACCGCTGTGCCACCCAGGCGCTCCTATATTCCTCATTTTCGGATTCCTTTCGCTATATATATATGAGTTTGGCTTTCTTTACAATTTTGGGATTTAGTGACTTCCAACACACAGACCAAAAGACAATTGGGACCAAGTGGATCACCCAGTTTTGTCCACCCTGTGAGATCCCAATCTCTCTCTCCCCCATCCATTCTTCTCTGGGAAAAGTGACTAGAGGGAGGGATTCACAGCAAAAGAAAGAGCCAGGGGTAACACTCTCTGCCACTGATCTAATGCATACGGTTTTAAGTAAGATGTCAGAGCTGGAACTCACGATGACAGTTACAAAGTTGCTAGCTGGGCTTGAAAAAAGGATAAATGACACGAGAGACTCTCATAGTGCAGAAATGAAATCGAATCAGGCCCACATTCAAAAGGCTCTAACTGAGATGCAGTCTACATTGGATGTGGATGCTCTAACGCCTAGGGTCAATGAGGCAGAAGACAGAGTCAGTGACACCAAAGACAAGCTGATGGAAAGGAAGGAAGCTGAGGAAAAGAGAGAAAGCCAACGAATGGACCATGGGTGGAGGAATCGAAAAATCAGTGATGCCACAAAAGGAAACAATATTGGAATTACTTCTGGCCCTGAGGGAGAAGACACAGAGGGACAGAAGATCTATCTGTGTGGATCGTAGCTGAGAACTTCCCTAATCTGGGAGGGAAACAGGCATTCAAGTCCAAGACGTAGAGAGGACTCTTCCCCAAGGCCATAAGAATAGAGGAACACCCTAACATATACTAGTGACGTTTGCAATTTCAGACAGAAAGAGAAAATCCTGAAAGCAGCTCGAGACAAGAGGGTCTTCACCGACAGGGGTAAGCACATTAGACTAGCCACATACCTATCCACAGAGACCTGGCACACCAGAAAGGGCTGGCGTGATCGAGTCAGGGTACTAAATGAGAAAAACATGCAGCCAAGAATACTTTATCCAGCAAGGAGTCATTCCGAATAGGAGCAGAGATAAAGAGCTTCCAGGACAGAAAGAAACTCAAAGGATTTGGCCGCTAAACCACCCTGCAAGAGATAGGAAGGGGGATCCTGTAAGGGAAGAGAGACTCCAAGAGTAACACAGACCAGAAAGAAACAGAGACCATCTACACAATTAGGGACGTGACAGGTAATGCAATGGACTCATCTCCATCTGCTTTTTAGATTTTTTTCTTTAGCATTGGTCTTAAGCAATTTTATTAGGATGTAGGTTGATAAGGAGGGGTTTTTTCATGATCCTTATGTTTGGGGGTTTTGTTGGCTGGATTCCTGAATTCTTGAATCTATGGGTGTAGAGGGTTCATGCAATTCAGATAATAATCAGACATTACTTCTTCAAACATTTTTTTTTCTGTACCTCAGCCAATTTCTTATCTACCAGGCCACTTGAAATTGCTACAAAGCTCACACCTACTCCAGTGTTTGTGTGCACGGCGTGGTTTGCAGCCTTCCTTTTCTCTGCTTTATTCTGGACAACTTCTATGATCATGCATTCAAGTTCTCTCTCTGTCTCTCTCTCTCTCTTTTTGCTATGTAGTGTCTAACGTGAAAGAAAGCCCATCTACTACATTTTTCATCTTAGACGTGCTACTCTTCAGCTCCAGAAGTTGGGTTTTCCTTGTTTTCATATTTTCTATATCTCTGTTTCACTTCATCCTTTGTGTACATTCTTACGTATATAAAACCTCTTTCTAACAGTTGTTTGAAAGTGCATGTGCAATACTTCCATCCTCTTTTTCATTTCTGGGTAGGTTTCTATTGTTTAATCTTTCTCCTCAGTACGAGGTGAACTTTTCTCCTTCTTTGCATCCTGGTAATCTTTGGTTGGAAGGCAGGTATTGTGAATTTTAATGGTTAGATATTAACTATTGCTTATATTTCTACACATACTCTTGAGGATTGTTCTGATGGTGAGGGTCCTGGAGAACTATTTTATCCTTCCAGACTAGCTTTCCAAAGGTTTGTTAGGGGGTATCACAGTAGTCTTCAATATATTTTGCTATTGTTCTGTTGGTATTCTGAGCTCTCTTTGCAATGTCCCACGAATTACGAGGTTTTCCACTCTGCCTGCTGCTGGTAGCACAGACTTTTCCTGGTTGTGTGTGAAGGCTAGTGACATTTTCCTCTCTGCTTCCCCTGGGCTATTATTTTCCCCACACCACATACGTTCCTCACACAGGTGCCCTATTGAGGAATTCTATGAAAACTCAAAAGTGATCCTAGATGGCTTTCTGAGGTCCTCTTTCTCTGTGCAGCTCTCCTCAGTATTCTGTACTGTAAACCACAGCCATATCGACTTCTCCAAATTTCCATCTTGCTGTCTCCAACTCATGGAAATGGCTGAGCTGCGCCTGTATTCTTCATCCCTGACCCATAGACTAGAAACTAAATCTCTTTAGGCAGTTAAGTGAGGGAAATGCACAGTCCCCCATGTCTGTCTTCCCTCTTGCACTAGTCACTTCCCTGCATTGCCTGGAAATATATCGAAAGTGTTCTTTTGCCAGGGCGCCTGGGTGGCTCAGTTGCTTAAGCTTCTGACTCGTGATCTGGACTCAGGTCACGAATTCAGGGTCTTGGGATCAAGACCAGCATTGGGCATCACACTCAGCACAGAGTCGGCTTGAGATTCTGTCTCCCCTCTCCCTCTATCCTCCCCACCCCCCACACTCTGTCTCTCAAGCCAACACAGAAAATCTTTCAACGAAAATAAAGTCAGTTACGTAAGAGACGGCCTCTGCAACAAGGGGAAGACCCTAGCAGGGTCCGTGGCTTGCCCAGAATCACAGACTGGTAAGAAGGCAGAACCAGGCCTGAACCCAGCTCTCCGAGTGTCCTCAAAGGTGGGGCCATGGCTGAACCTAGCTACTCACTGGGAGCTCGGGAAGAGGTGGTGTTCTGGAACTGGCTGTAGACCTGGAGATGGTATGGGGGTGGGAAGAAGCATCGACATCCCAGGCAGGAGGCATCCCAGCACGTACCTGTCTGAGGAGGAGCCCAGGCCAGGGCAACCCACTGACGGCACCCCTGCCCACATGACACCCAGAGGAAAGGAGGGATGGCTCGTGACACACGACTGGCAGCGTCTAGGAGTAAGGGTGGGCTCAGCCCCTCTGAGCCAAGGCTCCAATAGCTTCTGCAGGGTTTGCCTTGGAAATTAGAAAGCCTAAGACCTGGGAAAGCTATTTCCCATCCACCCCTAGGTGGGACTGGGCCTGCACAATAGGAGTACTGGGGCACACACATGTGCACAGACACACACACAACACTAGGGACTGTGGGTGGGATCGGAGGAGCTACAGACTCAGAGAAGGTGAGAAAGGAAGAAAATGTGGTGGCAGGTATTCCCTACGTGCGACACCACTCCCCCAATTTCTTAGATGGTATCCCACCTATGCCTGTGGACTTCTGCAAGAAGTACACGCTGGAATAATCCCTATCGCACAGGCAAGACACAGACCATCCCTGACAGGCACAACGGCTTCTCCGGGGTCCAAAACAGGGAAGATGGAGAGTTGCATCAGAGCCCAGGGGTGTTTCCAAGCTGGGGCCCTGGCTGCACCCAGACCTTCCCTGGGGCCTGTGGAGAGGGTTGTGTTGGTGTCACTGGGTACACATTTGGCATGGCATGCAGAAAGGGGATGAGCAGTCGGCAGCCCAGAGCACTGTCTGTGCAGGTGCTAGTCCAGGTGTGGACTCAGGGAGGGGATCCCAGGAAGTGAAGTCACTTCCCTGATAACCGACCCCAACGGAACTCGGAACCCCGGTCACCGGGCACCCACATTCTAGTGCGGTCCCGTATCAGGCTCACTTGGCCGGAGACATTCGATAGTGAAAGATGTTCTCTTGCTGCGTGCCCATTTTCCGGGGCTCTGGCTTCCAGAATCCCCGGGGTGAGGGACGTTTCACATGCTGCAGACACTGGCTCAACCCGCGCCCCCGACACCTCAGGGCCTTTGCCAGGAGGTGCCGGAAGGTAATACCGAGCGACCTAGGCCAGGCCAGGCCACCTCTCCGAGCCATCCCTGGGCAGCCCCATTCCCCCAGTTTCAGGGAAAGAGGGGTATGTGGGGGAGGTCCCGCCCTGGGCTGGAGGAGGTTGCAGGGCAGTGGATACCCTGGTGATGCCTTCATGTTCACACCGATGCCACGGGGGGGTGGGGGGGGCAGGGTGGAAAGAGGATTCCCGAGGTGCCTCTCACCAGGGCCAGAGTGAATCCAAGGCCCTCGAGCTGTGTCACTTTTCTCTCCATGGTGGAGCTGCGTGCATCCTGGGGTGTGGTGTGTCTGGAAGGGAGTCCCCTGGGGCTGAGGACCAGCCAAGGCAGCCAGACAGACCTCTGAGGCCTTCCGCCTGGCTGCCGGGCACTGTCTTTACAGAGCTCCACACAGGAGACGGGGCAGGAGCTGAACGATGGGATCCCCTGCCCCACCTCCTTGAAGGACAGGAAGGAGTCCCCTACTGCCAACAAAGTCCAGCGCTGGCTCAGGGTGAGTGGAGGTGCCGGAGGGACCCAGCACCCAGGGCACCGATGCGGCACAAAGGGACCCAGATCCCAGAAACCAGCCTCTGGGCTCCTCGGGGCTCCGTCCTAGACTCCTGCTCCCATGTGAACCCGGATCCCCATCCCCTCCCCAAACCAGCCCTCAGGGCCCTGCCACGGCCTTGGCCCGATGCACAGTCCCTATCCACATATCTGTACGAATATCAGAAAAGCGACCTTAAACCACCTCTCATCCCTTGCTCGAGATCCTGGTGAGTTGGGAGACTTTTCCCCAAAGGGGCATGGGGCTCACGGTACTATGCCTATTGCTCTGCCCTTTGGTTGTAAAGGAGCACATCCCTGGGGCCCCTCCAGGGTCCGGAGCAGGCGCCTCCTTGTGCTGCACAACATTCCAGAAGGCCCATCAGTTACCGCAGCCATTGAGCCCTTCACAGATGCAGGACGTTCATGTGATTCCCTTCTGTTGCCACCTCACAGTGCTGCACGGAACATCCTACGTACCCTAAAATGCTGAGCACCCCCACCCATGAAACAGTCTCTGTGTTCTCAAGCGTGGGATACATCGTCAGAAATCACAGGGACGATGCCCTTAGTGCAGGGAGAGGCTGTCAATACTCAGCTAACGATCTGACCTGAGATACCAACGTCCATTCACACACCCCCCACCTCACATCCTCCTATTGTTGCCATTCTCCCTTTTCCCTAAAAGGATTGCATGAGGTATTTTTTTGAGACACAGACAGAGATAGAGACAGAGACAGAGACGGGGGTGGGAGACACAGAGGCAGAGACAGGATCCTCAAGCAGACCCCGCCCTAAGTGCGAAGCCTGAGGATGGACTCGATCTCAGGACGCGCGCATCATGACCTCAGCCGAAACCAAGAGGCGGACCCCGAACCCACGGAACCAGCCAGGCACCTTGCTCCTTTTGTCTACTGTGGGCCCTCCTGTCCCACCTCTTTGCCTACGTCACCGAGAGCCTGGGGGTTTGCTCTGGGCTCCAACCCCCAACCCTCCTGGTGACTGCAGTGAAGACCGCATGTCTCCCCTGTCCCACCTCAGGCTAGAAAGGCCTCAACCGGGAAGAGCAATGGGACCTGCGTGGTGTGGCCCCAACGGGCAGAGCTGCTGAAGAAGCGAGTAGAACACCTGCTGCCCGCCTTCCTAGCCAGAGACCTCAGCTACGTCTCCACGTTCCTGGCCACATACAGAGCTTTTGCTACCACCCAGGAGGTGCTGGACCAGCTGTTGACAAGGTGAGCACCCTGCCCCTCCACAGCCCAGTGGGATTTGCCCACCTCGTGCTTGGGAGTCTGGGGAATGCCACCCAACTTCCCGGAGCCTCAGTTGGCTCCTCGGACTGGGGCAGAGTTATTACAGGGACTCAGTGGGGTCCTGTAGGCTAAGGACACCTGGGTGCCTGGCCCTGTGGAAAGGTCCGCTACAGGGGCTGTGGTCGTGCTCGTGGACCATCGTCCCGCTCCCCATGAAGAAGCCTCTGCCTCAGCCCTCACCGTCACCACGGTCTTGAGCTGGGCTCTTTTCCCCTTGGAAAAGGACATCTGACACTCCATCTGGGCTCTGTGTCCTGGGTGAGACCAGAGCAGGCATGCCCGGGGATGAGCAGGGGGCCCCAGGCCCACTCAGCTCTCTGGGATGGGGCTGGTGGGGGCCCTGCCATTCATCGAGCATAAAGGATGGATGCCCTTCTAGGTGCAGACCTGCAGACGCTTCCCTGGGCGCTGACTGTGATCCCACGCACACAGCAGACAGCACCCGGGAGCACCCCAGGGCTCCATTCTAGTCGGCAGTCAGACAGTGACACTAGATATGATGAGAGGGAGGGTTCACAGGACATTTCATGCGATCCCCCCACCACCCCTCCGGCCTCCTCTAGCTACGGATGCGTCCTCTCTTCCTGGGACGAGATCGGCGGAGCCCAGGAGCAGCGGGGCATGTGAGTGAGCTTTGGCTAATGCACAGGGCCCTTCCTTCTTTGAGAGGGCAGCGACGGGACTGTGATCTGGGGGCTGCTGGACCCTCATCCCACACATCTGCAATTCCTGTTGGAGGGTCCAGGTCTCAGGGCTTCTTCTGCAGAAGAGGAAAGGGGTCCTGGAGAGCCCTGGGTGGGGTGTGGGCACTGTGGGAGAGCAGAGGGCCTGGAGGGCAGCCTCAGCCCCTAACAGTGTCATTCCCCATCACCGCCGCCTCCCAGCCCTGTCTCTACCCCAATCCTGGGACCCAGAACAAAGGGCATGGCTTCCACACATCTGGTGGAACGTCGACACTGGGTGCTCAGCAGGTACTCAGAGGAGACCCAGGGAGGGCTCGGGGACTGGACGTCCCCCACCCAGTGGGAGATTGGTGTCCACGGAAGGACACCCTCTCCTGGCACCTACTGAACGAGGCAGCACGTAGGCACAGGAGGGGAAGTGGGAGGTATCGGGAGGGTCCTGGGAAGGCCAGGGATGGGACAGAGTCCCTTTGCTCCCTCCTTGGTTGGATAGACACAGAGCACTAGTGTGCACTGAGGGCAATGACCACGCCAGACACGCCACCCCTCCCTGCCCACGTGCAGTGGAAGTCACGCGGCAAGTGGGCCGGGAGACTGAGCAGGGCGTCCAGTTTCCACGACGAGGACAGAAATGGTCACACCAGGGGTCAAGGGCTCCCACTCACAGAGGCTTTGGGCCAGCCCCTCCTCAGTGACCAGGTCTGCCTCAGGCAGGACTGCCACATCACAGGTGGACATGGAGTAGGAATGGGCTCTGACAGCCAGGAGCCGGGGTCCCAGGGGCCCAGGTTCCCACAGGGGTTCCCTGGGGCATGCGTGTGGGAGGTGCCCCATCCTCTGACTCCTCTGCCCACCTGTCTGTCCCCAGGGCCATCTCCTCCATCCTGGGCACCTGGCTGGGCCACTACCCTGAAGATTTCTTCCAGCCCCCAGAATTTCCCTGCCTAAAGACACTACTGGCGTACGCAAGGCTCAATGTGCCAGGCTCAGACCTGGAGCAACGTGCCTGGCTCCTCCTCTCTCGGCTGCGACATCTCGAGCCCGCTGGGCCAGAGGCTGGGGGTGAGGAGGACTGGGGGTGACTGATGGAGGCCTGTGGAGGGGAGAGAATGGGCCACACAGAGCAAGCCTCCGCAGACTGCAGTGTGGCTGGGAGCAAGGAGTGGTCTCAGATCACTGTCCCCATGGGCTACAATATGGGGAGACCACCCAGGGACGGGTTCTTAGACTCAGACAATATTGAGTGGTGGGCAAAGTTGCCTTCATTTGGAAGGGACATGGAAAGACAATCATGATGACCACACTTTCTCTTCTTGGAGCCACAGCAGCGGCCCCAGAGCGAGATCCGGAACCGTGCCGAAAGCTAGTCCCAGCTCCCACTGTGCTGCCTGCTGCAGCTTCAGAGCCTGAGCTGGAAAACCCCATCACTGCTGCTGGAGCTCAGCAACTCAAAAGAGCAGGGACGTCACCTGCCGTGTCGGGCCCAGTGCAGCTGGTGGTCAGAGCTCTGATCCACCGTGAGGATGTGCAAGAGTCACCTGCGCCTTTGGAAAGCCAGGAGCCAGAGCAGGCCCCAGCACTAGCTAGAGAGGTCCCTGAAGGGCCCCTGATGCCACCTGCCCTGTCGGAGTCGGCGCAGGACAGACTCACAGCTCTAAGTCCCTGTCAGAAGCTCCAAGAGCCACCTGTGCCCTTGGCAGCCCCAGAGCCAAAGCAGGCTCCAGTCCTAGCTATGGAGGTCCCTGAAGAGCCCCTTAGGCCACATGCCATGTCAGAGCCAGCGGAGGATATACTCACAGCTCTGACTCTCTGTCAGGAGCTAGAAGAGTCACCTGCAGCTTTGGAAAGCCAGGAGCCCGAGCAGGCTCCAGCAACCACCTCTCTCAGTGGAGCAACCGGCCTCGGCCCCGGAGCAGCAGTTCCTGCTCGCTGAATCCCCAAAGGATGGCTTCCCCTCCCCTGTCCTTCCAGTGTTTCTAATTTTTGCGTTGTTCATGCACCTATTTCATTGCTTAATATATTCTGGTCTATAAATAAAGGACAAATTGAGTTTTCATGGAATTTTACTCTGATCCTTTTACATTGTACTTCCAGGTGTCATTAGGTACAGAGTGTTTCACAGCCTTGTCCTTCTACAGTATTTCCCTCCCAGAGACTCCCGTGCCACTCGTCAGATACTGTTCATTCCCTCAGCCCAGTCCCTGCAGCCACGGCTCCCCTCTCCGCCTCTGTGAGTTGCTTCTTCTGGGTTTTCATGTGTGTGGGATCAGACAGTGTGCCCTTTTTGTATCTAGCTACGTAACCTATGAGTGATTCATATTTTTTTTTCAGGTTTTTTTCTCTTAAAAAACAAACAAAACCAAAAACAGAAACAAACAAACAAACAAAAAAACCCCATTTTACTACAAAGGAATATTCCTGATACAATACTGCGCATGTGAAGCCCCAAAATGAAATGTTTTCATGATCTGGGATAGGCTTCCCTTTTGTAAGTGTGACCCAAGAGCCAGAAATATCTGGGTTCATGAGACACCTTCAAAATCTTTCATTTTCCTGGATAGGCCAGGTTTCAATGATTCTAATGTGCATATTAGAAAAATATTAAGACTGCATATTAAATCTTCCTCTTTATTACAAACATATCAGGTAATTAAAAAGTTCTCTAAGGTTTTAGCCAGATTACGTTTTGTTAGTAAAACAGTGATGTAAATATGAAGAAAGGAAGACACATTCCTTCTACCTTCTATCACGATAGCCCATAACACATGGCGGCCCTCTTCCAGTCCTTTCCCTTGGAGTGTATGGGTGAGTGTGTGGGGGGAGGGGGTTTGCCTGTGTGTGGGATAGGGTGGGGCAGGGAGGGTTCCACAGCTGGGCTCTTGTGCAGCCTGAGGTCCCCACAGGGGACAGGCACTGCTCCTCCTGTCCCCTTCTGCATTCTCAGGGGCTACACATCATTTACTCAGCAGCACCACCTGCCGAACAATTGAGACATCTCCAATTCTTGGAGTCTCATCCTTAAAGTGAAGAGTACAATGTGCCCTAAATCTCTTTTGCTTTAGGACTGTTTCCTAAAAGCACAATTTCTGGAACACACTTTAGTCCCATTGTGGGAGTATTGGCTTCAGGGTCCTCTACCTATACTCTCTTTCTTTCCGTGGAGCCTTGCTCGGGAAAGGAGGGTCCCCGGAGAGTAGAGATGAACCCTGAAATCATGAGGAAGAAAAGCCCACAGTGAGGCCATCAGGCTACCTGGGCGGGACCCGTGGAGCAGGGAAGAGCCTCTCCATACCGTCCTCACGGATCCTCCCTCCACAAGCATCCCTGCCCCACCACACACACACACACACATACACACACACACACACACACACACACCCGTCCTGGAACACCCCTCATCCAGACCCCATCCCGGGACACACCCCAGCCACTCCAGCCCCTCCTGCTCTAGAACTCAGCTTCTAAGTAGAGCAACCGGGTCCTGCTTCCAGGCCAGCAGAGGGGCGTCGGCCAGGCCACACCTGTCTGCTTGCTCCGGGTCCATCCTTTTTGGGCCTTGTCCTCTCAGGAAGGAACCAAGCTCTCATGGCAGCTCAGGTCAGTGAGTCACAGACATGATCTGAATGTGTTCATCCATATGTCCACTAGGTGGCAACAGCAAGAACTGCTTGAACCTCTGTGAACAGGGGGGACCTTTACTGAGGAGGGAAGAGAAGGCTAGCTGAGGACAAAGCCGGAATTGACACCCCACACACACCCCCACCATGGGGTGTACGTGACATTCCTCAGGCACTCCTGGCTGCCCTAAAGGGCAAAGAAATAGTTAACCTATAGACACCACAATCCTGCAAGACTTAAGTCTCCCTAAGTTTCCCAATGTCTTAGCAGTTTACAAGAACCAAGCATTTCTATCAATAACTTAGCTTCCTGAAGGGAAAGTAGATACAATGAAATGTCCTTATACTCTGCAGCCTCCAGGAAGTTCCCAACCGTCTTAATGTTCATGCCTTGCTAGAGGGCAAAACCACCTTCCTGAGACAATGGCAAGGCCTCTGTACCTTGTGAGTCTTCTTTCACATATGCAAGTATTATCTCAACCTCCCTTTTTCCTTACCTTCTCCCAACCCCATAGTCTACCATCAGCCACCCCTCACAAGCCAGGGCAGCATCTCTTTCTGCCATGGGTCCTGTCATAAACCACCAATTTTGCACCAAAGACGTCTCAAGAATTCTTTCCTGGTCGTCGGCTCCAGATTCCACCCTCACTGAACCTCACCTGTATTCCACAACCTCCTCATTTCCAAAGCACACTGGGTGCTCATGGAAGCTGCAGGATGGACAGAGCCTCAACCGGCAGCTTTGGCACTGGGCATAGCCCCTCCACACCCCTCAGGCTCCTCCAGCAGTGACCCCCTGCCCCTGCCAGCCCCAATTCTTGATAACCCTGCAGTTCAGTTGTTGTGAGAGCGGTGCCTACGCTTCCTGCTCCAGACACAAGTGAGGAGAAGGGAGAGATCCCTCTCCTTGCACAAAGTCGGTTGACGGGGAGTCCACTTGATCGGAAGCTCTCCACCTGGGAGCCCTGCAAAGGACAGAAACTCTGTGACCCTCCGCCTTCCCCAAGGAGCTTTGGTGTGGGGAGCACCGCAGAAGTCTACAGAACTTGGTGCACAACAGCATCACACCTCTGCGCCTACAGATGAGGGCGGCCGTTTTTATTCTCACCCTTTCAAGAGGCAGGGAAAGCCCTCTGGGAACACAAGGCACACAGAGCAACCAGCTGACCCTGAGCCCCACCGGGCCCCCTGGCAAGGGGCAGTGCATCCCCGTCCAGGCAAAAACACCTGAGAATCAGCGCACTAGGCCCCCGCCCCCCGAAAACGAGGTGAAAGAACAAGTGAACAGCAAGTTTACAGACCAAAGAGGATGGCCAAACTCCAGCGCTAGGGGAAAATAGCACCTAGAGCTTGAGGCTTTTTCTCATGATTCATTTCTCTCTCCATTCAAAATTTTCCATTTATTTTTTTCCCTCTTTTTTTCCCTTTCCAACTACTTTTTTTTTTTTTAATTTTAGCAACTCTTCATTTTTCAATCTTTTCTGAACTGTCATTTTTTACATGGACATTTTATACATATATTCTTCATTTTTGTTTTCTTGTTTTTTTTTAAAGAGAGTCTTTTTTTTTATATATACATTTTATTTATTAATTCGACAGAGATAGAGACAGCCAGCGAGAGAGGGAACACAAGCAGGGGGAGTGGGAGAGGAAGAAGCAGGCTCATAGCAGAAGAGCCTGATGTGGGGCTCGATCCCAGATTGCCGGGATCACGCCCTGAGCCGAAGGCAGACGCTTAACCGCTGTGCCACCCAGGCGCTCCTATATTCCTCATTTTCGGATTCCTTTCGCTATATATATATGAGTTTGGCTTTCTTTACAATTTTGGGATTTAGTGACTTCCAACACACAGACCAAAAGACAATCGGGACCAAGTGGATCACCCAGTTTTGTCCACCCTGTGAGATCCCAATCTCTCTCTCCCCCATCCATTCTTCTCTGGGAAAAGTGACTAGAGGGAGGGATTCACAGCAAAAGAAAGAGCCAGGGGTAACACTCTCTGCCACTGATCTAATGCATACGGTTTTAAGTAAGATGTCAGAGCTGGAACTCACGATGACAGTTACAAAGTTGCTAGCTGGGCTTGAAAAAAGGATAAATGACACGAGAGACTCTCATAGTGCAGAAATGAAATCGAATCAGGCCCACATTCAAAAGGCTCTAACTGAGATGCAGTCTACATTGGATGTGGATGCTCTAACGCCTAGGGTCAATGAGGCAGAAGACAGAGTCAGTGACACCAAAGACAAGCTGATGGAAAGGAAGGAAGCTGAGGAAAAGAGAGAAAGCCAACGAATGGACCATGGGTGGAGGAATCGAAAAATCAGTGATGCCACAAAAGGAAACAATATTGGAATTACTTCTGGCCCTGAGGGAGAAGACACAGAGGGACAGAAGATCTATCTGTGTGGATCGTAGCTGAGAACTTCCCTAATCTGGGAGGGAAACAGGCATTCAAGTCCAAGAGGTAGAGAGGACTCTTCCCCAAGGCCATAAGAATAGAGGAACACCCTAACATATACTAGTGACGTTTGCAATTTCAGACAGAAAGAGAAAATCCTGAAAGCAGCTCGAGACAAGAGGGTCTTCACCGACAGGGGTAAGCACATTAGACTAGCCACATACCTATCCACAGAGACCTGGCACACCAGAAAGGGCTGGCGTGATCGAGTCAGGGTACTAAATGAGAAAAACATGCAGCCAAGAATACTTTATCCAGCAAGGAGTCATTCCGAATAGGAGCAGAGATAAAGAGCTTCCAGGACAGAAAGAAACTCAAAGGATTTGGCCGCTAAACCACCCTGCAAGAAATAGGAAGGGGGATCCTGTAAGAGAAGAGAGACTCCAAGAGTAACACAGACCAGAAAGAAACAGAGACCATCTACACAATTAGGGATGTGACAGGTAATGCAATGGACTCATCTCCACCTGCTTTTTAGATTTTTTTCTTTAGCATTGGTCTTAAGCAATTTTATTAGGATGTAGGTTGATAAGGAGGGGTTTTTTCATGATCCTTATGTTTGGGGGTTTTGTTGGCTGGATTCCTGAATTCTTGAATCTATGGGTGTAGAGGGTTCATGCAATTCAGATAATAATCAGACATTACTTCTTCAAACATTTTTTTTTTCTGTACCTCAGCCAATTTCTTATCTACCAGGCCACTTGAAATTGCTACAAAGCTCACACCTACTCCAGTGTTTGTGTGCACGGCGTGGTTTGCACCCTTCCTTTTCTCTGCTTTATTCTGGACAACTGCTATGATCATGCATTCAAGTTCTCTCTCTGTCTCTCTCTCTCTCTTTTTGCTATGTAGTGTCTAACGTGAAAGAAAGCCCATCTACTACATTTTTCATCTTAGACGTGCTACTCTTCAGCTCCAGAAGTTGGGTTTTCCTTGTTTTCATATTTTCTATATCTCTGTTTCACTTCATCCTTTGTGTACATTCTTACGTATATAAAACCTCTTTCTAACAGTTGTTTGAAAGTGCATGTGCAATACTTCCATCCTCTTTTTCATTTCTGGGTAGGTTTCTATTGTTTAATCTTTCTCCTCAGTACGAGGTGAACTTTTCTCCTTCTTTGCATCCTGGTAATCTTTGGTTAGAAGGCAGGTATTGTGAATTTTAATGGTTAGATATTAACTATTGCTTATATTTCTACACATACTCTTGAGGATTGTTCTGATGGTGAGGGTCCTGGAGAACTATTTTATCCTTCCAGACTAGCTTTCCAAAGGTTTGTTAGGGGGTATCACAGTAGTCTTCAATATATTTTGCTATTGTTCTGTTGGTATTCTGAGCTCTCTTTGCAATGTCCCACGAATTACGAGGTTTTCCACTCTGCCTGCTGCTGGTAGCACAGACTTTTCCTGGTTGTGTGTGAAGGCTAGTGACATTTTCCTCTCTGCTTCCCCTGGGCTATTATTTTCCCCACACCACATACGTTCCTCACACAGGTGCCCTATTGAGGAATTCTATGAAAACTCAAAAGTGATCCTAGATGGCTTTCTGAGGTCCTCTTTCTCTGTGCAGCTCTCCTCAGTATTCTGTACTGTAAACCACAGCCATATCGACTTCTCCAAATTTCCATCTTGCTGTCTCCAACTCATGGAAATGGCTGAGCTGCGCCTGTATTCTTCATCCCTGACCCATAGACTAGAAACTAAATCTCTTTAGGCAGTTAAGTGAGGGAAATGCACAGTCCCCCATGTCTGTCTTCCCTCTTGCACTAGTCACTTCCCTGCATTGCCTGGAAATATATCGAAAGTGTTCTTTTGCCAGGGCGCCTGGGTGGCTCAGTTGCTTAAGCTTCTGACTCGTGATCTGGACTCAGGTCACGAATTCAGGGTCTTGGGATCAAGACCAGCATTGGGCATCACACTCAGCACAGAGTCGGCTTGAGATTCTGTCTCCCCTCTCCCTCTATCCTCCCCACCCCCCACACTCTGTCTCTCAAGCCAACACAGAAAATCTTTCAACGAAAATAAAGTCAGTTACGTAAGAGACGGCCTCTGCAACAAGGGGAAGACCCTAGCAGGGTCCGTGGCTTGCCCAGAATCACAGACTGGTAAGAAGGCAGAACCAGGCCTGAACCCAGCTCTCCGAGTGTCCTCAAAGGTGGGGCCATGGCTGAACCTAGCTACTCACTGGGAGCTCGGGAAGAGGTGGTGTTCTGGAACTGGCTGTAGACCTGGAGATGGTATGGGGGTGGGAAGAAGCATCGACATCCCAGGCAGGAGGCATCCCAGCACGTACCTGTCTGAGGAGGAGCCCAGGCCAGGGCAACCCACTGACGGCACCCCTGCCCACATGACACCCAGAGGAAAGGAGGGATGGCTCGTGACACACGACTGGCAGCGTCTAGGAGTAAGGGTGGGCTCAGCCCCTCTGAGCCAAGGCTCCAATAGCTTCTGCAGGGTTTGCCTTGGAAATTAGAAAGCCTAAGACCTGGGAAAGCTATTTCCCATCCACCCCTAGGTGGGACTGGGCCTGCACAATAGGAGTACTGGGGCACACACATGTGCACAGACACACACACAACACTAGGGACTGTGGGTGGGATCGGAGGAGCTACAGACTCAGAGAAGGTGAGAAAGGAAGAAAATGTGGTGGCAGGTATTCCCTACGTGCGACACCACTCCCCCAATTTCTTAGATGGTATCCCACCTATGCCTGTGGACTTCTGCAAGAAGTACACGCTGGAATAATCCCTATCGCACAGGCAAGACACAGACCATCCCTGACAGGCACAACGGCTTCTCCGGGGTCCAAAACAGGGAAGATGGAGAGTTGCATCAGAGCCCAGGGGTGTTTCCAAGCTGGGGCCCTGGCTGCACCCAGACCTTCCCTGGGGCCTGTGGAGAGGGTTGTGTTGGTGTCACTGGGTACACATTTGGCATGGCATGCAGAAAGGGGATGAGCAGTCGGCAGCCCAGAGCACTGTCTGTGCAGGTGCTAGTCCAGGTGTGGACTCAGGGAGGGGATCCCAGGAAGTGAAGTCACTTCCCTGATAACCGACCCCAACGGAACTCGGAACCCCGGTCACCAGGCACCCACATTCTAGTGCGGTCCCGTATCAGGCTCACTTGGCCGGAGACATTCGATAGTGAAAGATGTTCTCTTGCTGCGTGCCCATTTTCCGGGGCTCTGGCTTCCAGAATCCCCGGGGTGAGGGACGTTTCACATGCTGCAGACACTGGCTCAACCCGCGCCCCCGACACCTCAGGGCCTTTGCCAGGAGGTGCCGGAAGGTAATACCGAGCGACCTAGGCCAGGCCAGGCCACCTCTCCGAGCCATCCCTGGGCAGCCCCATTCCCCCAGTTTCAGGGAAAGAGGGGTATGTGGGGGAGGTCCCGCCCTGGGCTGGAGGAGGTTGCAGGGCAGTGGATACCCTGGTGATGCCTTCATGTTCACACCGATGCCACGGGGGGGTGGGGGGGCAGGGTGGAAAGAGGATTCCCGAGGTGCCTCTCACCAGGGCCAGAGTGAATCCAAGGCCCTCGAGCTGTGTCACTTTTCTCTCCATGGTGGAGCTGCGTGCATCCTGGGGTGTGGTGTGTCTGGAAGGGAGTCCCCTGGGGCTGAGGACCAGCCAAGGCAGCCAGACAGACCTCTGAGGCCTCCCGCCTGGCTGCCGGGCACTGTCTTTACAGAGCTCCACACAGGAGACGGGGCAGGAGCTGAACGATGGGATCCCCTGCCCCACCTCCTTGAAGGACAGGAAGGAGTCCCCTACTGCCAACAAAGTCCAGCGCTGGCTCAGGGTGAGTGGAGGTGCCGGAGGGACCCAGCACCCAGGGCACCGATGCGGCACAAAGGGACCCAGATCCCAGAAACCAGCCTCTGGGCTCCTCGGGGCTCCGTCCTAGACTCCTGCTCCCATGTGAACCCGGATCCCCATCCCCTCCCCAAACCAGCCCTCAGGGCCCTGCCACGGCCTTGGCCCGATGCACAGTCCCTATCCACATATCTGTACGAATATCAGAAAAGCGACCTTAAACCACCTCTCATCCCTTGCTCGAGATCCTGGTGAGTTGGGAGACTTTTCCCCAAAGGGGCATGGGGCTCACGGTACTATGCCTATTGCTCTGCCCTTTGGTTGTAAAGGAGCACATCCCTGGGGCCCCTCCAGGGTCCGGAGCAGGCGCCTCCTTGTGCTGCACAACATTCCAGAAGGCCCATCAGTTACCGCAGCCATTGAGCCCTTCACAGATGCAGGACGTTCATGTGATTCCCTTCTGTTGCCACCTCACAGTGCTGCACGGAACATCCTACGTACCCTAAAATGCTGAGCACCCCCACCCATGAAACAGTCTCTGTGTTCTCAAGCGTGGGATACATCGTCAGAAATCACAGGGACGATGCCCTTAGTGCAGGGAGAGGCTGTCAATACTCAGCTAACGATCTGACCTGAGATACCAACGTCCATTCACACACCCCCCACCTCACATCCTCCTATTGTTGCCATTCTCCCTTTTCCCTAAAAGGATTGCATGAGGTATTTTTTTTGAGACACAGACAGAGATAGAGACAGAGACAGAGACGGGGGTGGGAGACACAGAGGCAGAGACAGGATCCTCAAGCAGACCCCGCCCTAAGTGCGAAGCCTGAGGATGGACTCGATCTCAGGACGCGCGCATCATGACCTCAGCCGAAACCAAGAGGCGGACCCCGAACCCACGGAACCAGCCAGGCACCTTGCTCCTTTTGTCTACTGTGGGCCCTCCTGTCCCACCTCTTTGCCTACGTCACCGAGAGCCTGGGGGTTTGCTCTGGGCTCCAACCCCCAACCCTCCTGGTGACTGCAGTGAAGACCGCATGTCTCCCCTGTCCCACCTCAGGCTAGAAAGGCCTCAACCGGGAAGAGCAATGGGACCTGCGTGGTGTGGCCCCAACGGGCAGAGCTGCTGAAGAAGCGAGTAGAACACCTGCTGCCCGCCTTCCTAGCCAGAGACCTCAGCTACGTCTCCACGTTCCTGGCCACATACAGAGCTTTTGCTACCACCCAGGAGGTGCTGGACCAGCTGTTGACAAGGTGAGCACCCTGCCCCTCCACAGCCCAGTGGGATTTGCCCACCTCGTGCTTGGGAGTCTGGGGAATGCCACCCAACTTCCCGGAGCCTCAGTTGGCTCCTCGGACTGGGGCAGAGTTATTACAGGGACCCAGTGGGGTCCTGTAGGCTAAGGACACCTGGGTGCCTGGCCCTGTGGAAAGGTCCGCTACAGGGGCTGTGGTCGTGCTCGTGGACCATCGTCCCGCTCCCCATGAAGAAGCCTCTGCCTCAGCCCTCACCGTCACCACGGTCTTGAGCTGGGCTCTTTTCCCCTTGGAAAAGGACATCTGACACTCCATCTGGGCTCTGTGTCCTGGGTGAGACCAGAGCAGGCATGCCCGGGGATGAGCAGGGGGCCCCAGGCCCACTCAGCTCTCTGGGATGGGGCTGGTGGGGGCCCTGCCATTCATCGAGCATAAAGGATGGATGCCCTTCTAGGTGCAGACCTGCAGACGCTTCCCTGGGCGCTGACTGTGATCCCACGCACACAGCAGACAGCACCCGGGAGCACCCCAGGGCTCCATTCTAGTCGGCAGTCAGACAGTGACACTAGATATGATGAGAGGGAGGGTTCACAGGACATTTCATGCGATCCCCCCACCACCCCTCCGGCCTCCTCTAGCTACGGATGCGTCCTCTCTTCCTGGGACGAGATCGGCGGAGCCCAGGAGCAGCGGGGCATGTGAGTGAGCTCTGGCTAATGCACAGGGCCCTTCCTTCTTTGAGAGGGCAGCGACGGGACTGTGATCTGGGGGCTGCTGGACCCTCATCCCACACATCTGCAATTCCTGTTGGAGGGTCCAGGTCTCAGGGCTTCTTCTGCAGAAGAGGAAAGGGGTCCTGGAGAGCCCTGGGTGGGGTGTGGGCACTGTGGGAGAGCAGAGGGGGCTGGAGGGCAGCCTCAGCCCCTAACAGTGTCATTCCCCATCACCGCCGCCTCCCAGCCCTGTCTCTACCCCAATCCTGGGACCCAGAACAAAGGGCATGGCTTCCACACATCTGGTGGAACGTCGACACTGGGTGCTCAGCAGGTACTCAGAGGAGACCCAGGGAGGGCTCGGGGACTGGACGTCCCCCACCCAGTGGGAGATTGGTGTCCACGGAAAGACACCCTCTCCTGGCACCTACTGAACGAGGCAGCACGTAGGCACAGGAGGGGAAGTGGGAGGTATCGGGAGGGTCCTGGGAAGGCCAGGGATGGGACAGAGTCCCTTTGCTCCCTCCTTGGTTGGATAGACACAGAGCACTAGTGTGCACTGAGGGCAATGACCATGCCAGACACGCCACCCCTCCCTGCCCACGTGCAGTGGAAGTCACGCGGCAAGTGGGCCGGGAGACTGAGCAGGGCGTCCAGTTTCCACGACGAGGACAGAAATGGTCACACCAGGGGTCAAGGGCTCCCACTCACAGAGGCTTTGGGCCAGCCCCTCCTCAGTGACCAGGTCTGCCTCAGGCAGGACTGCCACATCACAGGTGGACATGGAGTAGGAATGGGCTCTGACAGCCAGGAGCCGGGGACCCAGGGGCCCAGGTTCCCACAGGGGTTCCCTGGGGCATCCGTGTGGGAGGTGCCCCGTCCTCTGACTCCTCTGCCCACCTGTCTGTCCCCAGGGCCATCTCCTCCATCCTGGGCACCTGGCTGGGCCACTACCCTGAAGATTTCTTCCAGCCCCCAGAATTTCCCTGCCTAAAGACACTACTGGCGTACGCAAGGCTCAATGTGCCAGGCTCAGACCTGGAGCAACGTGCCTGGCTCCTCCTCTCTCGGCTGCGACATCTCGAGCCCGCTGGGCCAGAGGCTGGGGGTGAGGAGGACTGGGGGTGACTGATGGAGGCCTGTGG
Organism: Ursus americanus; assembly: GCF_024610735.1. Taxonomy (NCBI): domain Eukaryota; kingdom Metazoa; phylum Chordata; class Mammalia; order Carnivora; family Ursidae; genus Ursus; species Ursus americanus. The sequence goes on along the minus strand of NW_028273714.1, from coordinate 46,571 downwards.
AGGGGAGAGAATGGGCCACACAGAGCAAGCCTCCGCAGACTGCAGTGTGGCTGGGAGCAAGGAGTGGTCTCAGATCACTGTCCCCATGGGCTACAATATGGGGAGACCACCCAGGGACGGGTTCTTAGACTCAGACAATATTGAGTGGTGGGCAAAGTTGCCTTCATTTGGAAGGGACATGGAAAGACAATCATCATGACCACACTTTCTCTTCTTGGAGCCACAGCAGCGGCCCCAGAGCGAGATCCGGAACCGTGCCGAAAGCTAGTCCCAGCTCCCACTGTGCTGCCTGCTGCAGCTTCAGAGCCTGAGCTGGAAAATCCCATCACTGCTGCTGGAGCTCAGCAACTCAAAAGAGCAGGGACGTCACCTGCCGTGTCGGGCCCAGTGCAGCTGGTGGTCAGAGCTCTGATCCACCGTGAGGATGTGCAAGAGTCACCTGCGCCTTTGGAAAGCCAGGAGCCAGAGCAGGCCCCAGCACTAGCTAGAGAGGTCCCTGAAGGGCCCCTGATGCCACCTGCCCTGTCGGAGTCGGCGCAGGACAGACTCACAGCTCTAAGTCCCTGTCAGAAGCTCCAAGAGCCACCTGTGCCCTTGGCAGCCCCAGAGCCAAAGCAGGCTCCAGTCCTAGCTATGGAGGTCCCTGAAGAGCCCCTTAGGCCACATGCCATGTCAGAGCCAGCGGAGGATATACTCACAGCTCTGACTCTCTGTCAGGAGCTAGAAGAGTCACCTGCAGCTTTGGAAAGCCAGGAGCCCGAGCAGGCTCCAGCAACCACCTCTCTCAGTGGAGCAACCGGCCTCGGCCCCGGAGCAGCAGTTCCTGCTCGCTGAATCCCCAAAGGATGGCTTCCCCTCCCCTGTCCTTCCAGTGTTTCTAATTTTTGCGTTGTTCATGCACCTATTTCATTGCTTAATATATTCTGGTCTATAAATAAAGGACAAATTGAGTTTTCATGGAATTTTACTCTGATCCTTTTACATTGTACTTCCAGGTGTCATTAGGTACAGAGTGTTTCACAGCCTTGTCCTTCTACAGTATTTCCCTCCCAGAGACTCCCGTGCCACTCGTCAGATACTGTTCATTCCCTCAGCCCAGTCCCTGCAGCCACGGCTCCCCTCTCCGCCTCTGTGAGTTGCTTCTTCTGGGTTTTCATGTGTGTGGGATCAGACAGTGTGCCCTTTTTGTATCTAGCTACGTAACCTATGAGTGATTCATATTTTTTTTTCAGGTTTTTTTCTCTTAAAAAACAAACAAAACCATAAACAGAAACAAACAAACAAACAAAAAAACCCCATTTTACTACAAAGGAATATTCCTGATACAATACTGCGCATGTGAAGCCCCAAAATGAAATGTTTTCATGATCTGGGATAGGCTTCCCTTTTGTAAGTGTGACCCAAGAGCCAGAAATATCTGGGTTCATGAGACACCTTCAAAATCTTTCATTTTCCTGGATAGGCCAGGTTTCAATGATTCTAATGTGCATATTAGAAAAATATTAAGACTGCATATTAAATCTTCCTCTTTATTACAAACATATCAGGTAATTAAAAAGTTCTCTAAGGTTTTAGCCAGATTACGTTTTGTTAGTAAAATAGTGATGTAAATATGAAGAAAGGAAGACACATTCCTTCTACCTTCTATCACGATAGCCCATAACACATGGCGGCCCTCTTCCAGTCCTTTCCCTTGGAGTGTATGGGTGAGTGTGTGGGGGGAGGGGGTTTGCCTGTGTGTGGGATAGGGTGGGGCAGGGAGGGTTCCACAGCTGGGCTCTTGTGCGGCCTGAGGTCCCCACAGGGGACAGGCACTGCTCCTCCTGTCCCCTTCTGCATTCTCAGGGGCTACACATCATTTACTCAGCAGCACCACCTGCCGAACAATTGAGACATCTCCAATTCTTGGAGTCTCATCCTTAAAGTGAAGAGTACAATGTGCCCTAAATCTCTTTTGCTTTAGGACTGTTTCCTAAAAGCACAATTTCTGGAACACACTTTAGTCCCATTGTGGGAGTATTGGCTTCAGGGTCCTCTACCTATACTCTCTTTCTTTCCGTGGAGCCTTGCTCGGGAAAGGAGGGTCCCCGGAGACTAGAGATGAACCCTGAAATCATGAGGAAGACAAGCCCACAGTGAGGCCATCAGGCTACCTGGGCGGGACCCGTGGAGCAGGGAAGAGCCTCTCCATACCGCCCTCACGGATCCTCCCTCCACAAGCATCCCTGCCCCACCACACACACACACACACACACACACACACACACACACACACACACACACCCGTCCTGGAACACCCCTCATCCAGACCCCATCCCGGGACACACCCCAGCCACTCCAGCCCCTCCTGCTCTAGAACTCAGCTTCTAAGTAGAGCAACCAGGTCCTGCTTCCAGGCCAGCAGAGGGGCGTCGGCCAGGCCACACTTGTCTGCTTGCTCCGGGTCCATCCTTTTTGGGCCTTGTCCTCCCAGGAAGGAACCAAGCTCTCATGGCAGCTCAGGTCAGTGAGTCACAGACATGACCTGAATGTGTTCATCCATATGTCCACTAGGTGGCAACAGCAAGAACTGCTTGAACCTCTGTGAACAGGGGGGACCTTTACTGAGGAGGGAAGAGAAGGCTAGCTGAGGACAAAGCCGGAATTGACACCCCACACACACCCCCACCATGGGGTGTCCGTGACATTCCTCAGGCACTCCTGGCTGCCCTAAAGGGCAAAGAAATAGTTAACCTATAGACACCACAATCCTGCAAGACTTAAGTCTCCCTCAGTTTCCCAATGTCTTAGCAGTTTACAAGAACCAAGCATTTCTATCAATAACTTAGCTTCCTGAAGGGAAAGTAGATACAATGAAATGTCCTTATACTCTGCAGCCTCCAGGAAGTTCCCAACCGTCTTAATGTTCATGCCTTGCTAGAGGGCAAAACCACCTTCCCGAGACAATGGCAAGGCCTCTGTACCTTGTGAGTCTTCTTTCACATATGCAAGTATTATCTCAACCTCCCTTTTTCCTTACCTTCTCCCAACCCCATAGTCTACCATCAGCCACCCCTCACAAGCCAGGGCAGCATCTCTTTCTGCCATGGGTCCTGTCATAAACCACCAATTTTGCACCAAAGACGTCTCAAGAATTCTTTCCTGGTCGTCGGCTCCAGATTCCACCCCCACTGAACCTCACCTGTATTCCACAACCTCCTCATTTCCAAAGCACACTGGGTGCTCATGGAAGCTGCAAGATGGACAGAGCCTCAACCGGCAGCTTTGGCACTGGGCATAGCCCCTCCACACCCCTCAGGCTCCTCCAGCAGTGACCCCCTGCCCCTGCCAGCCCCAATTCTTGATAACCCTGCAGTTCAGTTGTTGTGAGAGCGGTGCCTACGCTTCCTGCTCCAGACACAAGTGAGGAGAAGGGAGAGATCCCTCTCCTTGCACAAAGTCGGTTGACGGGGAGTCCACTTGATCGGAAGCTCTCCACCTGGGAGCCCTGCAAAGGACAGAAACGCTGTGACCCTCCGCCTTCCCCAAGGAGCTTTGGTGTGGGGAGCACCGCAGAAGTCTACAGAACTTGGTGCACAACAGCATCACACCTCTGCGCCTACAGATGAGGGCGGCCGTTTTTATTCTCACCCTTTCAAGAGGCAGGGAAAGCCCTCTGGGAACACAAGGCACACAGAGCAACCAGCTGACCCTGAGCCCCACCGGGCCCCCTGGCAAGGGGCAGTGCATCCCCGTCCAGGCAAAAACACCTGAGAATCAGCGCACTAGGCCCCCGCCCCCCGAAAACGAGGTGAAAGAACAAGTGAACAGCAAGTTTACAGACCAAAGAGGATGGCCAAACTCCAGCGCTAGGGGAAAATAGCACCTAGAGCTTGAGGCTTTTTCTCATGATTCATTTCTCTCTCCATTCAAAATTTTCCATTTATTTTTTTCCCTCTTTTTTTCCCTTTCCAACTACTTTTTTTTTTTTTAATTTTAGCAACTCTTCATTTTTCAATCTTTTCTGAACTGTCATTTTTTACATGGACATTTTATACATATATTCTTCATTTTTGTTTTCTTGTTTTTTTTTAAAGAGAGTCTTTTTTTTTATATATACATTTTATTTATTAATTCGACAGAGATAGAGACAGCCAGCGAGAGAGGGAACACAAGCAGGGGGAGTGGGAGAGGAAGAAGCAGGCTCATAGCAGAAGAGCCTGATGTGGGGCTCGATCCCAGATTGCCGGGATCACGCCCTGAGCCGAAGGCAGACGCTTAACCGCTGTGCCACCCAGGCGCTCCTATATTCCTCATTTTCGGATTCCTTTCGCTATATATATATGAGTTTGGCTTTCTTTACAATTTTGGGATTTAGTGACTTCCAACACACAGACCAAAAGACAATCGGGACCAAGTGGATCACCCAGTTTTGTCCACCCTGTGAGATCCCAATCTCTCTCTCCCCCATCCATTCTTCTCTGGGAAAAGTGACTAGAGGGAGGGATTCACAGCAAAAGAAAGAGCCAGGGGTAACACTCTCTGCCACTGATCTAATGCATACGGTTTTAAGTAAGATGTCAGAGCTGGAACTCACGATGACAGTTACAAAGTTGCTAGCTGGGCTTGAAAAAAGGATAAATGACACGAGAGACTCTCATAGTGCAGAAATGAAATCGAATCAGGCCCACATTCAAAAGGCTCTAACTGAGATGCAGTCTACATTGGATGTGGATGCTCTAACGCCTAGGGTCAATGAGGCAGAAGACAGAGTCAGTGACACCAAAGACAAGCTGATGGAAAGGAAGGAAGCTGAGGAAAAGAGAGAAAGCCAACGAATGGACCATGGGTGGAGGAATCGAAAAATCAGTGATGCCACAAAAGGAAACAATATTGGAATTACTTCTGGCCCTGAGGGAGAAGACACAGAGGGACAGAAGATCTATCTGTGTGGATCGTAGCTGAGAACTTCCCTAATCTGGGAGGGAAACAGGCATTCAAGTCCAAGACGTAGAGAGGACTCTTCCCCAAGGCCATAAGAATAGAGGAACACCCTAACATATACTAGTGACGTTTGCAATTTCAGACAGAAAGAGAAAATCCTGAAAGCAGCTCGAGACAAGAGGGTCTTCACCGACAGGGGTAAGCACATTAGACTAGCCACATACCTATCCACAGAGACCTGGCACACCAGAAAGGGCTGGCGTGATCGAGTCAGGGTACTAAATGAGAAAAACATGCAGCCAAGAATACTTTATCCAGCAAGGAGTCATTCCGAATAGGAGCAGAGATAAAGAGCTTCCAGGACAGAAAGAAACTCAAAGGATTTGGCCGCTAAACCACCCTGCAAGAAATAGGAAGGGGGATCCTGTAAGGGAAGAGAGACTCCAAGAGTAACACAGACCAGAAAGAAACAGAGACCATCTACACAATTAGGGACGTGACAGGTAATGCAATGGACTCATCTCCATCTGCTTTTTAGATTTTTTTCTTTAGCATTGGTCTTAAGCAATTTTATTAGGATGTAGGTTGATAAGGAGGGGTTTTTTCATGATCCTTATGTTTGGGGGTTTTGTTGGCTGGATTCCTGAATTCTTGAATCTATGGGTGTAGAGGGTTCATGCAATTCAGATAATAATCAGACATTACTTCTTCAAACATTTTTTTTTTCTGTACCTCAGCCAATTTCTTATCTACCAGGCCACTTGAAATTGCTACAAAGCTCACACCTACTCCAGTGTTTGTGTGCACGGCGTGGTTTGCACCCTTCCTTTTCTCTGCTTTATTCTGGACAACTGCTATGATCATGCATTCAAGTTCTCTCTCTGTCTCTCTCTCTCTCTTTTTGCTATGTAGTGTCTAACGTGAAAGAAAGCCCATCTACTACATTTTTCATCTTAGACGTGCTACTCTTCAGCTCCAGAAGTTGGGTTTTCCTTGTTTTCATATTTTCTATATCTCTGTTTCACTTCATCCTTTGTGTACATTCTTACGTATATAAAACCTCTTTCTAACAGTTGTTTGAAAGTGCATGTGCAATACTTCCATCCTCTTTTTCATTTCTGGGTAGGTTTCTATTGTTTAATCTTTCTCCTCAGTACGAGGTGAACTTTTCTCCTTCTTTGCATCCTGGTAATCTTTGGTTGGAAGGCAGGTATTGTGAATTTTAATGGTTAGATATTAACTATTGCTTATATTTCTACACATACTCTTGAGGATTGTTCTGATGGTGAGGGTCCTGGAGAACTATTTTATCCTTCCAGACTAGCTTTCCAAAGGTTTGTTAGGGGGTATCACAGTAGTCTTCAATATATTTTGCTATTGTTCTGTTGGTATTCTGAGCTCTCTTTGCAATGTCCCACGAATTACGAGGTTTTCCACTCTGCCTGCTGCTGGTAGCACAGACTTTTCCTGGTTGTGTGTGAAGGCTAGTGACATTTTCCTCTCTGCTTCCCCTGGGCTATTATTTTCCCCACACCACATACGTTCCTCACACAGGTGCCCTATTGAGGAATTCTATGAAAACTCAAAAGTGATCCTAGATGGCTTTCTGAGGTCCTCTTTCTCTGTGCAGCTCTCCTCAGTATTCTGTACTGTAAACCACAGCCATATCGACTTCTCCAAATTTCCATCTTGCTGTCTCCAACTCATGGAAATGGCTGAGCTGCGCCTGTATTCTTCATCCCTGACCCATAGACTAGAAACTAAATCTCTTTAGGCAGTTAAGTGAGGGAAATGCACAGTCCCCCATGTCTGTCTTCCCTCTTGCACTAGTCACTTCCCTGCATTGCCTGGAAATATATCGAAAGTGTTCTTTTGCCAGGGCGCCTGGGTGGCTCAGTTGCTTAAGCTTCTGACTCGTGATCTGGACTCAGGTCACGAATTCAGGGTCTTGGGATCAAGACCAGCATTGGGCATCACACTCAGCACAGAGTCGGCTTGAGATTCTGTCTCCCCTCTCCCTCTATCCTCCCCACCCCCCACACTCTGTCTCTCAAGCCAACACAGAAAATCTTTCAACGAAAATAAAGTCAGTTATGTAAGAGACGGCCTCTGCAACAAGGGGAAGACCCTAGCAGGGTCCGTGGCTTGCCCAGAATCACAGACTGGTAAGAAGGCAGAACCAGGCCTGAACCCAGCTCTCCGAGTGTCCTCAAAGGTGGGGCCATGGCTGAACCTAGCTACTCACTGGGAGCTCGGGAAGAGGTGGTGTTCTGGAACTGGCTGTAGACCTGGAGATGGTATGGGGGTGGGAAGAAGCATCGACATCCCAGGCAGGAGGCATCCCAGCACGTACCTGTCTGAGGAGGAGCCCAGGCCAGGGCAACCCACTGACGGCACCCCTGCCCACATGACACCCAGAGGAAAGGAGGGATGGCTCGTGACACACGACTGGCAGCGTCTAGGAGTAAGGGTGGGCTCAGCCCCTCTGAGCCAAGGCTCCAATAGCTTCTGCAGGGTTTGCCTTGGAAATTAGAAAGCCTAAGACCTGGGAAAGCTATTTCCCATCCACCCCTAGGTGGGACTGGGCCTGCACAATAGGAGTACTGGGGCACACACATGTGCACAGACACACACACAACACTAGGGACTGTGGGTGGGATCGGAGGAGCTACAGACTCAGAGAAGGTGAGAAAGGAAGAAAATGTGGTGGCAGGTATTCCCTACGTGCGACACCACTCCCCCAATTTCTTAGATGGTATCCCACCTATGCCTGTGGACTTCTGCAAGAAGTACACGCTGGAATAATCCCTATCGCACAGGCAAGACACAGACCATCCCTGACAGGCACAACGGCTTCTCCGGGGTCCAAAACAGGGAAGATGGAGAGTTGCATCAGAGCCCAGGGGTGTTTCCAAGCTGGGGCCCTGGCTGCACCCAGACCTTCCCTGGGGCCTGTGGAGAGGGTTGTGTTGGTGTCACTGGGTACACATTTGGCATGGCATGCAGAAAGGGGATGAGCAGTCGGCAGCCCAGAGCACTGTCTGTGCAGGTGCTAGTCCAGGTGTGGACTCAGGGAGGGGATCCCAGGAAGTGAAGTCACTTCCCTGATAACCGACCCCAACGGAACTCGGAACCCCGGTCACCAGGCACCCACATTCTAGTGCGGTCCCGTATCAGGCTCACTTGGCCGGAGACATTCGATAGTGAAAGATGTTCTCTTGCTGCGTGCCCATTTTCCGGGGCTCTGGCTTCCAGAATCCCCGGGGTGAGGGACGTTTCACATGCTGCAGACACTGGCTCAACCCGCGCCCCCGACACCTCAGGGCCTTTGCCAGGAGGTGCCGGAAGGTAATACCGAGCGACCTAGGCCAGGCCAGGCCACCTCTCCGAGCCATCCCTGGGCAGCCCCATTCCCCCAGTTTCAGGGAAAGAGGGGTATGTGGGGGAGGTCCCGCCCTGGGCTGGAGGAGGTTGCAGGGCAGTGGATACCCTGGTGATGCCTTCATGTTCACACCGATGCCACGGGGGGGTGGGGGGGGCAGGGTGGAAAGAGGATTCCCGAGGTGCCTCTCACCAGGGCCAGAGTGAATCCAAGGCCCTCGAGCTGTGTCACTTTTCTCTCCATGGTGGAGCTGCGTGCATCCTGGGGTGTGGTGTGTCTGGAAGGGAGTCCCCTGGGGCTGAGGACCAGCCAAGGCAGCCAGACAGACCTCTGAGGCCTCCCGCCTGGCTGCCGGGCACTGTCTTTACAGAGCTCCACACAGGAGACGGGGCAGGAGCTGAACGATGGGATCCCCTGCCCCACCTCCTTGAAGGACAGGAAGGAGTCCCCTACTGCCAACAAAGTCCAGCGCTGGCTCAGGGTGAGTGGAGGTGCCGGAGGGACCCAGCACCCAGGGCACCGATGCGGCACAAAGGGACCCAGATCCCAGAAACCAGCCTCTGGGCTCCTCGGGGCTCCGTCCTAGACTCCTGCTCCCATGTGAACCCGGATCCCCATCCCCTCCCCAAACCAGCCCTCAGGGCCCTGCCACGGCCTTGGCCCGATGCACAGTCCCTATCCACATATCTGTACGAATATCAGAAAAGCGACCTTAAACCACCTCTCATCCCTTGCTCGAGATCCTGGTGAGTTGGGAGACTTTTCCCCAAAGGGGCATGGGGCTCACGGTACTATGCCTATTGCTCTGCCCTTTGGTTGTAAAGGAGCACATCCCTGGGGCCCCTCCAGGGTCCGGAGCAGGCGCCTCCTTGTGCTGCACAACATTCCAGAAGGCCCATCAGTTACCGCAGCCATTGAGCCCTTCACAGATGCAGGACGTTCATGTGATTCCCTTCTGTTGCCACCTCACAGTGCTGCACGGAACATCCTACGTACCCTAAAATGCTGAGCACCCCCACCCATGAAACAGTCTCTGTGTTCTCAAGCGTGGGATACATCGTCAGAAATCACAGGGACGATGCCCTTAGTGCAGGGAGAGGCTGTCAATACTCAGCTAACGATCTGACCTGAGATACCAACGTCCATTCACACACCCCCCACCTCACATCCTCCTATTGTTGCCATTCTCCCTTTTCCCTAAAAGGATTGCATGAGGTATTTTTTTTGAGACACAGACAGAGATAGAGACAGAGACAGAGACGGGGGTGGGAGACACAGAGGCAGAGACAGGATCCTCAAGCAGACCCCGCCCTAAGTGCGAAGCCTGAGGATGGACTCGATCTCAGGACGCGCGCATCATGACCTCAGCCGAAACCAAGAGGCGGACCCCGAACCCACGGAACCAGCCAGGCACCTTGCTCCTTTTGTCTACTGTGGGCCCTCCTGTCCCACCTCTTTGCCTACGTCACCGAGAGCCTGGGGGTTTGCTCTGGGCTCCAACCCCCAACCCTCCTGGTGACTGCAGTGAAGACCGCATGTCTCCCCTGTCCCACCTCAGGCTAGAAAGGCCTCAACCGGGAAGAGCAATGGGACCTGCGTGGTGTGGCCCCAACGGGCAGAGCTGCTGAAGAAGCGAGTAGAACACCTGCTGCCCGCCTTCCTAGCCAGAGACCTCAGCTACGTCTCCACGTTCCTGGCCACATACAGAGCTTTTGCTACCACCCAGGAGGTGCTGGACCCGCTGTTGACAAGGTGAGCACCCTGCCCCTCCACAGCCCAGTGGGATTTGCCCACCTCGTGCTTGGGAGTCTGGGGAATGCCACCCAACTTCCCGGAGCCTCAGTTGGCTCCTCGGACTGGGGCAGAGTTATTACAGGGACTCAGTGGGGTCCTGTAGGCTAAGGACACCTGGGTGCCTGGCCCTGTGGAAAGGTCCGCTACAGGGGCTGTGGTCGTGCTCGTGGACCATCGTCCCGCTCCCCATGAAGAAGCCTCTGCCTCAGCCCTCACCGTCACCACGGTCTTGAGCTGGGCTCTTTTCCCCTTGGAAAAGGACATCTGACACTCCATCTGGGCTCTGTGTCCTGGGTGAGACCAGAGCAGGCATGCCCGGGGATGAGCAGGGGGCCCCAGGCCCACTCAGCTCTCTGGGATGGGGCTGGTGGGGGCCCTGCCATTCATCGAGCATAAAGGATGGATGCCCTTCTAGGTGCAGACCTGCAGACGCTTCCCTGGGCGCTGACTGTGATCCCACGCACACAGCAGACAGCACCCGGGAGCACCCCAGGGCTCCATTCTAGTCGGCAGTCAGACAGTGACACTAGATATGATGAGAGGGAGGGTTCACAGGACATTTCATGCGATCCCCCCACCACCCCTCCGGCCTCCTCTAGCTACGGATGCGTCCTCTCTTCCTGGGACGAGATCGGCGGAGCCCAGGAGCAGCGGGGCATGTGAGTGAGCTTTGGCTAATGCACAGGGCCCTTCCTTCTTTGAGAGGGCAGCGACGGGACTGTGATCTGGGGGCTGCTGGACCCTCATCCCACACATCTGCAATTCCTGTTGGAGGGTCCAGGTCTCAGGGCTTCTTCTGCAGAAGAGGAAAGGGGTCCTGGAGAGCCCTGGGTGGGGTGTGGGCACTGTGGGAGAGCAGAGGGGGCTGGAGGGCAGCCTCAGCCCCTAACAGTGTCATTCCCCATCACCGCCGCCTCCCAGCCCTGTCTCTACCCCAATCCTGGGACCCAGAACAAAGGGCATGGCTTCCACACATCTGGTGGAACGTCGACACTGGGTGCTCAGCAGGTACTCAGAGGAGACCCAGGGAGGGCTCGGGGACTGGACGTCCCCCACCCAGTGGGAGATTGGTGTCCACGGAAGGACACCCTCTCCTGGCACCTACTGAACGAGGCAGCACGTAGGCACAGGAGGGGAAGTGGGAGGTATCGGGAGGGTCCTGGGAAGGCCAGGGATGGGACAGAGTCCCTTTGCTCCCTCCTTGGTTGGATAGACACAGAGCACTAGTGTGCACTGAGGGCAATGACCACGCCAGACACGCCACCCCTCCCTGCCCACGTGCAGTGGAAGTCACGCGGCAAGTGGGCCGGGAGACTGAGCAGGGCGTCCAGTTTCCACGACGAGGACAGAAATGGTCACACCAGGGGTCAAGGGCTCCCACTCACAGAGGCTTTGGGCCAGCCCCTCCTCAGTGACCAGGTCTGCCTCAGGCAGGACTGCCACATCACAGGTGGACATGGAGTAGGAATGGGCTCTGACAGCCAGGAGCCGGGGACCCAGGGGCCCAGGTTCCCACAGGGGTTCCCTGGGGCATCCGTGTGGGAGGTGCCCCGTCCTCTGACACCTCTGCCCACCTGTCTGTCCCCAGGGCCATCTCCTCCATCCTGGGCACCTGGCTGGGCCACTACCCTGAAGATTTCTTCCAGCCCCCAGAATTTCCCTGCCTAAAGACACTACTGGCGTACGCAAGGCTCAATGTGCCAGGCTCAGACCTGGAGCAACGTGCCTGGCTCCTCCTCTCTCGGCTGCGACATCTCGAGCCCGCTGGGCCAGAGGCTGGGGGTGAGGAGGACTGGGGGTGACTGATGGAGGCCTGTGGAGGGGAGAGAATGGGCCACACAGAGCAAGCCTCCGCAGACTGCAGTGTGGCTGGGAGCAAGGAGTGGTCTCAGATCACTGTCCCCATGGGCTACAATATGGGGAGACCACCCAGGGACGGGTTCTTAGACTCAGACAATATTGAGTGGTGGGCAAAGTTGCCTTCATTTGGAAGGGACATGGAAAGACAATCATCATGACCACACTTTCTCTTCTTGGAGCCACAGCAGCGGCCCCAGAGCGAGATCCGGAACCGTGCCGAAAGCTAGTCCCAGCTCCCACTGTGCTGCCTGCTGCAGCTTCAGAGCCTGAGCTGGAAAACCCCATCACTGCTGCTGGAGCTCAGCAACTCAAAAGAGCAGGGACGTCACCTGCCGTGTCGGGCCCAGTGCAGCTGGTGGTCAGAGCTCTGATCCACCGTGAGGATGTGCAAGAGTCACCTGCGCCTTTGGAAAGCCAGGAGCCAGAGCAGGCCCCAGCACTAGCTAGAGAGGTCCCTGAAGGGCCCCTGATGCCACCTGCCCTGTCGGAGTCGGCGCAGGACAGACTCACAGCTCTAAGTCCCTGTCAGAAGCTCCAAGAGCCACCTGTGCCCTTGGCAGCCCCAGAGCCAAAGCAGGCTCCAGTCCTAGCTATGGAGGTCCCTGAAGAGCCCCTTAGGCCACATGCCATGTCAGAGCCAGCGGAGGATATACTCACAGCTCTGACTCTCTGTCAGGAGCTAGAAGAGTCACCTGCAGCTTTGGAAAGCCAGGAGCCCGAGCAGGCTCCAGCAACCACCTCTCTCAGTGGAGCAACCGGCCTCGGCCCCGGAGCAGCAGTTCCTGCTCGCTGAATCCCCAAAGGATGGCTTCCCCTCCCCTGTCCTTCCAGTGTTTCTAATTTTTGCGTTGTTCATGCACCTATTTCATTGCTTAATATATTCTGGTCTATAAATAAAGGACAAATTGAGTTTTCATGGAATTTTACTCTGATCCTTTTACATTGTACTTCCAGGTGTCATTAGGTACAGAGTGTTTCACAGCCTTGTCCTTCTACAGTATTTCCCTCCCAGAGACTCCCGTGCCACTCGTCAGATACTGTTCATTCCCTCAGCCCAGTCCCTGCAGCCACGGCTCCCCTCTCCGCCTCTGTGAGTTGCTTCTTCTGGGTTTTCATGTGTGTGGGATCAGACGGTGTGCCCTTTTTGTATCTAGCTACGTAACCTATGAGTGATTCATATTTTTTTTTCAGGTTTTTTTCTCTTAAAAAACAAACAAAACCAAAAACAGAAACAAACAAACAAACAAACAAAAAAACCCCATTTTACTACAAAGGAATATTCCTGATACAATACTGCGCATGTGAAGCCCCAAAATGAAATGTTTTCATGATCTGGGATAGGCTTCCCTTTTGTAAGTGTGACCCAAGAGCCAGAAATATCTGGGTTCATGAGACACCTTCAAAATCTTTCATTTTCCTGGATAGGCCAGGTTTCAATGATTCTAATGTGCATATTAGAAAAATATTAAGACTGCATATTAAATCTTCCTCTTTATTACAAACATATCAGGTAATTAAAAAGTTCTCTAAGGTTTTAGCCAGATTACGTTTTGTTAGTAAAATAGTGATGTAAATATGAAGAAAGGAAGACACATTCCTTCTACCTTCTATCACGATAGCCCATAACACATGGCGGCCCTCTTCCAGTCCTTTCCCTTGGAGTGTATGGGTGAGTGTGTGGGGGGAGGGGGTTTGCCTGTGTGTGGGATAGGGTGGGGCAGGGAGGGTTCCACAGCTGGGCTCTTGTGCGGCCTGAGGTCCCCACAGGGGACAGGCACTGCTCCTCCTGTCCCCTTCTGCATTCTCAGGGGCTACACATCATTTACTCAGCAGCACCACCTGCCGAACAATTGAGACATCTCCAATTCTTGGAGTCTCATCCTTAAAGTGAAGAGTACAATGTGCCCTAAATCTCTTTTGCTTTAGGACTGTTTCCTAAAAGCACAATTTCTGGAACACACTTTAGTCCCATTGTGGGAGTATTGGCTTCAGGGTCCTCTACCTATACTCTCTTTCTTTCCGTGGAGCCTTGCTCGGGAAAGGAGGGTCCCCGGAGACTAGAGATGAACCCTGAAATCATGAGGAAGACAAGCCCACAGTGAGGCCATCAGGCTACCTGGGCGGGACCCGTGGAGCAGGGAAGAGCCTCTCCATACCGCCCTCACGGATCCTCCCTCCACAAGCATCCCTGCCCCACCACACACACACACACACACACACACACACACACACACACACACACCCGTCCTGGAACACCCCTCATCCAGACCCCATCCCGGGACACACCCCAGCCACTCCAGCCCCTCCTGCTCTAGAACTCAGCTTCTAAGTAGAGCAACCGGGTCCTGCTTCCAGGCCAGCAGAGGGGCGTCGGCCAGGCCACACTTGTCTGCTTGCTCCGGGTCCATCCTTTTTGGGCCTTGTCCTCCCAGGAAGGAACCAAGCTCTCATGGCAGCTCAGGTCAGTGAGTCACAGACATGATCTGAATGTGTTCATCCATATGTCCACTAGGTGGCAACAGCAAGAACTGCTTGAACCTCTGTGAACAGGGGGGACCTTTACTGAGGAGGGAAGAGAAGGCTAGCTGAGGACAAAGCCGGAATTGACACCCCACACACACCCCCACCATGGGGTGTCCGTGACATTCCTCAGGCACTCCTGGCTGCCCTAAAGGGCAAAGAAATAGTTAACCTATAGACACCACAATCCTGCAAGACTTAAGTCTCCCTCAGTTTCCCAATGTCTTAGCAGTTTACAAGAACCAAGCATTTCTATCAATAACTTAGCTTCCTGAAGGGAAAGTAGATACAATGAAATGTCCTTATACTCTGCAGCCTCCAGGAAGTTCCCAACCGTCTTAATGTTCATGCCTTGCTAGAGGGCAAAACCACCTTCCCGAGACAATGGCAAGGCCTCTGTACCTTGTGAGTCTTCTTTCACATATGCAAGTATTATCTCAACCTCCCTTTTTCTTTACCTTCTCCCAACCCCATAGTCTACCATCAGCCACCCCTCACAAGCCAGGGCAGCATCTCTTTCTGCCATGGGTCCTGTCATAAACCACCAATTTTGCACCAAAGACGTCTCAAGAATTCTTTCCTGGTCGTCGGCTCCAGATTCCACCCCCACTGAACCTCACCTGTATTCCACAACCTCCTCATTTCCAAAGCACACTGGGTGCTCATGGAAGCTGCAGGATGGACAGAGCCTCAACCGGCAGCTTTGGCACTGGGCATAGCCCCTCCACACCCCTCAGGCTCCTCCAGCAGTGACCCCCTGCCCCTGCCAGCCCCAATTCTTGATAACCCTGCAGTTCAGTTGTTGTGAGAGCGGTGCCTACGCTTCCTGCTCCAGACACAAGTGAGGAGAAGGGAGAGATCCCTCTCCTTGCACAAAGTCGGTTGACGGGGAGTCCACTTGATCGGAAGCTCTCCACCTGGGAGCCCTGCAAAGGACAGAAACGCTGTGACCCTCCGCCTTCCCCAAGGAGCTTTGGTGTGGGGAGCACCGCAGAAGTCTACAGAACTTGGTGCACAACAGCATCACACCTCTGCGCCTACAGATGAGGGCGGCCGTTTTTATTCTCACCCTTTCAAGAGGCAGGGAAAGCCCTCTGGGAACACAAGGCACACAGAGCAACCAGCTGACCCTGAGCCCCACCGGGCCCCCTGGCAAGGGGCAGTGCATCCCCGTCCAGGCAAAAACACCTGAGAATCAGCGCACTAGGCCCCCGCCCCCCGAAAACGAGGTGAAAGAACAAGTGAACAGCAAGTTTACAGACCAAAGAGGATGGCCAAACTCCAGCGCTAGGGGAAAATAGCACCTAGAGCTTGAGGCTTTTTCTCATGATTCATTTCTCTCTCCATTCAAAATTTTCCATTTATTTTTTTCCCTCTTTTTTTCCCTTTCCAACTACTTTTTTTTTAATTTTAGCAACTCTTCATTTTTCAATCTTTTCTGAACTGTCATTTTTTACATGGACATTTTATACATATATTCTTCATTTTTGTTTTCTTGTTTTTTTTTAAAGAGAGTCTTTTTTTTTATATATACATTTTATTTATTAATTCGACAGAGATAGAGACAGCCAGCGAGAGAGGGAACACAAGCAGGGGGAGTGGGAGAGGAAGAAGCAGGCTCATAGCAGAAGAGCCTGATGTGGGGCTCGATCCCAGATTGCCGGGATCACGCCCTGAGCCGAAGGCAGACGCTTAACCGCTGTGCCACCCAGGCGCTCCTATATTCCTCATTTTCGGATTCCTTTCGCTATATATATATGAGTTTGGCTTTCTTTACAATTTTGGGATTTAGTGACTTCCAACACACAGACCAAAAGACAATCGGGACCAAGTGGATCACCCAGTTTTGTCCACCCTGTGAGATCCCAATCTCTCTCTCCCCCATCCATTCTTCTCTGGGAAAAGTGACTAGAGGGAGGGATTCACAGCAAAAGAAAGAGCCAGGGGTAACACTCTCTGCCACTGATCTAATGCATACGGTTTTAAGTAAGATGTCAGAGCTGGAACTCACGATGACAGTTACAAAGTTGCTAGCTGGGCTTGAAAAAAGGATAAATGACACGAGAGACTCTCATAGTGCAGAAATGAAATCGAATCAGGCCCACATTCAAAAGGCTCTAACTGAGATGCAGTCTACATTGGATGTGGATGCTCTAACGCCTAGGGTCAATGAGGCAGAAGACAGAGTCAGTGACACCAAAGACAAGCTGATGGAAAGGAAGGAAGCTGAGGAAAAGAGAGAAAGCCAACGAATGGACCATGGGTGGAGGAATCGAAAAATCAGTGATGCCACAAAAGGAAACAATATTGGAATTACTTCTGGCCCTGAGGGAGAAGACACAGAGGGACAGAAGATCTATCTGTGTGGATCGTAGCTGAGAACTTCCCTAATCTGGGAGGGAAACAGGCATTCAAGTCCAAGACGTAGAGAGGACTCTTCCCCAAGGCCATAAGAATAGAGGAACACCCTAACATATACTAGTGACGTTTGCAATTTCAGACAGAAAGAGAAAATCCTGAAAGCAGCTCGAGACAAGAGGGTCTTCACCGACAGGGGTAAGCACATTAGACTAGCCACATACCTATCCACAGAGACCTGGCACACCAGAAAGGGCTGGCGTGATCGAGTCAGGGTACTAAATGAGAAAAACATGCAGCCAAGAATACTTTATCCAGCAAGGAGTCATTCCGAATAGGAGCAGAGATAAAGAGCTTCCAGGACAGAAAGAAACTCAAAGGATTTGGCCGCTAAACCACCCTGCAAGAAATAGGAAGGGGGATCCTGTAAGGGAAGAGAGACTCCAAGAGTAACACAGACCAGAAAGAAACAGAGACCATCTACACAATTAGGGACGTGACAGGTAATGCAATGGACTCATCTCCATCTGCTTTTTAGATTTTTTTCTTTAGCATTGGTCTTAAGCAATTTTATTAGGATGTAGGTTGATAAGGAGGGGTTTTTTCATGATCCTTATGTTTGGGGGTTTTGTTGGCTGGATTCCTGAATTCTTGAATCTATGGGTGTAGAGGGTTCATGCAATTCAGATAATAATCAGACATTACTTCTTCAAACATTTTTTTTTTCTGTACCTCAGCCAATTTCTTATCTACCAGGCCACTTGAAATTGCTACAAAGCTCACACCTACTCCAGTGTTTGTGTGCACGGCGTGGTTTGCACCCTTCCTTTTCTCTGCTTTATTCTGGACAACTGCTATGATCATGCATTCAAGTTCTCTCTCTGTCTCTCTCTCTCTCTTTTTGCTATGTAGTGTCTAACGTGAAAGAAAGCCCATCTACTACATTTTTCATCTTAGACGTGCTACTCTTCAGCTCCAGAAGTTGGGTTTTCCTTGTTTTCATATTTTCTATATCTCTGTTTCACTTCATCCTTTGTGTACATTCTTACGTATATAAAACCTCTTTCTAACAGTTGTTTGAAAGTGCATGTGCAATACTTCCATCCTCTTTTTCATTTCTGGGTAGGTTTCTATTGTTTAATCTTTCTCCTCAGTACGAGGTGAACTTTTCTCCTTCTTTGCATCCTGGTAATCTTTGGTTGGAAGGCAGGTATTGTGAATTTTAATGGTTAGATATTAACTATTGCTTATATTTCTACACATACTCTTGAGGATTGTTCTGATGGTGAGGGTCCTGGAGAACTATTTTATCCTTCCAGACTAGCTTTCCAAAGGTTTGTTAGGGGGTATCACAGTAGTCTTCAATATATTTTGCTATTGTTCTGTTGGTATTCTGAGCTCTCTTTGCAATGTCCCACGAATTACGAGGTTTTCCACTCTGCCTGCTGCTGGTAGCACAGACTTTTCCTGGTTGTGTGTGAAGGCTAGTGACATTTTCCTCTCTGCTTCCCCTGGGCTATTATTTTCCCCACACCACATACGTTCCTCACACAGGTGCCCTATTGAGGAATTCTATGAAAACTCAAAAGTGATCCTAGATGGCTTTCTGAGGTCCTCTTTCTCTGTGCAGCTCTCCTCAGTATTCTGTACTGTAAACCACAGCCATATCGACTTCTCCAAATTTCCATCTTGCTGTCTCCAACTCATGGAAATGGCTGAGCTGCGCCTGTATTCTTCATCCCTGACCCATAGACTAGAAACTAAATCTCTTTAGGCAGTTAAGTGAGGGAAATGCACAGTCCCCCATGTCTGTCTTCCCTCTTGCACTAGTCACTTCCCTGCATTGCCTGGAAATATATCGAAAGTGTTCTTTTGCCAGGGCGCCTGGGTGGCTCAGTTGCTTAAGCTTCTGACTCGTGATCTGGACTCAGGTCACGAATTCAGGGTCTTGGGATCAAGACCAGCATTGGGCATCACACTCAGCACAGAGTCGGCTTGAGATTCTGTCTCCCCTCTCCCTCTATCCTCCCCACCCCCCACACTCTGTCTCTCAAGCCAACACAGAAAATCTTTCAACGAAAATAAAGTCAGTTATGTAAGAGACGGCCTCTGCAACAAGGGGAAGACCCTAGCAGGGTCCGTGGCTTGCCCAGAATCACAGACTGGTAAGAAGGCAGAACCAGGCCTGAACCCAGCTCTCCGAGTGTCCTCAAAGGTGGGGCCATGGCTGAACCTAGCTACTCACTGGGAGCTCGGGAAGAGGTGGTGTTCTGGAACTGGCTGTAGACCTGGAGATGGTATGGGGGTGGGAAGAAGCATCGACATCCCAGGCAGGAGGCATCCCAGCACGTACCTGTCTGAGGAGGAGCCCAGGCCAGGGCAACCCACTGACGGCACCCCTGCCCACATGACACCCAGAGGAAAGGAGGGATGGCTCGTGACACACGACTGGCAGCGTCTAGGAGTAAGGGTGGGCTCAGCCCCTCTGAGCCAAGGCTCCAATAGCTTCTGCAGGGTTTGCCTTGGAAATTAGAAAGCCTAAGACCTGGGAAAGCTATTTCCCATCCACCCCTAGGTGGGACTGGGCCTGCACAATAGGAGTACTGGGGCACACACATGTGCACAGACACACACACAACACTAGGGACTGTGGGTGGGATCGGAGGAGCTACAGACTCAGAGAAGGTGAGAAAGGAAGAAAATGTGGTGGCAGGTATTCCCTACGTGCGACACCACTCCCCCAATTTCTTAGATGGTATCCCACCTATGCCTGTGGACTTCTGCAAGAAGTACACGCTGGAATAATCCCTATCGCACAGGCAAGACACAGACCATCCCTGACAGGCACAACGGCTTCTCCGGGGTCCAAAACAGGGAAGATGGAGAGTTGCATCAGAGCCCAGGGGTGTTTCCAAGCTGGGGCCCTGGCTGCACCCAGACCTTCCCTGGGGCCTGTGGAGAGGGTTGTGTTGGTGTCACTGGGTACACATTTGGCATGGCATGCAGAAAGGGGATGAGCAGTCGGCAGCCCAGAGCACTGTCTGTGCAGGTGCTAGTCCAGGTGTGGACTCAGGGAGGGGATCCCAGGAAGTGAAGTCACTTCCCTGATAACCGACCCCAACGGAACTCGGAACCCCGGTCACCAGGCACCCACATTCTAGTGCGGTCCCGTATCAGGCTCACTTGGCCGGAGACATTCGATAGTGAAAGATGTTCTCTTGCTGCGTGCCCATTTTCCGGGGCTCTGGCTTCCAGAATCCCCGGGGTGAGGGACGTTTCACATGCTGCAGACACTGGCTCAACCCGCGCCCCCGACACCTCAGGGCCTTTGCCAGGAGGTGCCGGAAGGTAATACCGAGCGACCTAGGCCAGGCCAGGCCACCTCTCCGAGCCATCCCTGGGCAGCCCCATTCCCCCAGTTTCAGGGAAAGAGGGGTATGTGGGGGAGGTCCCGCCCTGGGCTGGAGGAGGTTGCAGGGCAGTGGATACCCTGGTGATGCCTTCATGTTCACACCGATGCCACGGGGGGGTGGGGGGGGCAGGGTGGAAAGAGGATTCCCGAGGTGCCTCTCACCAGGGCCAGAGTGAATCCAAGGCCCTCGAGCTGTGTCACTTTTCTCTCCATGGTGGAGCTGCGTGCATCCTGGGGTGTGGTGTGTCTGGAAGGGAGTCCCCTGGGGCTGAGGACCAGCCAAGGCAGCCAGACAGACCTCTGAGGCCTCCCGCCTGGCTGCCGGGCACTGTCTTTACAGAGCTCCACACAGGAGACGGGGCAGGAGCTGAACGATGGGATCCCCTGCCCCACCTCCTTGAAGGACAGGAAGGAGTCCCCTACTGCCAACAAAGTCCAGCGCTGGCTCAGGGTGAGTGGAGGTGCCGGAGGGACCCAGCACCCAGGGCACCGATGCGGCACAAAGGGACCCAGATCCCAGAAACCAGCCTCTGGGCTCCTCGGGGCTCCGTCCTAGACTCCTGCTCCCATGTGAACCCGGATCCCCATCCCCTCCCCAAACCAGCCCTCAGGGCCCTGCCACGGCCTTGGCCCGATGCACAGTCCCTATCCACATATCTGTACGAATATCAGAAAAGCGACCTTAAACCACCTCTCATCCCTTGCTCGAGATCCTGGTGAGTTGGGAGACTTTTCCCCAAAGGGGCATGGGGCTCACGGTACTATGCCTATTGCTCTGCCCTTTG
Organism: Ursus americanus; assembly: GCF_024610735.1. Taxonomy (NCBI): domain Eukaryota; kingdom Metazoa; phylum Chordata; class Mammalia; order Carnivora; family Ursidae; genus Ursus; species Ursus americanus. Next base: position 25,537 of record NW_028273714.1, on the reverse strand, counting down.
GTTGTAAAGGAGCACATCCCTGGGGCCCCTCCAGGGTCCGGAGCAGGCGCCTCCTTGTGCTGCACAACATTCCAGAAGGCCCATCAGTTACCGCAGCCATTGAGCCCTTCACAGATGCAGGACGTTCATGTGATTCCCTTCTGTTGCCACCTCACAGTGCTGCACGGAACATCCTACGTACCCTAAAATGCTGAGCACCCCCACCCATGAAACAGTCTCTGTGTTCTCAAGCGTGGGATACATCGTCAGAAATCACAGGGACGATGCCCTTAGTGCAGGGAGAGGCTGTCAATACTCAGCTAACGATCTGACCTGAGATACCAACGTCCATTCACACACCCCCCACCTCACATCCTCCTATTGTTGCCATTCTCCCTTTTCCCTAAAAGGATTGCATGAGGTATTTTTTTTGAGACACAGACAGAGATAGAGACAGAGACAGAGACGGGGGTGGGAGACACAGAGGCAGAGACAGGATCCTCAAGCAGACCCCGCCCTAAGTGCGAAGCCTGAGGATGGACTCGATCTCAGGACGCGCGCATCATGACCTCAGCCGAAACCAAGAGGCGGACCCCGAACCCACGGAACCAGCCAGGCACCTTGCTCCTTTTGTCTACTGTGGGCCCTCCTGTCCCACCTCTTTGCCTACGTCACCGAGAGCCTGGGGGTTTGCTCTGGGCTCCAACCCCCAACCCTCCTGGTGACTGCAGTGAAGACCGCATGTCTCCCCTGTCCCACCTCAGGCTAGAAAGGCCTCAACCGGGAAGAGCAATGGGACCTGCGTGGTGTGGCCCCAACGGGCAGAGCTGCTGAAGAAGCGAGTAGAACACCTGCTGCCCGCCTTCCTAGCCAGAGACCTCAGCTACGTCTCCACGTTCCTGGCCACATACAGAGCTTTTGCTACCACCCAGGAGGTGCTGGACCCGCTGTTGACAAGGTGAGCACCCTGCCCCTCCACAGCCCAGTGGGATTTGCCCACCTCGTGCTTGGGAGTCTGGGGAATGCCACCCAACTTCCCGGAGCCTCAGTTGGCTCCTCGGACTGGGGCAGAGTTATTACAGGGACTCAGTGGGGTCCTGTAGGCTAAGGACACCTGGGTGCCTGGCCCTGTGGAAAGGTCCGCTACAGGGGCTGTGGTCGTGCTCGTGGACCATCGTCCCGCTCCCCATGAAGAAGCCTCTGCCTCAGCCCTCACCGTCACCACGGTCTTGAGCTGGGCTCTTTTCCCCTTGGAAAAGGACATCTGACACTCCATCTGGGCTCTGTGTCCTGGGTGAGACCAGAGCAGGCATGCCCGGGGATGAGCAGGGGGCCCCAGGCCCACTCAGCTCTCTGGGATGGGGCTGGTGGGGGCCCTGCCATTCATCGAGCATAAAGGATGGATGCCCTTCTAGGTGCAGACCTGCAGACGCTTCCCTGGGCGCTGACTGTGATCCCACGCACACAGCAGACAGCACCCGGGAGCACCCCAGGGCTCCATTCTAGTCGGCAGTCAGACAGTGACACTAGATATGATGAGAGGGAGGGTTCACAGGACATTTCATGCGATCCCCCCACCACCCCTCCGGCCTCCTCTAGCTACGGATGCGTCCTCTCTTCCTGGGACGAGATCGGCGGAGCCCAGGAGCAGCGGGGCATGTGAGTGAGCTTTGGCTAATGCACAGGGCCCTTCCTTCTTTGAGAGGGCAGCGACGGGACTGTGATCTGGGGGCTGCTGGACCCTCATCCCACACATCTGCAATTCCTGTTGGAGGGTCCAGGTCTCAGGGCTTCTTCTGCAGAAGAGGAAAGGGGTCCTGGAGAGCCCTGGGTGGGGTGTGGGCACTGTGGGAGAGCAGAGGGGGCTGGAGGGCAGCCTCAGCCCCTAACAGTGTCATTCCCCATCACCGCCGCCTCCCAGCCCTGTCTCTACCCCAATCCTGGGACCCAGAACAAAGGGCATGGCTTCCACACATCTGGTGGAACGTCGACACTGGGTGCTCAGCAGGTACTCAGAGGAGACCCAGGGAGGGCTCGGGGACTGGACGTCCCCCACCCAGTGGGAGATTGGTGTCCACGGAAGGACACCCTCTCCTGGCACCTACTGAACGAGGCAGCACGTAGGCACAGGAGGGGAAGTGGGAGGTATCGGGAGGGTCCTGGGAAGGCCAGGGATGGGACAGAGTCCCTTTGCTCCCTCCTTGGTTGGATAGACACAGAGCACTAGTGTGCACTGAGGGCAATGACCACGCCAGACACGCCACCCCTCCCTGCCCACGTGCAGTGGAAGTCACGCGGCAAGTGGGCCGGGAGACTGAGCAGGGCGTCCAGTTTCCACGACGAGGACAGAAATGGTCACACCAGGGGTCAAGGGCTCCCACTCACAGAGGCTTTGGGCCAGCCCCTCCTCAGTGACCAGGTCTGCCTCAGGCAGGACTGCCACATCACAGGTGGACATGGAGTAGGAATGGGCTCTGACAGCCAGGAGCCGGGGACCCAGGGGCCCAGGTTCCCACAGGGGTTCCCTGGGGCATCCGTGTGGGAGGTGCCCCGTCCTCTGACACCTCTGCCCACCTGTCTGTCCCCAGGGCCATCTCCTCCATCCTGGGCACCTGGCTGGGCCACTACCCTGAAGATTTCTTCCAGCCCCCAGAATTTCCCTGCCTAAAGACACTACTGGCGTACGCAAGGCTCAATGTGCCAGGCTCAGACCTGGAGCAACGTGCCTGGCTCCTCCTCTCTCGGCTGCGACATCTCGAGCCCGCTGGGCCAGAGGCTGGGGGTGAGGAGGACTGGGGGTGACTGATGGAGGCCTGTGGAGGGGAGAGAATGGGCCACACAGAGCAAGCCTCCGCAGACTGCAGTGTGGCTGGGAGCAAGGAGTGGTCTCAGATCACTGTCCCCATGGGCTACAATATGGGGAGACCACCCAGGGACGGGTTCTTAGACTCAGACAATATTGAGTGGTGGGCAAAGTTGCCTTCATTTGGAAGGGACATGGAAAGACAATCATCATGACCACACTTTCTCTTCTTGGAGCCACAGCAGCGGCCCCAGAGCGAGATCCGGAACCGTGCCGAAAGCTAGTCCCAGCTCCCACTGTGCTGCCTGCTGCAGCTTCAGAGCCTGAGCTGGAAAATCCCATCACTGCTGCTGGAGCTCAGCAACTCAAAAGAGCAGGGACGTCACCTGCCGTGTCGGGCCCAGTGCAGCTGGTGGTCAGAGCTCTGATCCACCGTGAGGATGTGCAAGAGTCACCTGCGCCTTTGGAAAGCCAGGAGCCAGAGCAGGCCCCAGCACTAGCTAGAGAGGTCCCTGAAGGGCCCCTGATGCCACCTGCCCTGTCGGAGTCGGCGCAGGACAGACTCACAGCTCTAAGTCCCTGTCAGAAGCTCCAAGAGCCACCTGTGCCCTTGGCAGCCCCAGAGCCAAAGCAGGCTCCAGTCCTAGCTATGGAGGTCCCTGAAGAGCCCCTTAGGCCACATGCCATGTCAGAGCCAGCGGAGGATATACTCACAGCTCTGACTCTCTGTCAGGAGCTAGAAGAGTCACCTGCAGCTTTGGAAAGCCAGGAGCCCGAGCAGGCTCCAGCAACCACCTCTCTCAGTGGAGCAACCGGCCTCGGCCCCGGAGCAGCAGTTCCTGCTCGCTGAATCCCCAAAGGATGGCTTCCCCTCCCCTGTCCTTCCAGTGTTTCTAATTTTTGCGTTGTTCATGCACCTATTTCATTGCTTAATATATTCTGGTCTATAAATAAAGGACAAATTGAGTTTTCATGGAATTTTACTCTGATCCTTTTACATTGTACTTCCAGGTGTCATTAGGTACAGAGTGTTTCACAGCCTTGTCCTTCTACAGTATTTCCCTCCCAGAGACTCCCGTGCCACTCGTCAGATACTGTTCATTCCCTCAGCCCAGTCCCTGCAGCCACGGCTCCCCTCTCCGCCTCTGTGAGTTGCTTCTTCTGGGTTTTCATGTGTGTGGGATCAGACAGTGTGCCCTTTTTGTATCTAGCTACGTAACCTATGAGTGATTCATATTTTTTTTTCAGGTTTTTTTCTCTTAAAAAACAAACAAAACCATAAACAGAAACAAACAAACAAACAAAAAAACCCCATTTTACTACAAAGGAATATTCCTGATACAATACTGCGCATGTGAAGCCCCAAAATGAAATGTTTTCATGATCTGGGATAGGCTTCCCTTTTGTAAGTGTGACCCAAGAGCCAGAAATATCTGGGTTCATGAGACACCTTCAAAATCTTTCATTTTCCTGGATAGGCCAGGTTTCAATGATTCTAATGTGCATATTAGAAAAATATTAAGACTGCATATTAAATCTTCCTCTTTATTACAAACATATCAGGTAATTAAAAAGTTCTCTAAGGTTTTAGCCAGATTACGTTTTGTTAGTAAAATAGTGATGTAAATATGAAGAAAGGAAGACACATTCCTTCTACCTTCTATCACGATAGCCCATAACACATGGCGGCCCTCTTCCAGTCCTTTCCCTTGGAGTGTATGGGTGAGTGTGTGGGGGGAGGGGGTTTGCCTGTGTGTGGGATAGGGTGGGGCAGGGAGGGTTCCACAGCTGGGCTCTTGTGCGGCCTGAGGTCCCCACAGGGGACAGGCACTGCTCCTCCTGTCCCCTTCTGCATTCTCAGGGGCTACACATCATTTACTCAGCAGCACCACCTGCCGAACAATTGAGACATCTCCAATTCTTGGAGTCTCATCCTTAAAGTGAAGAGTACAATGTGCCCTAAATCTCTTTTGCTTTAGGACTGTTTCCTAAAAGCACAATTTCTGGAACACACTTTAGTCCCATTGTGGGAGTATTGGCTTCAGGGTCCTCTACCTATACTCTCTTTCTTTCCGTGGAGCCTTGCTCGGGAAAGGAGGGTCCCCGGAGACTAGAGATGAACCCTGAAATCATGAGGAAGACAAGCCCACAGTGAGGCCATCAGGCTACCTGGGCGGGACCCGTGGAGCAGGGAAGAGCCTCTCCATACCGCCCTCACGGATCCTCCCTCCACAAGCATCCCTGCCCCACCACACACACACACACACACACACACACACACACACACACACACACACCCGTCCTGGAACACCCCTCATCCAGACCCCATCCCGGGACACACCCCAGCCACTCCAGCCCCTCCTGCTCTAGAACTCAGCTTCTAAGTAGAGCAACCGGGTCCTGCTTCCAGGCCAGCAGAGGGGCGTCGGCCAGGCCACACTTGTCTGCTTGCTCCGGGTCCATCCTTTTTGGGCCTTGTCCTCCCAGGAAGGAACCAAGCTCTCATGGCAGCTCAGGTCAGTGAGTCACAGACATGACCTGAATGTGTTCATCCATATGTCCACTAGGTGGCAACAGCAAGAACTGCTTGAACCTCTGTGAACAGGGGGGACCTTTACTGAGGAGGGAAGAGAAGGCTAGCTGAGGACAAAGCCGGAATTGACACCCCACACACACCCCCACCATGGGGTGTCCGTGACATTCCTCAGGCACTCCTGGCTGCCCTAAAGGGCAAAGAAATAGTTAACCTATAGACACCACAATCCTGCAAGACTTAAGTCTCCCTCAGTTTCCCAATGTCTTAGCAGTTTACAAGAACCAAGCATTTCTATCAATAACTTAGCTTCCTGAAGGGAAAGTAGATACAATGAAATGTCCTTATACTCTGCAGCCTCCAGGAAGTTCCCAACCGTCTTAATGTTCATGCCTTGCTAGAGGGCAAAACCACCTTCCCGAGACAATGGCAAGGCCTCTGTACCTTGTGAGTCTTCTTTCACATATGCAAGTATTATCTCAACCTCCCTTTTTCCTTACCTTCTCCCAACCCCATAGTCTACCATCAGCCACCCCTCACAAGCCAGGGCAGCATCTCTTTCTGCCATGGGTCCTGTCATAAACCACCAATTTTGCACCAAAGACGTCTCAAGAATTCTTTCCTGGTCGTCGGCTCCAGATTCCACCCCCACTGAACCTCACCTGTATTCCACAACCTCCTCATTTCCAAAGCACACTGGGTGCTCATGGAAGCTGCAAGATGGACAGAGCCTCAACCGGCAGCTTTGGCACTGGGCATAGCCCCTCCACACCCCTCAGGCTCCTCCAGCAGTGACCCCCTGCCCCTGCCAGCCCCAATTCTTGATAACCCTGCAGTTCAGTTGTTGTGAGAGCGGTGCCTACGCTTCCTGCTCCAGACACAAGTGAGGAGAAGGGAGAGATCCCTCTCCTTGCACAAAGTCGGTTGACGGGGAGTCCACTTGATCGGAAGCTCTCCACCTGGGAGCCCTGCAAAGGACAGAAACGCTGTGACCCTCCGCCTTCCCCAAGGAGCTTTGGTGTGGGGAGCACCGCAGAAGTCTACAGAACTTGGTGCACAACAGCATCACACCTCTGCGCCTACAGATGAGGGCGGCCGTTTTTATTCTCACCCTTTCAAGAGGCAGGGAAAGCCCTCTGGGAACACAAGGCACACAGAGCAACCAGCTGACCCTGAGCCCCACCGGGCCCCCTGGCAAGGGGCAGTGCATCCCCGTCCAGGCAAAAACACCTGAGAATCAGCGCACTAGGCCCCCGCCCCCCGAAAACGAGGTGAAAGAACAAGTGAACAGCAAGTTTACAGACCAAAGAGGATGGCCAAACTCCAGCGCTAGGGGAAAATAGCACCTAGAGCTTGAGGCTTTTTCTCATGATTCATTTCTCTCTCCATTCAAAATTTTCCATTTATTTTTTTCCCTCTTTTTTTCCCTTTCCAACTACTTTTTTTTTTTTTAATTTTAGCAACTCTTCATTTTTCAATCTTTTCTGAACTGTCATTTTTTACATGGACATTTTATACATATATTCTTCATTTTTGTTTTCTTGTTTTTTTTTAAAGAGAGTCTTTTTTTTTATATATACATTTTATTTATTAATTCGACAGAGATAGAGACAGCCAGCGAGAGAGGGAACACAAGCAGGGGGAGTGGGAGAGGAAGAAGCAGGCTCATAGCAGAAGAGCCTGATGTGGGGCTCGATCCCAGATTGCCGGGATCACGCCCTGAGCCGAAGGCAGACGCTTAACCGCTGTGCCACCCAGGCGCTCCTATATTCCTCATTTTCGGATTCCTTTCGCTATATATATATGAGTTTGGCTTTCTTTACAATTTTGGGATTTAGTGACTTCCAACACACAGACCAAAAGACAATCGGGACCAAGTGGATCACCCAGTTTTGTCCACCCTGTGAGATCCCAATCTCTCTCTCCCCCATCCATTCTTCTCTGGGAAAAGTGACTAGAGGGAGGGATTCACAGCAAAAGAAAGAGCCAGGGGTAACACTCTCTGCCACTGATCTAATGCATACGGTTTTAAGTAAGATGTCAGAGCTGGAACTCACGATGACAGTTACAAAGTTGCTAGCTGGGCTTGAAAAAAGGATAAATGACACGAGAGACTCTCATAGTGCAGAAATGAAATCGAATCAGGCCCACATTCAAAAGGCTCTAACTGAGATGCAGTCTACATTGGATGTGGATGCTCTAACGCCTAGGGTCAATGAGGCAGAAGACAGAGTCAGTGACACCAAAGACAAGCTGATGGAAAGGAAGGAAGCTGAGGAAAAGAGAGAAAGCCAACGAATGGACCATGGGTGGAGGAATCGAAAAATCAGTGATGCCACAAAAGGAAACAATATTGGAATTACTTCTGGCCCTGAGGGAGAAGACACAGAGGGACAGAAGATCTATCTGTGTGGATCGTAGCTGAGAACTTCCCTAATCTGGGAGGGAAACAGGCATTCAAGTCCAAGACGTAGAGAGGACTCTTCCCCAAGGCCATAAGAATAGAGGAACACCCTAACATATACTAGTGACGTTTGCAATTTCAGACAGAAAGAGAAAATCCTGAAAGCAGCTCGAGACAAGAGGGTCTTCACCGACAGGGGTAAGCACATTAGACTAGCCACATACCTATCCACAGAGACCTGGCACACCAGAAAGGGCTGGCGTGATCGAGTCAGGGTACTAAATGAGAAAAACATGCAGCCAAGAATACTTTATCCAGCAAGGAGTCATTCCGAATAGGAGCAGAGATAAAGAGCTTCCAGGACAGAAAGAAACTCAAAGGATTTGGCCGCTAAACCACCCTGCAAGAAATAGGAAGGGGGATCCTGTAAGGGAAGAGAGACTCCAAGAGTAACACAGACCAGAAAGAAACAGAGACCATCTACACAATTAGGGACGTGACAGGTAATGCAATGGACTCATCTCCATCTGCTTTTTAGATTTTTTTCTTTAGCATTGGTCTTAAGCAATTTTATTAGGATGTAGGTTGATAAGGAGGGGTTTTTTCATGATCCTTATGTTTGGGGGTTTTGTTGGCTGGATTCCTGAATTCTTGAATCTATGGGTGTAGAGGGTTCATGCAATTCAGATAATAATCAGACATTACTTCTTCAAACATTTTTTTTTTCTGTACCTCAGCCAATTTCTTATCTACCAGGCCACTTGAAATTGCTACAAAGCTCACACCTACTCTAGTGTTTGTGTGCACGGCGTGGTTTGCACCCTTCCTTTTCTCTGCTTTATTCTGGACAACTGCTATGATCATGCATTCAAGTTCTCTCTCTGTCTCTCTCTCTCTCTTTTTGCTATGTAGTGTCTAACGTGAAAGAAAGCCCATCTACTACATTTTTCATCTTAGACGTGCTACTCTTCAGCTCCAGAAGTTGGGTTTTCCTTGTTTTCATATTTTCTATATCTCTGTTTCACTTCATCCTTTGTGTACATTCTTACGTATATAAAACCTCTTTCTAACAGTTGTTTGAAAGTGCATGTGCAATACTTCCATCCTCTTTTTCATTTCTGGGTAGGTTTCTATTGTTTAATCTTTCTCCTCAGTACGAGGTGAACTTTTCTCCTTCTTTGCATCCTGGTAATCTTTGGTTGGAAGGCAGGTATTGTGAATTTTAATGGTTAGATATTAACTATTGCTTATATTTCTACACATACTCTTGAGGATTGTTCTGATGGTGAGGGTCCTGGAGAACTATTTTATCCTTCCAGACTAGCTTTCCAAAGGTTTGTTAGGGGGTATCACAGTAGTCTTCAATATATTTTGCTATTGTTCTGTTGGTATTCTGAGCTCTCTTTGCAATGTCCCACGAATTACGAGGTTTTCCACTCTGCCTGCTGCTGGTAGCACAGACTTTTCCTGGTTGTGTGTGAAGGCTAGTGACATTTTCCTCTCTGCTTCCCCTGGGCTATTATTTTCCCCACACCACATACGTTCCTCACACAGGTGCCCTATTGAGGAATTCTATGAAAACTCAAAAGTGATCCTAGATGGCTTTCTGAGGTCCTCTTTCTCTGTGCAGCTCTCCTCAGTATTCTGTACTGTAAACCACAGCCATATCGACTTCTCCAAATTTCCATCTTGCTGTCTCCAACTCATGGAAATGGCTGAGCTGCGCCTGTATTCTTCATCCCTGACCCATAGACTAGAAACTAAATCTCTTTAGGCAGTTAAGTGAGGGAAATGCACAGTCCCCCATGTCTGTCTTCCCTCTTGCACTAGTCACTTCCCTGCATTGCCTGGAAATATATCGAAAGTGTTCTTTTGCCAGGGCGCCTGGGTGGCTCAGTTGCTTAAGCTTCTGACTCGTGATCTGGACTCAGGTCACGAATTCAGGGTCTTGGGATCAAGACCAGCATTGGGCATCACACTCAGCACAGAGTCGGCTTGAGATTCTGTCTCCCCTCTCCCTCTATCCTCCCCACCCCCCACACTCTGTCTCTCAAGCCAACACAGAAAATCTTTCAACGAAAATAAAGTCAGTTACGTAAGAGACGGCCTCTGCAACAAGGGGAAGACCCTAGCAGGGTCCGTGGCTTGCCCAGAATCACAGACTGGTAAGAAGGCAGAACCAGGCCTGAACCCAGCTCTCCGAGTGTCCTCAAAGGTGGGGCCATGGCTGAACCTAGCTACTCACTGGGAGCTCGGGAAGAGGTGGTGTTCTGGAACTGGCTGTAGACCTGGAGATGGTATGGGGGTGGGAAGAAGCATCGACATCCCAGGCAGGAGGCATCCCAGCACGTACCTGTCTGAGGAGGAGCCCAGGCCAGGGCAACCCACTGACGGCACCCCTGCCCACATGACACCCAGAGGAAAGGAGGGATGGCTCGTGACACACGACTGGCAGCGTCTAGGAGTAAGGGTGGGCTCAGCCCCTCTGAGCCAAGGCTCCAATAGCTTCTGCAGGGTTTGCCTTGGAAATTAGAAAGCCTAAGACCTGGGAAAGCTATTTCCCATCCACCCCTAGGTGGGACTGGGCCTGCACAATAGGAGTACTGGGGCACACACATGTGCACAGACACACACACAACACTAGGGACTGTGGGTGGGATCGGAGGAGCTACAGACTCAGAGAAGGTGAGAAAGGAAGAAAATGTGGTAGCAGGTATTCCCTACGTGCGACACCACTCCCCCAATTTCTTAGATGGTATCCCACCTATGCCTGTGGACTTCTGCAAGAAGTACACGCTGGAATAATCCCTATCGCACAGGCAAGACACAGACCATCCCTGACAGGCACAACGGCTTCTCCGGGGTCCAAAACAGGGAAGATGGAGAGTTGCATCAGAGCCCAGGGGTGTTTCCAAGCTGGGGCCCTGGCTGCACCCAGACCTTCCCTGGGGCCTGTGGAGAGGGTTGTGTTGGTGTCACTGGGTACACATTTGGCATGGCATGCAGAAAGGGGATGAGCAGTCGGCAGCCCAGAGCACTGTCTGTGCAGGTGCTAGTCCAGGTGTGGACTCAGGGAGGGGATCCCAGGAAGTGAAGTCACTTCCCTGATAACCGACCCCAATGGAACTCGGAACCCCGGTCACCAGGCACCCACATTCTAGTGCGGTCCCGTATCAGGCTCACTTGGCCGGAGACATTCGATAGTGAAAGATGTTCTCTTGCTGCGTGCCCATTTTCCGGGGCTCTGGCTTCCAGAATCCCCGGGGTGAGGGACGTTTCACATGCTGCAGACACTGGCTCAACCCGCGCCCCCGACACCTCAGGGCCTTTGCCAGGAGGTGCCAGAAGGTAATACCGAGCGACCTAGGCCAGGCCAGGCCACCTCTCCGAGCCATCCCTGGGCAGCCCCATTCCCCCAGTTTCAGGGAAAGAGGGGTATGTGGGGGAGGTCCCGCCCTGGGCTGGAGGAGGTTGCAGGGCAGTGGATACCCTGGTGATGCCTTCATGTTCACACCGATGCCACGGGGGGGTGGGGGGGGCAGGGTGGAAAGAGGATTCCCGAGGTGCCTCTCACCAGGGCCAGAGTGAATCCAAGGCCCTCGAGCTGTGTCACTTTTCTCTCCATGGTGGAGCTGCGTGCATCCTGGGGTGTGGTGTGTCTGGAAGGGAGTCCCCTGGGGCTGAGGACCAGCCAAGGCAGCCAGACAGACCTCTGAGGCCTCCCGCCTGGCTGCCGGGCACTGTCTTTACAGAGCTCCACACAGGAGACGGGGCAGGAGCTGAACGATGGGATCCCCTGCCCCACCTCCTTGAAGGACAGGAAGGAGTCCCCTACTGCCAACAAAGTCCAGCGCTGGCTCAGGGTGAGTGGAGGTGCCGGAGGGACCCAGCACCCAGGGCACCGATGCGGCACAAAGGGACCCAGATCCCAGAAACCAGCCTCTGGGCTCCTCGGGGCTCCGTCCTAGACTCCTGCTCCCATGTGAACCCGGATCCCCATCCCCTCCCCAAACCAGCCCTCAGGGCCCTGCCACGGCCTTGGCCCGATGCACAGTCCCTATCCACATATCTGTACGAATATCAGAAAAGCGACCTTAAACCACCTCTCATCCCTTGCTCGAGATCCTGGTGAGTTGGGAGACTTTTCCCCAAAGGGGCATGGGGCTCACGGTACTATGCCTATTGCTCTGCCCTTTGGTTGTAAAGGAGCACATCCCTGGGGCCCCTCCAGGGTCCGGAGCAGGCGCCTCCTTGTGCTGCACAACATTCCAGAAGGCCCATCAGTTACCGCAGCCATTGAGCCCTTCACAGATGCAGGACGTTCATGTGATTCCCTTCTGTTGCCACCTCACAGTGCTGCACGGAACATCCTACGTACCCTAAAATGCTGAGCACCCCCACCCATGAAACAGTCTCTGTGTTCTCAAGCGTGGGATACATCGTCAGAAATCACAGGGACGATGCCCTTAGTGCAGGGAGAGGCTGTCAATACTCAGCTAACGATCTGACCTGAGATACCAACGTCCATTCACACACCCCCCACCTCACATCCTCCTATTGTTGCCATTCTCCCTTTTCCCTAAAAGGATTGCATGAGGTATTTTTTTGAGACACAGACAGAGATAGAGACAGAGACAGAGACGGGGGTGGGAGACACAGAGGCAGAGACAGGATCCTCAAGCAGACCCCGCCCTAAGTGCGAAGCCTGAGGATGGACTCGATCTCAGGACGCGCGCATCATGACCTCAGCCGAAACCAAGAGGCGGACCCCGAACCCACGGAACCAGCCAGGCACCTTGCTCCTTTTGTCTACTGTGGGCCCTCCTGTCCCACCTCTTTGCCTACGTCACCGAGAGCCTGGGGGTTTGCTCTGGGCTCCAACCCCCAACCCTCCTGGTGACTGCAGTGAAGACCGCATGTCTCCCCTGTCCCACCTCAGGCTAGAAAGGCCTCAACCGGGAAGAGCAATGGGACCTGCGTGGTGTGGCCCCAACGGGCAGAGCTGCTGAAGAAGCGAGTAGAACACCTGCTGCCCGCCTTCCTAGCCAGAGACCTCAGCTACGTCTCCACGTTCCTGGCCACATACAGAGCTTTTGCTACCACCCAGGAGGTGCTGGACCCGCTGTTGACAAGGTGAGCACCCTGCCCCTCCACAGCCCAGTGGGATTTGCCCACCTCGTGCTTGGGAGTCTGGGGAATGCCACCCAACTTCCCGGAGCCTCAGTTGGCTCCTCGGACTGGGGCAGAGTTATTACAGGGACTCAGTGGGGTCCTGTAGGCTAAGGACACCTGGGTGCCTGGCCCTGTGGAAAGGTCCGCTACAGGGGCTGTGGTCGTGCTCGTGGACCATCGTCCCGCTCCCCATGAAGAAGCCTCTGCCTCAGCCCTCACCGTCACCACGGTCTTGAGCTGGGCTCTTTTCCCCTTGGAAAAGGACATCTGACACTCCATCTGGGCTCTGTGTCCTGGGTGAGACCAGAGCAGGCATGCCCGGGGATGAGCAGGGGGCCCCAGGCCCACTCAGCTCTCTGGGATGGGGCTGGTGGGGGCCCTGCCATTCATCGAGCATAAAGGATGGATGCCCTTCTAGGTGCAGACCTGCAGACGCTTCCCTGGGCGCTGACTGTGATCCCACGCACACAGCAGACAGCACCCGGGAGCACCCCAGGGCTCCATTCTAGTCGGCAGTCAGACAGTGACACTAGATATGATGAGAGGGAGGGTTCACAGGACATTTCATGCGATCCCCCCACCACCCCTCCGGCCTCCTCTAGCTACGGATGCGTCCTCTCTTCCTGGGACGAGATCGGCGGAGCCCAGGAGCAGCGGGGCATGTGAGTGAGCTTTGGCTAATGCACAGGGCCCTTCCTTCTTTGAGAGGGCAGCGACGGGACTGTGATCTGGGGGCTGCTGGACCCTCATCCCACACATCTGCAATTCCTGTTGGAGGGTCCAGGTCTCAGGGCTTCTTCTGCAGAAGAGGAAAGGGGTCCTGGAGAGCCCTGGGTGGGGTGTGGGCACTGTGGGAGAGCAGAGGGGGCTGGAGGGCAGCCTCAGCCCCTAACAGTGTCATTCCCCATCACCGCCGCCTCCCAGCCCTGTCTCTACCCCAATCCTGGGACCCAGAACAAAGGGCATGGCTTCCACACATCTGGTGGAACGTCGACACTGGGTGCTCAGCAGGTACTCAGAGGAGACCCAGGGAGGGCTCGGGGACTGGACGTCCCCCACCCAGTGGGAGATTGGTGTCCACGGAAGGACACCCTCTCCTGGCACCTACTGAACGAGGCAGCACGTAGGCACAGGAGGGGAAGTGGGAGGTATCGGGAGGGTCCTGGGAAGGCCAGGGATGGGACAGAGTCCCTTTGCTCCCTCCTTGGTTGGATAGACACAGAGCACTAGTGTGCACTGAGGGCAATGACCACGCCAGACACGCCACCCCTCCCTGCCCACGTGCAGTGGAAGTCACGCGGCAAGTGGGCCGGGAGACTGAGCAGGGCGTCCAGTTTCCACGACGAGGACAGAAATGGTCACACCAGGGGTCAAGGGCTCCCACTCACAGAGGCTTTGGGCCAGCCCCTCCTCAGTGACCAGGTCTGCCTCAGGCAGGACTGCCACATCACAGGTGGACATGGAGTAGGAATGGGCTCTGACAGCCAGGAGCCGGGGACCCAGGGGCCCAGGTTCCCACAGGGGTTCCCTGGGGCATCCGTGTGGGAGGTGCCCCGTCCTCTGACACCTCTGCCCACCTGTCTGTCCCCAGGGCCATCTCCTCCATCCTGGGCACCTGGCTGGGCCACTACCCTGAAGATTTCTTCCAGCCCCCAGAATTTCCCTGCCTAAAGACACTACTGGCGTACGCAAGGCTCAATGTGCCAGGCTCAGACCTGGAGCAACGTGCCTGGCTCCTCCTCTCTCGGCTGCGACATCTCGAGCCCGCTGGGCCAGAGGCTGGGGGTGAGGAGGACTGGGGGTGACTGATGGAGGCCTGAAGGAGGGGAGAGAATGGGCCACACAGAGCAAGCCTCCGCAGACTGCAGTGTGGCTGGGAGCAAGGAGTGGTCTCAGATCACTGTCCCCATGGGCTACAATATGGGGAGACCACCCAGGGACGGGTTCTTAGACTCAGACAATATTGAGTGGTGGGCAAAGTTGCCTTCATTTGGAAGGGACATGGAAAGACAATCATCATGACCACACTTTCTCTTCTTGGAGCCACAGCAGCGGCCCCAGAGCGAGATCCGGAACCGTGCCGAAAGCTAGTCCCAGCTCCCACTGTGCTGCCTGCTGCAGCTTCAGAGCCTGAGCTGGAAAACCCCATCACTGCTGCTGGAGCTCAGCAACTCAAAAGAGCAGGGACGTCACCTGCCGTGTCGGGCCCAGTGCAGCTGGTGGTCAGAGCTCTGATCCACCGTGAGGATGTGCAAGAGTCACCTGCGCCTTTGGAAAGCCAGGAGCCAGAGCAGGCCCCAGCACTAGCTAGAGAGGTCCCTGAAGGGCCCCTGATGCCACCTGCCCTGTCGGAGTCGGCGCAGGACAGACTCACAGCTCTAAGTCCCTGTCAGAAGCTCCAAGAGCCACCTGTGCCCTTGGCAGCCCCAGAGCCAAAGCAGGCTCCAGTCCTAGCTATGGAGGTCCCTGAAGAGCCCCTTAGGCCACATGCCATGTCAGAGCCAGCGGAGGATATACTCACAGCTCTGACTCTCTGTCAGGAGCTAGAAGAGTCACCTGCAGCTTTGGAAAGCCAGGAGCCCGAGCAGGCTCCAGCAACCACCTCTCTCAGTGGAGCAACCGGCCTCGGCCCCGGAGCAGCAGTTCCTGCTCGCTGAATCCCCAAAGGATGGCTTCCCCTCCCCTGTCCTTCCAGTGTTTCTAATTTTTGCGTTGTTCATGCACCTATTTCATTGCTTAATATATTCTGGTCTATAAATAAAGGACAAATTGAGTTTTCATGGAATTTTACTCTGATCCTTTTACATTGTACTTCCAGGTGTCATTAGGTACAGAGTGTTTCACAGCCTTGTCCTTCTACAGTATTTCCCTCCCAGAGACTCCCGTGCCACTCGTCAGATACTGTTCATTCCCTCAGCCCAGTCCCTGCAGCCACGGCTCCCCTCTCCGCCTCTGTGAGTTGCTTCTTCTGGGTTTTCATGTGTGTGGGATCAGACAGTGTGCCCTTTTTGTATCTAGCTACGTAACCTATGAGTGATTCATATTTTTTTTCAGGTTTTTTTCTCTTAAAAAACAAACAAAACCAAAAACAGAAACAAACAAACAAACAAAAAAAACCCATTTTACTACAAAGGAATATTCCTGATACAATACTGCGCATGTGAAGCCCCAAAATGAAATGTTTTCATGATCTGGGATAGGCTTCCCTTTTGTAAGTGTGACCCAAGAGCCAGAAATATCTGGGTTCATGAGACACCTTCAAAATCTTTCATTTTCCTGGATAGGCCAGGTTTCAATGATTCTAATGTGCATATTAGAAAAATATTAAGACTGCATATTAAATCTTCCTCTTTATTACAAACATATCAGGTAATTAAAAAGTTCTCTAAGGTTTTAGCCAGATTACGTTTTGTTAGTAAAATAGTGATGTAAATATGAAGAAAGGAAGACACATTCCTTCTACCTTCTATCACGATAGCCCATAACACATGGCGGCCCTCTTCCAGTCCTTTCCCTTGGAGTGTATGGGTGAGTGTGTGGGGGGAGGGGGTTTGCCTGTGTGTGGGATAGGGTGGGGCAGGGAGGGTTCCACAGCTGGGCTCTTGTGCGGCCTGAGGTCCCCACAGGGGACAGGCACTGCTCCTCCTGTCCCCTTCTGCATTCTCAGGGGCTACACATCATTTACTCAGCAGCACCACCTGCCGAACAATTGAGACATCTCCAATTCTTGGAGTCTCATCCTTAAAGTGAAGAGTACAATGTGCCCTAAATCTCTTTTGCTTTAGGACTGTTTCCTAAAAGCACAATTTCTGGAACACACTTTAGTCCCATTGTGGGAGTATTGGCTTCAGGGTCCTCTACCTATACTCTCTTTCTTTCCGTGGAGCCTTGCTCGGGAAAGGAGGGTCCCCGGAGACTAGAGATGAACCCTGAAATCATGAGGAAGACAAGCCCACAGTGAGGCCATCAGGCTACCTGGGCGGGACCCGTGGAGCAGGGAAGAGCCTCTCCATACCGCCCTCACGGATCCTCCCTCCACAAGCATCCCTGCCCCACCACACACACACACACACACACACACACACACACACACACACACACACACACACACCCGTCCTGGAACACCCCTCATCCAGACCCCATCCCGGGACACACCCCAGCCACTCCAGCCCCTCCTGCTCTAGAACTCAGCTTCTAAGTAGAGCAACCGGGTCCTGCTTCCAGGCCAGCAGAGGGGCGTCGGCCAGGCCACACTTGTCTGCTTGCTCCGGGTCCATCCTTTTTGGGCCTTGTCCTCCCAGGAAGGAACCAAGCTCTCATGGCAGCTCAGGTCAGTGAGTCACAGACATGATCTGAATGTGTTCATCCATATGTCCACTAGGTGGCAACAGCAAGAACTGCTTGAACCTCTGTGAACAGGGGGGACCTTTACTGAGGAGGGAAGAGAAGGCTAGCTGAGGACAAAGCCGGAATTGACACCCCACACACACCCCCACCATGGGGTGTACGTCACATTCCTCAGGCACTCCTGGCTGCCCTAAAGGGCAAAGAAATAGTTAACCTATAGACACCACAATCCTGCAAGACTTAAGTCTCCCTCAGTTTCCCAATGTCTTAGCAGTTTACAAGAACCAAGCATTTCTATCAATAACTTAGCTTCCTGAAGGGAAAGTAGATACAATGAAATGTCCTTATACTCTGCAGCCTCCAGGAAGTTCCCAACCGTCTTAATGTTCATGCCTTGCTAGAGGGCAAAACCACCTTCCCGAGACAATGGCAAGGCCTCTGTACCTTGTGAGTCTTCTTTCACATATGCAAGTATTATCTCAACCTCCCTTTTTCCTTACCTTCTCCCAACCCCATAGTCTACCATCAGCCACCCCTCACAAGCCAGGGCAGCATCTCTTTCTGCCATGGGTCCTGTCATAAACCACCAATTTTGCACCAAAGACGTCTCAAGAATTCTTTCCTGGTCGTCGGCTCCAGATTCCACCCTCACTGAACCTCACCTGTATTCCACAACCTCCTCATTTCCAAAGCACACTGGGTGCTCATGGAAGCTGCAGGATGGACAGAGCCTCAACCAGCAGCTTTGGCACTGGGCATAGCCCCTCCACACCCCTCAGGCTCCTCCAGCAGTGACCCCCTGCCCCTGCCAGCCCCAATTCTTGATAACCCTGCAGTTCAGTTGTTGTGAGAGCGGTGCCTACGCTTCCTGCTCCAGACACAAGTGAGGAGAAGGGAGAGATCCCTCTCCTTGCACAAAGTCGGTTGACGGGGAGTCCACTTGATCGGAAGCTCTCCACCTGGGAGCCCTGCAAAGGACAGAAACGCTGTGACCCTCCGCCTTCCCCAAGGAGCTTTGGTGTGGGGAGCACCGCAGAAGTCTACAGAACTTGGTGCACAACAGCATCACAGCTCTGCGCCTACAGATGAGGGCGGCCGTTTTTATTCTCACCCTTTCAAGAGGCAGGGAAAGCCCTCTGGGAACACAAGGCACACAGAGCAACCAGCTGACCCTGAGCCCCACCGGGCCCCCTGGCAAGGGGCAGTGCATCCCCGTCCAGGCAAAAACACCTGAGAATCAGCGCACTAGGCCCCCGCCCCCCGAAAACGAGGTGAAAGAACAAGTGAACAGTAAGTTTACAGACCAAAGAGGATGGCCAAACTCCAGCGCTAGGGGAAAATAGCACCTAGAGCTTGAGGCTTTTTCTCATGATTCATTTCTCTCTCCATTCAAAATTTTCCATTTATTTTTTTCCCTCTTTTTTTCCCTTTCCAACTACTTTTTTTTTAATTTTAGCAACTCTTCATTTTTCAATCTTTTCTGAACTGTCATTTTTTACATGGACATTTTATACATATATTCTTCATTTTTGTTTTCTTGTTTTTTTTTAAAGAGAGTCTTTTTTTTTATATACATTTTATTTATTAATTCGACAGAGATAGAGACAGCCAGCGAGAGAGGGAACACAAGCAGGGGGAGTGGGAGAGGAAGAAGCAGGCTCATAGCAGAAGAGCCTGATGTGGGGCTCGATCCCAGATTGCCGGGATCACGCCCTGAGCCGAAGGCAGACGCTTAACCGCTGTGCCACCCAGGCGCTCCTATATTCCTCATTTTCGGATTCCTTTCGCTATATATATATGAGTTTGGCTTTCTTTACAATTTTGGGATTTAGTGACTTCCAACACACAGACCAAAAGACAATCGGGACCAAGTGGATCACCCAGTTTTGTCCACCCTGTGAGATCCCAATCTCTCTCTCCCCCATCCATTCTTCTCTGGGAAAAGTGACTAGAGGGAGGGATTCACAGCAAAAGAAAGAGCCAGGGGTAACACTCTCTGCCACTGATCTAATGCATACGGTTTTAAGTAAGATGTCAGAGCTGGAACTCAGGATGACAGTTACAAAGTTGCTAGCTGGGCTTGAAAAAAGGATAAATGACACGAGAGACTCTCATAGTGCAGAAATGAAATCGAATCAGGCCCACATTCAAAAGGCTCTAACTGAGATGCAGTCTACATTGGATGTGGATGCTCTAACGCCTAGGGTCAATGAGGCAGAAGACAGAGTCAGTGACACCAAAGACAAGCTGATGGAAAGGAAGGAAGCTGAGGAAAAGAGAGAAAGCCAACGAATGGACCATGGGTGGAGGAATCGAAAAATCAGTGATGCCACAAAAGGAAACAATATTGGAATTACTTCTGGCCCTGAGGGAGAAGACACAGAGGGACAGAAGATCTATCTGTGTGGATCGTAGCTGAGAACTTCCCTAATCTGGGAGGGAAACAGGCATTCAAGTCCAAGACGTAGAGAGGACTCTTCCCCAAGGCCATAAGAATAGAGGAACACCCTAACATATACTAGTGACGTTTGCAATTTCAGACAGAAAGAGAAAATCCTGAAAGCAGCTCGAGACAAGAGGGTCTTCACCGACAGGGGTAAGCACATTAGACTAGCCACATACCTATCCACAGAGACCTGGCACACCAGAAAGGGCTGGCGTGATCGAGTCAGGGTACTAAATGAGAAAAACATGCAGCCAAGAATACTTTATCCAGCAAGGAGTCATTCCGAATAGGAGCAGAGATAAAGAGCTTCCAGGACAGAAAGAAACTCAAAGGATTTGGCCGCTAAACCACCCTGCAAGAAATAGGAAGGGGGATCCTGTAAGAGAAGAGAGACTCCAAGAGTAACACAGACCAGAAAGAAACAGAGACCATCTACACAATTAGGGACGTGACAGGTAATGCAATGGACTCATCTCCACCTGCTTTTTAGATTTTTTTCTTTAGCATTGGTCTTAAGCAATTTTATTAGGATGTAGGTTGATAAGGAGGGGTTTTTTCATGATCCTTATGTTTGGGGGTTTTGTTGGCTGGATTCCTGAATTCTTGAATCTATGGGTGTAGAGGGTTCATGCAATTCAGATAATAATCAGACATTACTTCTTCAAACATTTTTTTTTCTGTACCTCAGCCAATTTCTTATCTACCAGGCCACTTGAAATTGCTACAAAGCTCACACCTACTCCAGTGTTTGTGTGCACGGCGTGGTTTGCACCCTTCCTTTTCTCTGCTTTATTCTGGACAACTGCTATGATCATGCATTCAAGTTCTCTCTCTGTCTCTCTCTCTCTCTTTTTGCTATGTAGTGTCTAACGTGAAAGAAAGCCCATCTACTACATTTTTCATCTTAGACGTGCTACTCTTCAGCTCCAGAAGTTGGGTTTTCCTTGTTTTCATATTTTCTATATCTCTGTTTCACTTCATCCTTTGTGTACATTCTTACGTATATAAAACCTCTTTCTAACAGTTGTTTGAAAGTGCATGTGCAATACTTCCATCCTCTTTTTCATTTCTGGGTAGGTTTCTATTGTTTAATCTTTCTCCTCAGTACGAGGTGAACTTTTCTCCTTCTTTGCATCCTGGTAATCTTTGGTTGGAAGGCAGGTATTGTGAATTTTAATGGTTAGATATTAACTATTGCTTATATTTCTACACATACTCTTGAGGATTGTTCTGATGGTGAGGGTCCTGGAGAACTATTTTATCCTTCCAGACTAGCTTTCCAAAGGTTTGTTAGGGGGTATCACAGTAGTCTTCAATATATTTTGCTATTGTTCTGTTGGTATTCTGAGCTCTCTTTGCAATGTCCCACGAATTACGAGGTTTTCCACTCTGCCTGCTGCTGGTAGCACAGACTTTTCCTGGTTGTGTGTGAAGGCTAGTGACATTTTCCTCTCTGCTTCCCCTGGGCTATTATTTTCCCCACACCACATACGTTCCTCACACAGGTGCCCTATTGAGGAATTCTATGAAAACTCAAAAGTGATCCTAGATGGCTTTCTGAGGTCCTCTTTCTCTGTGCAGCTCTCCTCAGTATTCTGTACTGTAAACCACAGCCATATCGACTTCTCCAAATTTCCATCTTGCTGTCTCCAACTCATGGAAATGGCTGAGCTGCGCCTGTATTCTTCATCCCTGACCCATAGACTAGAAACTAAATCTCTTTAGGCAGTTAAGTGAGGGAAATGCACAGTCCCCCATGTCTGTCTTCCCTCTTGCACTAGTCACTTCCCTGCATTGCCTGGAAATATATCGAAAGTGTTCTTTTGCCAGGGCGCCTGGGTGGCTCAGTTGCTTAAGCTTCTGACTCGTGATCTGGACTCAGGTCACGAATTCAGGGTCTTGGGATCAAGACCAGCATTGGGCATCACACTCAGCACAGAGTCGGCTTGAGATTCTGTCTCCCCTCTCCCTCTATCCTCCCCACCCCCCACACTCTGTCTCTCAAGCCAACACAGAAAATCTTTCAACGAAAATAAAGTCAGTTACGTAAGAGACGGCCTCTGCAACAAGGGGAAGACCCTAGCAGGGTCCGTGGCTTGCCCAGAATCACAGACTGGTAAGAAGGCAGAACCAGGCCTGAACCCAGCTCTCCGAGTGTCCTCAAAGGTGGGGCCATGGCTGAACCTAGCTACTCACTGGGAGCTCGGGAAGAGGTGGTGTTCTGGAACTGGCTGTAGACCTGGAGATGGTATGGGGGTGGGAAGAAGCATCGACATCCCAGGCAGGAGGCATCCCAGCACGTACCTGTCTGAGGAGGAGCCCAGGCCAGGGCAACCCACTGACGGCACCCCTGCCCACATGACACCCAGAGGAAAGGAGGGATGGCTCGTGACACACGACTGGCAGCGTCTAGGAGTAAGGGTGGGCTCAGCCCCTCTAAGCCAAGGCTCCAATAGCTTCTGCAGGGTTTGCCTTGGAAATTAGAAAGCCTAAGACCTGGGAAAGCTATTTCCCATCCACCCCTAGGTGGGACTGGGCCTGCACAATAGGAGTACTGGGGCACACACATGTGCACAGACACACACACAACACTAGGGACTGTGGGTGGGATCGGAGGAGCTACAGACTCAGAGAAGGTGAGAAAGGAAGAAAATGTGGTGGCAGGTATTCCCTACGTGCGACACCACTCCCCCAATTTCTTAGATGGTATCCCACCTATGCCTGTGGACTTCTGCAAGAAGTACACGCTGGAATAATCCCTATCGCACAGGCAAGACACAGACCATCCCTGACAGGCACAACGGCTTCTCCGGGGTCCAAAACAGGGAAGATGGAGAGTTGCATCAGAGCCCAGGGGTGTTTCCAAGCTGGGGCCCTGGCTGCACCCAGACCTTCCCTGGGGCCTGTGGAGAGGGTTGTGTTGGTGTCACTGGGTACGCATTTGGCATGGCATGCAGAAAGGGGATGAGCAGTCGGCAGCCCAGAGCACTGTCTGTGCAGGTGCTAGTCCAGGTGTGGACTCAGGGAGGGGATCCCAGGAAGTGAAGTCACTTCCCTGATAACCGACCCCAACGGAACTCGGAACCCCGGTCACCAGGCACCCACATTCTAGTGCGGTCCCGTATCAGGCTCACTTGGCCGGAGACATTCGATAGTGAAAGATGTTCTCTTGCTGCGTGCCCATTTTCCGGGGCTCTGGCTTCCAGAATCCCCGGGGTGAGGGACGTTTCACATGCTGCAGACACTGGCTCAACCCGCGCCCCCGACACCTCAGGGCCTTTGCCAGGAGGTGCCGGAAGGTAATACCGAGCGACCTAGGCCAGGCCAGGCCACCTCTCCGAGCCATCCCTGGGCAGCCCCATTCCCCCAGTTTCAGGGAAAGAGGGGTATGTGGGGGAGGTCCCGCCCTGGGCTGGAGGAGGTTGCAGGGCAGTGGATACCCTGGTGATGCCTTCATGTTCACACCGATGCCACGGGGGGGTGGGGGGGGCAGGGTGGAAAGAGGATTCCCGAGGTGCCTCTCACCAGGGCCAGAGTGAATCCAAGGCCCTCGAGCTGTGTCACTTTTCTCTCCATGGTGGAGCTGCGTGCATCCTGGGGTGTGGTGTGTCTGGAAGGGAGTCCCCTGGGGCTGAGGACCAGCCAAGGCAGCCAGACAGACCTCTGAGGCCTCCCGCCTGGCTGCCGGGCACTGTCTTTACAGAGCTCCACACAGGAGACGGGGCAGGAGCTGAACGATGGGATCCCCTGCCCCACCTCCTTGAAGGACAGGAAGGAGTCCCCTACTGCCAACAAAGTCCAGCGCTGGCTCAGGGTGAGTGGAGGTGCCGGAGGGACCCAGCACCCAGGGCACCGATGCGGCACAAAGGGACCCAGATCCCAGAAACCAGCCTCTGGGCTCCTCGGGGCTCCGTCCTAGACTCCTGCTCCCATGTGAACCCGGATCCCCATCCCCTCCCCAAACCAGCCCTCAGGGCCCTGCCACGGCCTTGGCCCGATGCACAGTCCCTATCCACATATCTGTACGAATATCAGAAAAGCGACCTTAAACCACCTCTCATCCCTTGCTCGAGATCCTGGTGAGTTGGGAGACTTTTCCCCAAAGGGGCATGGGGCTCACGGTACTATGCCTATTGCTCTGCCCTTTGGTTGTAAAGGAGCACATCCCTGGGGCCCCTCCAGGGTCCGGAGCAGGCGCCTCCTTGTGCTGCACAACATTCCAGAAGGCCCATCAGTTACCGCAGCCATTGAGCCCTTCACAGATGCAGGACGTTCATGTGATTCCCTTCTGTTGCCACCTCACAGTGCTGCACGGAACATCCTACGTACCCTAAAATGCTGAGCACCCCCACCCATGAAACAGTCTCTGTGTTCTCAAGCGTGGGATACATCGTCAGAAATCACAGGGACGATGCCCTTAGTGCAGGGAGAGGCTGTCAATACTCAGCTAACGATCTGACCTGAGATACCAACGTCCATTCACACACCCCCCACCTCACATCCTCCTATTGTTGCCATTCTCCCTTTTCCCTAAAAGGATTGCATGAGGTATTTTTTTGAGACACAGACAGAGATAGAGACAGAGACAGAGACGGGGGTGGGAGACACAGAGGCAGAGACAGGATCCTCAAGCAGACCCCGCCCTAAGTGCGAAGCCTGAGGATGGACTCGATCTCAGGACGCGCGCATCATGACCTCAGCCGAAACCAAGAGGCGGACCCCGAACCCACGGAACCAGCCAGGCACCTTGCTCCTTTTGTCTACTGTGGGCCCTCCTGTCCCACCTCTTTGCCTACGTCACCGAGAGCCTGGGGGTTTGCTCTGGGCTCCAACCCCCAACCCTCCTGGTGACTGCAGTGAAGACCGCATGTCTCCCCTGTCCCACCTCAGGCTAGAAAGGCCTCAACCGGGAAGAGCAATGGGACCTGCGTGGTGTGGCCCCAACGGGCAGAGCTGCTGAAGAAGCGAGTAGAACACCTGCTGCCCGCCTTCCTAGCCAGAGACCTCAGCTACGTCTCCACGTTCCTGGCCACATACAGAGCTTTTGCTACCACCCAGGAGGTGCTGGACCCGCTGTTGACAAGGTGAGCACCCTGCCCCTCCACAGCCCAGTGGGATTTGCCCACCTCGTGCTTGGGAGTCTGGGGAATGCCACCCAACTTCCCGGAGCCTCAGTTGGCTCCTCGGACTGGGGCAGAGTTATTACAGGGACTCAGTGGGGTCCTGTAGGCTAAGGACACCTGGGTGCCTGGCCCTGTGGAAAGGTCCGCTACAGGGGCTGTGGTCGTGCTCGTGGACCATCGCCCCGCTCCCCATGAAGAAGCCTCTGCCTCAGCCCTCACCGTCACCACGGTCTTGAGCTGGGCTCTTTTCCCCTTGGAAAAGGACATCTGACACTCCATCTGGGCTCTGTGTCCTGGGTGAGACCAGAGCAGGCATGCCCGGGGATGAGCAGGGGGCCCCAGGCCCACTCAGCTCTCTGGGATGGGGCTGGTGGGGGCCCTGCCATTCATCGAGCATAAAGGATGGATGCCCTTCTAGGTGCAGACCTGCAGACGCTTCCCTGGGCGCTGACTGTGATCCCACGCACACAGCAGACAGCACCCGGGAGCACCCCAGGGCTCCATTCTAGTCGGCAGTCAGACAGTGACACTAGATATGATGAGAGGGAGGGTTCACAGGACATTTCATGCGATCCCCCCACCACCCCTCCGGCCTCCTCTAGCTACGGATGCGTCCTCTCTTCCTGGGACGAGATCGGCGGAGCCCAGGAGCAGCGGGGCATGTGAGTGAGCTTTGGCTAATGCACAGGGCCCTTCCTTCTTTGAGAGGGCAGCGACGGGACTGTGATCT